>NC_089588.1:7558480-7863792 GCF_019320115.1 Miscanthus floridulus | reverse complement strand
CGGACGGCCCGCACGCCCCCTCCCAGGCGGCGCGGCGCCCTCCCCGCGCGCGCGGCCCTCCCGGCGGCGCCCCCCCCCCCGCGCTGGTCCCTCCCCGGCGGCGCGGCCATCCCGGCGGCGCCCCCTCCCCCCGCGCTCCCCCCGCGCTGGGCCACCCCGCGGCGCGTCCCCCACCCCCCCCCCCCCCGCGCTGGCCCCCCCGCGCTGGGCCCCTCCCGGCGCCGGCCGCCCCGCCCAGGCCCCTCACCGGCGCTGCCCGCCCCGATCCGGCCCCGGCCAGGCGCGCCGCCGCGTGCAGCTCCGGCGTCGGCCCGCAGCGGCCGCGGCCTCGCCCCGACCCGCCCCGGCGCCGTCGCTGCCCGCCCCGATCCGGCGTTGCCCCGCTCCGTCCGCCGTCCGCGCGCCGTACGCTGTCCGTGCGCCGTTCGCCGTCCGCTGGCCCTGCGTCGCTGTCCTCGCCGCGCCGTCCTCGGCCTCGCCGTCCTCGCCTCGCCGCGCCGTCCTCGCCTCGCCTCGCCGTCCTCGCACGCGCCTCTGCTCCACGCGCCGGTGACGCCGTCCGTGACGACGAGGTAGTAGTACTACTAGTAGTAGTAGTTTACTTTGTTAATACCTGCTTATATTCTTCTGCATGGATTGGAAATATATTTGTGGTTGTCGGCCATCGTGCCTGACATGTATATGTGTTTGTCGGCCATCGTGCCGTCTTTTCTTGCAGGTTTGGTAACCTTCCCGTACAGGGGAGGTGCTGCCGAAATTTTTTGTTCTCACTAATTGTTTTTCTTTTTCAGGAGGGCTCCCATTGGAGGCTAGCCGGAGGAGCACGACTCGGCACTGCCCCGCTAGCCTTTCTTCACCGGCACCTGCGGTATGACCCCTCTTTCCGCCACATGTAGTCGTAGGTCGCGTTACCCAGTTTGGCATCTCCCGTCCAAAACGGATACGGTTGGAAGTATGCGTTCTTCGCATATGTATAACCGTATCCGTTTCGGATTGTCCACGTTATTTGGACAGCCCGAGGATGCGCAGACGAGGTTAGCTCCCATGTTCCGCTCCCGTCCGAGTCGGAGTTTTGGCAGGACCTCCCCGTTGTTCTCTGGATACACACTCTCCCCGCCGGGACGTGTATCGGGAGAACAGCGGGGAGGTGCTGCCGAAATTCCGTCTAGGATGGGAGCGGAGCATGGAAGCTAACCTCGTCTGTGCATGCTCGGGTGGGATTAGGACCTATCCTTCACCTATTAGATGGTAGGAGCGCGTTGTAGATGCACTTGCTGGTTTTATCACATGTTAACATTGCCGCATGACAGAGCATGGGTGACCGTGAGTGGATGTACTCGGGCTTCGCAAGTAAGAGCCACGAATGGATCAGGGGGACGACTGAGTTCCTGGAGCATGCATTTGGCCCAACTGCTAAAGGGTCGATTCGGATGCCGTGTCCCTGCAGCGAGTGCAGGAACAAGAAGAAGAAAGTAAAGGCTCAGGTGTTGAGAGATCTGTTCAAGCACGGGTTCGTTCCAAACTATACCCGTTGGCGCCACCATGGTGAATACCATCCTATTAGGGACGAGGTGGTGCGACCCGTCCTCGAGGAGTATGATGGCGATGCCGGGATGGCAGACATGATGGCAGACTTCCACGAAGCACGGTTTGGCGAAGGAATGGATGTGGAGGAAGATCCGGAGGAAACCGCGAAGGCCTTCTACGACATGATGGAGTCGGCACAGAAGCCCCTTCACGAGAAGACAAAGCTTACGCAACTGGATGCCGTCTCACGCCTGATAGGGTTGAAGTCGCAGCTGGGCATTAGTCGAGACGGCTTCGATCTCGTGTTGAGCATTGTTGGGGGACTGCTTCCGGCAGATCATGTCCTGCCGACGAACACCTACGCTACACAGAAGCTCCTTCATGCACTTAAGATGCCATATGAGGGGATCCATGCTTGTCCGCAAGGGGTGCGTCCTGTTCAGGGGAGACCTCGAGGAAGCAAAAACCTGTCCGAAGTGCGATGCCTCTAGGTTCGTGTTGGTAGAAGGCTCTGATGGCAGCATGAAACAGTCTAAGGTCCCCGAGAAGGTCGTACGGCACCTTCCTTTCCTACCGAGGCTGCAACGGCTGTATATGACGGAGGAGTCCGCGAAACAGATGACGTGGCACAAGAATGGCAAAAGATACCATCCTGACAAGATGGTACACCCGGCGGACGGTGATGCATGGAAGCACTTCGATAACATGAATCCTATCAAGGCTATGGAGGCTCGGAATGTACGCGTAGCGCTGGCAACAGATGGGTTCAACCCGTTTGGAATGATGGCGGCCCCGTACACTTGCTGGCCCATGTTTGTGATCCCCCTCAATCTCCCCCCGGCGTCATGTTTGAACCTAAGAATGTGCTCTTGACGCTGATAATACCTAGACACCCGGGCGACAATATGGGTGTGTTCATGCAGCCGGTGTGGGATGAATTGGAACTTGCTTGGGAAGAGGGGGTACTCACGTACGACCGGGCTACGAAGAGGAACTTCAGAATGCATGTGTGGTACCAGTATTCAATGCATGACTTCCTGGCATATGGCTTATTCAGCGGGTGGTGTGTTCACGGGAAGTTCCCTTGCCCGACATGCAAGGCAGATGTGATGTTCACCTGGCTGGCCAAGGGCGGCAAGTTTTCTTCTTTCGACAAGCATCGCCAATTCCTGCCTGAGAACCATGAATTCAGGCTAGATGTAAAGCACTTCACGAAAGGCGTTCAAGTCACCGGCCCCATTCCACAGGTTAAGAGCCCTGCCGCCGTCCTTGCCGACATACAGGCTCTCGAACCTGAGGAAACAGGTGGGTTTAAGGGATATGCTCGGGACCACATGTGGACTCATATATCGGGCTTGACTAGGCTCCCCTACTTCAAGGACCTTCTTCTTCCACACAACATCGATGTAATGCACACAGAAAAGAATGTGGCCGAGGCACTCTGGGCAACACTCATGGACGTTGGCAAAAAGTCGAAGGACAACGTCAAGGCTAGACTGGACCTGGAGATGATCTGTGATAGACCAAACCTGGTGATGAAGACCCCTGCGCCCGGCAGGAAATGGAAAAGGGGGCCGGCCGATTACATCCTGAAAAGGGCAGATAGGAAGGAAGTTCTGCAGTGGATCAAGACGTTAAAGTTCCCCGATGGGTATGCGACGAATCTGAGCAGGGGTGTGAACTTGCAGACTATGAAAGTCTTAGGGATGAAGAGCCATGACTTCCACATATGGATTGAGCGGATCCTTCCTGCGATGACCCGGGGATACCTCCCAGAGCATGTGTGGCGCGTCTTGGCAGAGTTGAGCTTCTTCTTCCGCCAGCTTTGTGCCAAGGAGTTGTCTCGGGATGTTTGTGTTGAACTGGAGAAGGCTGCACCTCTGTTGCTCTGCAAGTTGGAGATGATATTTCCACCCGGCTTCTTTCTGTCCATGCAGCATCTGATCTTGCACTTACCGCGCGAGGCACGGTTGGGGGGGTCCCGTGCAGGCCCGTTGGTGCTATCCAATCGAGAGGTGTCTAAAGCTTCTTCGGAAAAATTGTAGAAATAAAGCCAAGATTGAGGCTTCCATGGGAGAGGCCTCCGTTCTAGAGGAGGTGTCGACCTTCACACAGGCGTACTATACTGAGAAGCTTCGCAGCATGCACAATCCAACCCCTCGTTACAACGCTGACGAGAACTCATCGATACTCAGCCTTTTCCAAGGGGATCTCGGGAGTGGAAGCGCAGGTACCAACAAGCAGTTGAACCATCAGGAGTGGCAGACTATCATGTTCACATTGTTGATCAACCTTGATGAAGTGATTCCTTATCAGAAGTAAGTTCTCAATGAGCTTGTTACCTACGCCGTCACTATCCTCCATCTATCATGGTCTGGCCCTCTAGTTTCTTCCTTCTTTCAGGGAATTTATTAGTCAATACTGGAGAGGCAATAGGGCTCCTACCGAGCAAGAAGAAGACAATCTTCTTAGACACGGTGTGCCCGATTTCATCTCCTGGTTCTGTACAAAGGTACCAACCAACTAACCTCTTTCCGACTTTGTGATTCCACTTTGCTCCCCGGAGCGAGTTATGTAACGATCTCCTACCCTTGCAGGCCCGAACGGATGCAGAAATGAGCGATGAATTGAAACAGGTGGGCCGTGGCTTCTCCCGTAGGGTGAAGTCATTCACCGTTTATGATGTGAATGGCTATCACTTTCACACGAGAAGCTACGAGGAGAGTCGACCCAACCTAAAAACCATGTGCTGCGGAGTTCGTATGCCCGGCACGGATGGGAAGGACTACTACGGCATAGTCGAAGAGATATACGAGCTCAACTTTAAGGGTGCCAGGACTTTAGCGCCGGTGGTATTCAAATGCCATTGGTTCGATCCTGATATCACGAGGAAAGACCTTATGATAGGTCAAGTCGAGATTTGACAGGACTCCAGCTATAAAGGAGACGATGTCTACATTGTGGCCAACCGAGACGCCACGCAAGTTTATTACCTCCCATGGGCGTGCCAAAAAGACGAGAAGCTTGCGGGGTGGAGCCTTGTGCATTTGGTGTCGCCGCGCGGCAAAGCGCCTCTCCCAAACGACGACGATTACAACTTTGACCCAAGCACCGATGAGTTCTATCAACCTGAGGGGCTAGAAGGTACCTTGGAGATCGACATTGGTTCGCTCATGGGCATGGAAGTAGACAACGAAATCGATGAGGACGAGGGTGAGGAGGTGCAGGATGCCAGGGACTTAAGAATGCTTGAGCGATGGCAGATGCAGCGCGATGGAGTTGTCCAGGAGGAGGTACATGATGATGACTATGGAGATGATGAGGATGATGATGACAGTGATGACTTAAGGGAGCTCGACAATATTGATAGCGATGACGACGATAGTGATAGAGATGACGACTCCACGCCCGAGATATTGCCGTTCACGGAGATAATTACGAGGCCATGTAATACTATATTGTTATTATTATGTTCCTTTACAAGTACTTGTCATTTATTTATGCTAACAGTTTTGTTCTTTGTCATTGCAGGCACTCGACAAAATGCCAGGCGGACGGCGGCAGCGGCCGCATCGAGCAGTACGCTCGGCGTACCAGGTCCCCCCGCAGGAGATCGCCGACGACGACGAGGAGGAGGAGGAGGTGTTGGTGCGCGGGTCGTCCAGTAGGGGATCCCAGCCCCCCAGCGGACGTCGCCAGGCGACCAGGAGGCTGCCGTTCTCGTCCTCGCAAGGGGGGACGACGTCGCGTGACGACGAGCGCGGCGGCGACGACGACGACGACGATGACGACGACGGCGGCGACGACGCGCCTACACCAGGCGAGACGGCTTCGACTTCGTCAGGCGTGGCCAAGGTGTACTCGCGCGGGCCCACGCAGCTTCCTAGGGTGCGGCCGCAATTCCACCAGCGCCCGGTGATCACACCCGTGGGCCAGACGTAAGTAACCATTATTGATTTCACTACTTGTTCATATGACATGTCAAAAATCGAACTGAAGACTAACAATTGTTCTTAATGACTCGTGCAGTTCCTGGAAGATTGTGAGTGGAGCAGGTCAAGCACGCCATATCAATGGCATCCAGGGCCTCCTGATTAAGGAGTACTACCCTGGCCTTGTCAACGTCAACGGCGAGATGAAGGTGCCCACCAAGTGGTCCCACTTCTACCTCATCGAGGAGGGTGGCGAGACCATCGCGGCAAAGATAAAGAGGGAGTTTTGGGTGAGTCTTTCATCGCACCGCATTGCTAAATAGTACGCATTCGTTGGACTTCTTGCAAAAAGGAAATGCTATATGATGTGTCTGTGTGCAGGACTTCTTCACGTGCGAGGAGGGTAAAGCGGCCCAGGCGGCGCGAGTGCAGGAGGCGGTCTGCAAAGATCGTCTCAAGGACCTGTACCATGAGGCGCGCATACAGGCCATCCGCGACTTCCACGCCAACGTGCTTGGAGAGAACATCAAGAAGCCCCAAATCCGCCAGAGAATGAACTCGAGGGAGGCCGACCTCACCCAAGCGCAATACGAGCAGGTAATTAAGTATGACAACATTCGTTCAGATTCCTTCAGTGAAACATTACACTAATCTTCTCGCATGTCAAATACTTGATGTCATGCAGGTGTGTCCGTCGTGGTGCGACAACCACAGGGAATGCTGGACGGAGATTGTGCGCATGTGGCGCACGGATGAGGCGTACGCGAGGCGCGCCGACCGTCAGGGCCGCCACGCGCAGATGCGAGGGGTGTCACACCACCAAGGGAATCAGTCCCTCCCCCAGTTCGCGACAAGATGGGTATGCGTCCGTTCATGTCTTAATCCTTGCGGTCAATTGTCAATACTTGTAACCATGTTTGTGTTTTCAATGCAGACGCAGACGCACGGTGGGCAGGAAATCAACGAGTACACCGCGTACCTCCTCTCTCACAAGGGCAAGGCGACGGATCCGAACAACGTCTACAACCTGGAGGACGGGCCCGATGCGTACACCAACCCCACCGCCTACGAGAAGGCCACCGAGTACACCGTCGCGGCTCGCCAGCGCTACGGGGAGACGTTCGACCCCACCGCCGAGCCCCTGGACACAGACCTCCTACAGAGGTTGGGACCAGGGAAGCAGCACGGCCGCTACTACATGGCCCACAGCGCCCTCGACCCGTCCCAGGTTCCTACACTGACCCAGGTTCAATCCACACCCACGAGCTCCAGCGACATCCCCGTAGCGCCCCGGCGGCAGTCAGCGTCACAGGTAAGTGCCGTTTCGTTCGTCGTTCACTCGTTTCGCACCTGTACATACAATCAACACTACGGATGTAATATTGCAGGCCCAGATGGAGGCCAAGATGGAGGAGAGGATCGCCACGTTGCACGCGCAGATGATGGCGCAACAGATGGCTTACCAGCAAAGCCTGCAGCAGCACTACAACACTCAGATGCAGAACATGGCCAGCTTCTTCCAGTCCATGCAGACGCCCGGGGCGTCTACACCGCCTCCTCTTCCAATGTTCGCTCCACCGCCTCCTCCTCCAGAGTTTTTTCCTGTGCCTGCTCTTGTCGCTCCTGGAGGGACCCCGGTGACTATATTGACTCTTGCTTTAACTTGTGCGTCCATGCTGCAGATACTAATGACATCACTTGGCGTTTAACTTGTGCAGGTACAGTCGGCGGGTTCGAACCCGTCTCCTGGAGGTCCCGGCCATCAGATGATGTCGTATCCACCACCTGCACCCTATCCACCGTATCCACCTCCGCGTGGCCCTCCTCCGACGTACTCGTGGCCGCCGGTGCGCGGAGGGTGGCAGTACGCGCAGGCGCCTCAGTTTGGTCCAAGGGGGTCTCCGTGGGCAAACCCTGGGGGCTCTGGGGGCGGAGCGGACGACGAGACCGGGGACGGCGCGACGAGCTAGGTACTTGTCGATTCTGTTATCATGTATCCACCGTATCGTCGAAGTTGTTGTCATGTATTTCTTTTCTTCGTTATGGACCTAGACTTGTTATGTTGAACTTCGTGTGATGGACGTCGACTTGTGGTGTTCGACGTGTTGGACTTCATGTGATGGTTGTAATGCACTTGTGTGGTTGTTATTGTGACATATATGTGAGATATATGTGATGTTGTGCGTTATTGTGATATATGTGGTGATGTTGGCGACAAATGTGATGAAATTGTGATATAAATGGTGCTACCGGTGCTTCTGGTGAAATTGGATTATAATTTGTGATTTTGCAGGGTTTTGATGCGAGAAAACAGAAAACAAAAGCAAAAAAAAAATAATTCCAGCTTTGCCGACTGTTTCGGCAAAGCTGGGCAAAAAAACCCCAGGACAGAGTCTTTGCCGACTGCAATGGGAGGCAGTCGGCAAAGAGGTCAAACCTTTGCCGACTGCAACTCCGAAAGCAGTCGGCAAAGAACATTTCAAAAAAAAATATTTTCTTTCTTTGCCGACTGCCGAGCTAGCGGCCAGTCGGCAAACAATTTTTGAAAAAAAAATTCTTTGCCGACTGCCGAGGAACCAGCAGTCGGCAAAGGCTGCCGTCAGGGCTGACGGCGCCACGTGGCTATGCCGACTGCTGGCGTGGCAGTTGGCAAAGGCTTTGCCGACTGTGTGCCACGTGGTAGTCGGCAAATCCGCCTTTGCCGACCCAGGCTTTGCCGACTGCTCTTTGCCGACTGCCACGTGGCTTTGCGGTCGGCAAAGCCTTTGCCGACTAGGTTTATGCCTTTGCCGACCGGGGCAAGCAGTCGGCAAAGAGGCGTTTTCCTGTAGTGATCCTTGTTAGCGGAGCTTGAGGGTGGCTATACCATGACCTCAAGGCGAGTTCCTGATGTGTTGGTGGTGGACTGTTTCTGCATATGGTTGTGAGTGGGGTGCTGTGGAGGTGCTAGCGAAAGCCTTGAGGGAGATCTTACTGATCTTGACAATGGCGACGCCTTCAGGTGATGTTTCCCTTTCTGAAGGTGTTGTTATGGCAATCTGCACCCCTCCTGTCCATGGATCTCCAGGTGAAAAACTTGCCTCGGATTTTGAGGTGGGCGACGTCGGCATCTTTCATCGTTTTCCTTCTTGGAGGCATTGTCTCGGAGGTCCTTCTTCACACAACGTCGACCGGTGGGTCTATGTAACCCCAACATCTGGGCGGTCGAGCTTCAAATTTGTGCAAGGTGTATTATACGTGTTGTCTTCACTAGGGCAAGGCAGTCAGTTGTGGAAGGCCTTGATGTTGGAATGCTATGAGCCTATGACAAGTTTGGGTAACGAAGTTAGATTAGGCACTACCGGACTCCTTGAGTTTGCCGAGTGCCCGAAACACTCGGCAAAAGACAGAAAACACTCGGCAAATTGTTCGCCGAGTGTAACACTCGGCGAATAGCACTCGCCATAAACAGTACCGGCAAAGCCAACTTTGCCGAGTGCCATTTATCGGGCACTCGGCAAAGTTTTTGCCGTGTGCTGTTTGGCTCTCGGCGAAAAGAAACGGTCATAACGCCAGACCCGCCGTTAACGGCGACTTCGCCGAGTGTCAAACGGAAACACACTCGGCAACTAATTTCTTTTTAGATATTTTTTTGTTTTTAGAATTCCTTGTCGTCGAGTGCTGCTCTCGGTAAATCATAATAATATGCCGAGTGCCGCATAGGCAGACACTCGGCAAACTTTTCTAAAACAGTATTTGGTTTTTTAAAAAATAGCTTTTCGCCGAGTGTCTTGGTGATAACACTCGGCAAATTGTGTTTGCTTTGCCGAGTGTCTTGGTCATAACACTCGGCAAAGCCTCAGAAATCTGATTTTTTTTGTTTTTGCATTACATTTAACAGCATATATATATATATATATCACAGCACAGATATGTTTCACAGCACAGATATATTACACAGCACATATATCACATATATATATCATCTCCACACACCACATATCACATACATCACAATAATCCACAATAGCTAGTAGCATTGCAATTCAAAAGGCAATACAACAAATACAACTGTGTGTGTGTGAGTGTGTGTGTGTGCTGGTGTGCTGGTGTGTGTGTGTGAGTGTGTGTGTGTGCTGGTATGTGTGTGTGAGTGTGTGTGTGTGCTGGTGTGTGTGTGTGTGTTTTGAAATAGTGAGTTTTGGAACTAAACAAAGTAAAAAAGCACATGAAAAAACCGAACCCTAACCCTAGATCCATTCGGACGGAATTTCGAGGCCGAACCCTAAACCCGTAAAAGCATTCAACGGGAAGAGAAACAGTAGAAAAGAAGAGTGGGTTCGGACTTGGCCGAACCCTAAGACCTAACCCTAATTTTTCCCCCTTTCATCCCAAATCGGATTGATCCCAAAAGAAGAAGGGAAAGGAAATCAAAAGAAAAGAAAACCGAACCCTAACCCTAGATCCATTCGGATGAACTTCGAAAAGAAAAGAAAAAAGAAAAGAAAATCGAACCCTAACCCTAGATCCATCCGGGCTCGGCCAAGGGAGCGCCGCGGCCAGGCCGCTCGACGGCGGCGTGCTCACCCGTCGGGGAGCACGCGCGCCGGCGAGGGGGCCGGCGACGGCGTCGTGGCTGCCTCGCTACACCATCCGCTCTCTCGCCGTCAAAGCTCGCTCGCTCGGTGACTGCTACGGCGGCACTGAGGAAAGAAGAGAGAGAGCAGTGAGGCGAAGAGAGAGAGAGATCGAATGAAAATGACCTAGGGTTTGCTTGGGGGCGCGCGGCGTCACGGTTTTATCCTCAGCGAGATGCGCGCTCGGCCGTCGGATCAAGACGGATGGCCGAGATTGAATGGGCCAACTCGAGGCCCAGGCGGGCGCGCGCTGCCGAGCCAATTTGCCGGCCCAGGCCCAGGTTGCGGCCTGGGTGCGGCCTGCGCGCACGCGGAGAGGCGGGCCGAGCCGGCTTTTGCCAGTTTTTGGGCCGAGAAAGAAAGAATGAGCCCACATTTTCTGTTTTTTCTTTTTCAGTAAATTGAAAAATGGAAAATGGCTCAAAAGGAATAGAGAAAGAGAATTTCAATGGTTTAAAATTTCTGGTAAAATTACACCAACGTGTTATTTTTCCAAAAAGTAGATATGAACCAGAAAAGCTTCTGAAAAATAGATAATGATTTTGAAGTGAAACTACAAATCGAAATTCAAATTGTCTCCAGATCTTACAGGATACTTCTCAAATCACAGAAACTTCTCTGGAGATGCTCCGATTTGTAAGCAGCGTACGTGTTAACTGTGCCGAAACATTCTCAATTTTTTACCATAGCCTCTACGTATGATATCGTGACAACTCGATGAATTTCATGATTTTCAGACTTCGTTTGCTTTTTATAGAATTTTTAGACGTTTCCGCCACACGTTTGTGGTCATGTTTCGCGAACACGATGTTCGAAATTTCTGGTCTGGCCCTGGATACGGTCTCACATCAGACTCAGTGACAAGAATATCATTTTTTTATTCACTTTTTTCGGATATTCGAAGCACTTGCAGTTCAAATCCAAAAAAATTGCCGAAAATTCATTTAACTGAAATAAATTGACGAAATATAGTAAAATCACTCAAAAATGTATAAAACTTCAACACAGAGCAACAGGTATTGTAATACAACAGTACAAAAAGTTTGGGGGGCAAAATCAAAAAAAAAATTGGTTTGCCGAGTGTCAGATGGTGACACTCGGCATATAGCATGAGTTGCCGAGTGTCGCAAGGTGACACTCGGCATATAGGCAGGTTTGCCGAGTGTCGCAAGGTGACACTCGGTATATAGGAAGGTTTGCCGAGTGTTGTATGGTGACACTCGGCATATATGTGGGTTTGCCGTGTGTTAACATGTGACACTCGGCAAAATGCTAACGGAGGTCGACGGTGTTACCCGGACATGAAGTTGCCGTGTGTCTATTTTTTGCCGAGTGCAGGCACTCGGCGTATACAATTATGCCGTGAGTTTTGTGTTTGCCGAGTGTCGTCTTCGGGGCACTCGGCAAAGATGTTGTTTGCCGAGTGCCCGAAATCTTGCCCACGGCAAAGCTGGGGACACTCGGCAACTTACGTGTTTCCGGTAGTGAGGATAGGAAATTGAGTCTCGTTTCTTTTTATGCCTTAACTTTGTGTCACCGTGTGGTGAACCGTGGTTTAAGCACCATTAGTCTGTGTTAAACAGCTATACTCATTCTTGTGTGAATGTTGCAGGCCGGAATGTTAAATTCTTCTTTTTAAAAAAAAAAAGGGGGGGGGGGGGGATATTGGCTCTGGTGCGCACAAGGTTGAAGGTTACAGCCTTATTAAACCAGACCTGCTTCTCACGTCGACTTGGATGGTGGTAGAATCGCCGGTCAGTGGAACCGATCATCAATTGGGCAGCATCTGATCCTTTCCTTGACTGTTGGTTTAGGTATTTCCAGCTGGTCTCTGCATTGCTTTGGAATTTTCTTCATGGTCACAAAAGCGAGCAGGTCCCAAAGGTTATTCCTTACTTGTTGCATGTGGTAACGTACCTCGTAGTACATGGTAGTAGTAAGAAAAGAAACTATATAAATACTCTCTCCGTTACAAATTATAAGTTGTTTTAGCTTTTCTAGATACATTATTTTTACAATGTATTTAGACGTAGTGTATATCTAAGTGCATACCAAAAAATGTGTATCTAGAAAAAACAAAACGTCTTATAATTTAGAAAAAAGATAGTACTATACTATATATATACCGGCAAAACTTCCATTCGCAATGCAAGGGGCCGGCCCGTCTGTGAGCTTGCATGGTAGCTTATATGCATGCAAGGCGCCGGCCCGTCCGCGCCAGGCCACTACCAAGGGCAACCAAATCAGTTAGCATTTTCCTGAATAGCTTAGGACAAGTATATTGGTGTTGTCTAATAGATGGTTTCATGCAGTGCCAGTAATCTTAAGACAGAGTTAATAGCATGTATAATGATTGTCTTTTCAGTTGTTTCATAGCAACTCACAATTCCTAAATTTATGCATAGACTAAAAGGATTATTATGAGTTGCATGGCAACAACAACCGGTACAATGGTGCAATAGCTGTCTTATTGTCCTAAACTTTAGCTTATAAGGTGGTGCAATATATACCAGCAAAACTTTAGCTTATAAGCAACAACCTCTTTCTCATCTCTCTCTTTCCTCCACATCATTATAAATTTTACTGATTGAAAAAGATGTCGTTTCAAAAGATATAGGAGTGTCCCTTCCTGATCAACAGGGCAAAAATGACACAATTATATGATGGAAGATCCATAATTTTGCATTTGAGAAGTTCTCTTGTACTCAACCGGTCCTTGAGCAATACCCAGAAGAAGACCCTATGTTTGTGCTGAGAACAAGAATTCCAGACCCATGAAAATGCCTGATGAACTTGTCTTCTACTAAGGTGTTTGTAAGTTTTTGAAGGAGCAAAAATAGCTGAACCCCAAACATTTTGCCAAACATCAAAAGGTTGTGTAAGCGGCACTGAACCTAGCTCCGCCGTGAGCTATTGTAGCTGAATAAAGGACTGGGTAGACATGGGAAGGTGAAAGAGATCAAATAAATCTTGTCAGTCTTTGACTCGTTGAAATGAGATGAATTTATTCTGGGCAAAGGAGTACAGCTCAGGGAAAGCATTCAAATGTATCTGCCCATTCCATATGTCCTGCCAAAAGAGAGTGGAAGCCCCATTGTTTAAACTGACATTTAAATTGACAGTTGACAATCCCTTGAACGTGTATAAGAGTTTATTAAGTGCATCTCTCCAGCAGATGGATCCCTACTTCCAGGCCCGGCCCTGGGGCGGGGCGAGAGGGACAACCGTCCCAGCCTAGGGAGCCGGATGGGCCCCTCCCGAGGTACGCAGACACTAGTAGTATTCGGCATATGTGAGCCTAGTAACAAACATACGTAAGCAGAGTCGCAGACGCAGGCACGCTGCAGCAGCGACTCCTCGGTCCTCATGACGATGCGAGACGCTTTGAGCCTTCGACTGCGAGTCGTGGAGTTGGTGACTGTTCATTCTCTTTCCTCTGCATACGACTGCGACTCTGCCGCTCAGCGAGTCGCCAGCGGGCCGCGGGTAGCCAGGCAGGCTGCAAGCAGGCACGGCCGCACGTGAACGAGTGAGACTGAACGTGAATACGTGATCCGCATAGGTACGAATCTCTGATTCTCTGTTCTATCTCCTGTACGATCCCTAATTCACTACTCCCTCCGTCCCTAAATATCTGTCGTTCTCGCTTTCCGAGAAATGACTCTGATTAAATTTGTATAAAAAAATATTAATATTTATGATAGATAATTGATATCATTAGATAGATCTTTTAATCTAGTTTTTTAATAAATTTATTTGGAGATACAAATGTTGCACGCATTTTCTACAAATCTAGTCAAACCTGTGGCATGAAAACTGAAAACAACGGATAATAAGGGACAGAGGGAGTATTCCCTAACCATGTACTACCAACCGCTAAGGTAAAGGTTAATCATTGATTCAGATTTCACAGACCCGGACGGACATCATGTGGAATTTCAGATTTGCAAATTGTTTAATCTTTGACTAATTGTTTCTCTAAATTTTAACGGTACCATGTCATCAAGAAAGTATGCTTCTGACAATGACAAAAGAAAGAAGAAAACACGAATAGATGTTTTGATACAATAACAGAGATGGGCTCTTCATAAATTTCTTAACAGATGATTTGAGATATGGAGGAACCAGCTAACGCTAATCCAGAAGATCCAAAGGTTAAATGGATTGGAAACATTAATCATTGAGAAGCGATTGTTGGATATTGATATTGACACCATCATCGAGGTCTTCGCATCGAGGAATGTTAGAAGAAAATTTTGAGGTAATTCAATATGTATACAAATTATTTGACATAAATATTGCTTTTGCATTCAGTTAACTGCTTATTAGTAACATTTTATACATTTATGTATATATAGTGGCCATGAATGGTACTTCTATTATCATGTTTATATAAAAAGGCCTAAAATTTTAATTTCGTTCTAGGTCCAAAAAATCTCAGGACCGGCCCTGCTAAGACTACAAGAACAAAGAGTACTAATTATTACGCGCCCAAAGCAGCTGATACAACACGTAGACCGTTTACAAACTGCACACCGAACCATCTAACCGGCTGTTCGGATGATGGTTTCTACGGCTGATAAGCCGACCGATGCTGTTTTGTTGTGAGAGAAAAACATTGTACCATGGCTGATAAGCCGGGCTGATAAGTTCAAGCGAACATGGCGTAAATTAGGGAGCCAGATTGGGTGACTTTACAGAGCAAAGTTACATTGTAACTTTCCTGCGATCTTCACCCTCCATTCCGACTCAGCACGCATTCAAAGCAAAAGCCTACAACGCTTAGCATTTTTCGTCCACTTCGGCAGCAGTCTACGTCAGGTCCATGCCGGAGCTCCGGTGGGCTGCCTTCCCTTGCGGCGAGGACGCGCAGCAGGCCCGGCCACTGGAACCCGTAGCCAAGGCCGTAGTCAACGATATGTAGGTGGCGCCCGTCGGTGTCGTGGATGGTCCTATTGGAGAAGACAAGGCCGCTAAGCTCGAAGAGGGAATCGACGGTGCGAGACTCTGAGCTCGTTGTGGATCATGGACGGGGGTGAGGCGGTGGCGCTTGGGGGTGCCTGCGCGCTGCTGCTGCTGTGGCCATGGGTGAGCTTCGATGTGCGTGGGCCTCCGGGCTCCGGCCGCGGGGCGCGCGAGCTTTGCAGCACGCGGGCTCCTCCGAGTGCGAGCGCTAGCCGCCGGCGCGAGCTGTGCAACGCACGGGCTTTTCTGGGAGCGAGCACCAGCTGTGCAGGGACGCAGCCGCCGGGCACGAGCTCCACAGTGGGGGCGCACAAATGCATGACGCAGCCACCGGGCACAGAGCTCTGCTAGTCTGCTACTGGACAGTGAAGGATGTAATCCTAGCTGTGGTGTTAGTTTGGTCAGTTTGTGTATTTAGTTTCAGGTATTTCAATTTAGTCAGTTATCATGTCAGCCTGTTGGCCCACATGATCACTGGCTCAGGTGAGTGTGTGTGAGTGTGTGTGTGTGCTGGTGTGTATGTGTGTGTGTTTTGAAATAGTGAGTTTTGGAACTAAACAAAGTAAAAAAGCACATGAAAAAACCGAACCCTAACCCTAGATCCATTCGGACGGAATTTCGAGGCCGAACCCTAAACCCGTAAAAGCATTCAACGGGAAGAGAAACAGTAGAAAAGAAGAGTGGGTTCGGACTTGGCCGAACCCTAAGACCTAACCCTAATTTTTCCCCCTTTCATCCCAAATCGGATTGATCCCAAAAGAAGAAGGGAAAGGAAATCAAAAGAAAAGAAAACCGAACCCTAACCCTAGATCCATTCGGATGAACTTCGAAAAGAAAAGAAAAAAGAAAAGAAAATCGAACCCTAACCCTAGATCCATCCGGGCTCGGCCAAGGGAGCGCCGCGGCCAGGCCGCTCGACGGCGGCGTGCTCACCCGTCGGGGAGCACGCGCGCCGGCGAGGGGGCCGGCGACGGCGTCGTGGCTGCCTCGCTACACCATCCGCTTTCTCGCCGTCAAAGCTCGCTCGCTCGGTGACTGCTACGGCGGCACTGAGGAAAGAAGAGAGAGAGCAGTGAGGCGAAGAGAGAGAGAGATCGAATGAAAATGACCTAGGGTTTGCTTGGGGGCGCGCGGCGTCGCGGTTTTATCCTCAGCGAGATGCGCGCTCGGCCGTCGGATCAAGACGGATGGCCGAGATTGAATGGGCCAACTCGAGGCCCAGGCGGGCGCGCGCTGCCGAGCCAATTTGCCGGCCCAGGCCCAGGTTGCGGCCTGGGTGCGGCCTGCGCGCACGCGGAGAGGCGGGCCGAGCCGGCTTTTGCCAGTTTTTGGGCCGAGAAAGAAAGAATGAGCCCACATTTTCTGTTTTTTCTTTTTCAGTAAATTGAAAAATGGAAAATGGCTCAAAAGGAATAGAGAAAGAGAATTTCAATGGTTTAAAATTTCTGGTAAAATTACACCAACGTGTTATTTTTCCAAAAAGTAGATATGAACCAGAAAAGCTTCTGAAAAATAGATAATGATTTTGAAGTGAAACTACAAATCGAAATTCAAATTGTCTCCAGATCTTACAGGATACTTCTCAAATCACATAAACTTCTCTGGAGATGCTCCGATTTGTAAGCCGCGTACGTGTTAACTGTGCCAAAACATTCTCAATTTTTTACCATAGCCTCTACGTATGATATCGTGACAACTCGATGAATTTCATGATTTTCAGACTTCGTTTGCTTTTTATAGAATTTTTAGACGTTTCCGCCACACGTTTGTGGTCATGTTTCGCGAACACGATGTTCGAAATTTCTGGTCTGGCCCTGGATACGGTCTCACATCAGACTCAGTGACAAGAATATCATTTTTTTATTCACTTTTTTCGGATATTCGAAGCACTTGCAGTTCAAATCCAAAAAAATTGCCGAAAATTCATTTAACTGAAATAAATTGACGAAATATAGTAAAATCACTCAAAAATGTATAAAACTTCAACACAGAGCAACAGGTATTATAATACAACAGTACAAAAAGTTTGGGGGGCAAAATCAAAAAAAAAATTGGTTTGCCGAGTGTCAGATGGTGACACTCGGCATATAGCATGAGTTGCCGAGTGTCGCAAGGTGACACTCGGCATATAGGCAGGTTTGCCGAGTGTCGCAAGGTGACACTCGGTATATAGGAAGGTTTGCCGAGTGTTGTATGGTGACACTCGGCATATATGTGGGTTTGCCGTGTGTTAACATGTGACACTCGGCAAAATGCTAACGGAGGTCGACGGTGTTACCCGGACATGAAGTTGTCGTGTGTCTATTTTTTGCCGAGTGCAGGCACTCGGCGTATACAATTATGCCGTGAGTTTTGTGTTTGCCGAGTGTCGTCTTCGGGGCACTCGGCAAAGATGTTGTTTGCCGAGTGCCCGAAATCTTGCCCACGGCAAAGCTGGGGACACTCGGCAACTTACGTGTTTCCGGTAGTGAGGATAGGAAATTGAGTCTCGTTTCTTTTTATGCCTTAACTTTGTGTCACCGTGTGGTGAACCGTGGTTTAAGCACCATTAGTCTGTGTTAAACAGCTATACTCATTCTTGTGTGAATGTTGCAGGCCGGAATGTTAAATTCTTCTTTTTTAAAAAAAAAGGGGGGGGGGGGGGGGATATTGGCTCTGGTGCGCACAAGGTTGAAGGTTACAGCCTTATTAAACCAGACCTGCTTCTCACGTCGACTTGGATGGTGGTAGAATCGCCGGTCAGT
Organism: Miscanthus floridulus; assembly: GCF_019320115.1. NCBI lineage: Eukaryota > Viridiplantae > Streptophyta > Magnoliopsida > Poales > Poaceae > Miscanthus > Miscanthus floridulus. The sequence continues at coordinate 7,846,008 of NC_089588.1, read as the reverse complement.
GGAACCGATCATCAATTGGGCAGCATCTGATCCTTTCCTTGACTGTTGGTTTAGGTATTTCCAGCTGGTCTCTGCATTGCTTTGGAATTTTCTTCATGGTCACAAAAGCGAGCAGGTCCCAAAGGTTATTCCTTACTTGTTGCATGTGGTAACGTACCTCGTAGTACATGGTAGTAGTAAGAAAAGAAACTATATAAATACTCTCTCCGTTACAAATTATAAGTTGTTTTAGCTTTTCTAGATACATTATTTTTACAATGTATTTAGACGTAGTGTATATCTAAGTGCATACCAAAAAATGTGTATCTAGAAAAAACAAAACGTCTTATAATTTAGAAAAAAGATAGTACTATACTATATATATACCGGCAAAACTTCCATTCGCAATGCAAGGGGCCGGCCCGTCTGTGAGCTTGCATGGTAGCTTATATGCATGCAAGGCGCCGGCCCGTCCGCGCCAGGCCACTACCAAGGGCAACCAAATCAGTTAGCATTTTCCTGAATAGCTTAGGACAAGTATATTGGTGTTGTCTAATAGATGGTTTCATGCAGTGCCAGTAATCTTAAGACAGAGTTAATAGCATGTATAATGATTGTCTTTTCAGTTGTTTCATAGCAACTCACAATTCCTAAATTTATGCATAGACTAAAAGGATTATTATGAGTTGCATGGCAACAACAACCGGTACAATGGTGCAATAGCTGTCTTATTGTCCTAAACTTTAGCTTATAAGGTGGTGCAATATATACCAGCAAAACTTTAGCTTATAAGCAACAACCTCTTTCTCATCTCTCTCTTTCCTCCACATCATTATAAATTTTACTGATTGAAAAAGATGTCGTTTCAAAAGATATAGGAGTGTCCCTTCCTGATCAACAGGGCAAAAATGACACAATTATATGATGGAAGATCCATAATTTTGCATTTGAGAAGTTCTCTTGTACTCAACCGGTCCTTGAGCAATACCCAGAAGAAGACCCTATGTTTGTGCTGAGAACAAGAATTCCAGACCCATGAAAATGCCTGATGAACTTGTCTTCTACTAAGGTGTTTGTAAGTTTTTGAAGGAGCAAAAATAGCTGAACCCCAAACATTTTGCCAAACATCAAAAGGTTGTGTAAGCGGCACTGAACCTAGCTCCGCCGTGAGCTATTGTAGCTGAATAAAGGACTGGGTAGACATGGGAAGGTGAAAGAGATCAAATAAATCTTGTCAGTCTTTGACTCGTTGAAATGAGATGAATTTATTCTGGGCAAAGGAGTACAGCTCAGGGAAAGCATTCAAATGTATCTGCCCATTCCATATGTCCTGCCAAAAGAGAGTGGAAGCCCCATTGTTTAAACTGACATTTAAATTGACAGTTGACAATCCCTTGAACGTGTATAAGAGTTTATTAAGTGCATCTCTCCAGCAGATGGATCCCTACTTCCAGGCCCGGCCCTGGGGCGGGGCGAGAGGGACAACCGTCCCAGCCTAGGGAGCCGGATGGGCCCCTCCCGAGGTACGCAGACACTAGTAGTATTCGGCATATGTGAGCCTAGTAACAAACATACGTAAGCAGAGTCGCAGACGCAGGCACGCTGCAGCAGCGACTCCTCGGTCCTCATGACGATGCGAGACGCTTTGAGCCTTCGACTGCGAGTCGTGGAGTTGGTGACTGTTCATTCTCTTTCCTCTGCATACGACTGCGACTCTGCCGCTCAGCGAGTCGCCAGCGGGCCGCGGGTAGCCAGGCAGGCTGCAAGCAGGCACGGCCGCACGTGAACGAGTGAGACTGAACGTGAATACGTGATCCGCATAGGTACGAATCTCTGATTCTCTGTTCTATCTCCTGTACGATCCCTAATTCACTACTCCCTCCGTCCCTAAATATCTGTCGTTCTCGCTTTCCGAGAAATGACTCTGATTAAATTTGTATAAAAAAATATTAATATTTATGATAGATAATTGATATCATTAGATAGATCTTTTAATCTAGTTTTTTAATAAATTTATTTGGAGATACAAATGTTGCACGCATTTTCTACAAATCTAGTCAAACCTGTGGCATGAAAACTGAAAACAACGGATAATAAGGGACAGAGGGAGTATTCCCTAACCATGTAATACCAACCGCTAAGGTAAAGGTTAATCATTGATTCAGATTTCACAGACCCGGACGGACATCATGTGGAATTTCAGATTTGCAAATTGTTTAATCTTTGACTAATTGTTTCTCTAAATTTTAACGGTACCATGTCATCAAGAAAGTATGCTTCTGACAATGACAAAAGAAAGAAGAAAACACGAATAGATGTTTTGATACAATAACAGAGATGGGCTCTTCATAAATTTCTTAACAGATGATTTGAGATATGGAGGAACCAGCTAACGCTAATCCAGAAGATCCAAAGGTTAAATGGATTGGAAACATTAATCATTGAGAAGCGATTGTTGGATATTGATATTGACACCATCATCGAGGTCTTCGCATCGAGGAATGTTAGAAGAAAATTTTGAGGTAATTCAATATGTATACAAATTATTTGACATAAATATTGCTTTTGCATTCAGTTAACTGCTTATTAGTAACATTTTATACATTTATGTATATATAGTGGCCATGAATGGTACTTCTATTATCATGTTTATATAAAAAGGCCTAAAATTTTAATTTCGTTCTAGGTCCAAAAAATCTCAGGACCGGCCCTGCTAAGACTACAAGAACAAAGAGTACTAATTATTACGCGCCCAAAGCAGCTGATACAACACGTAGACCGTTTACAAACTGCACACCGAACCATCTAACCGGCTGTTCGGATGATGGTTTCTACGGCTGATAAGCCGACCGATGCTGTTTTGTTGTGAGAGAAAAACATTGTACCATGGCTGATAAGCCGGGCTGATAAGTTCAAGCGAACATGGCGTAAATTAGGGAGCCAGATTGGGTGACTTTACAGAGCAAAGTTACATTGTAACTTTCCTGCGATCTTCACCCTCCATTCCGACTCAGCACGCATTCAAAGCAAAAGCCTACAACGCTTAGCATTTTTCGTCCACTTCGGCAGCAGTCTACGTCAGGTCCATGCCGGAGCTCCGGTGGGCTGCCTTCCCTTGCGGCGAGGACGCGCAGCAGGCCCGGCCACTGGAACCCGTAGCCAAGGCCGTAGTCAACGATATGTAGGTGGCGCCCGTCGGTGTCGTGGATGGTCCTATTGGAGAAGACAAGGCCGCTAAGCTCGAAGAGGGAATCGACGGTGCGAGACTCTGAGCTCGTTGTGGATCATGGACGGGGGTGAGGCGGTGGCGCTTGGGGGTGCCTGCGCGCTGCTGCTGCTGTGGCCATGGGTGAGCTTCGATGTGCGTGGGCCTCCGGGCTCCGGCCGCGGGGCGCGCGAGCTTTGCAGCACGCGGGCTCCTCCGAGTGCGAGCGCTAGCCGCCGGCGCGAGCTGTGCAACGCACGGGCTTTTCTGGGAGCGAGCACCAGCTGTGCAGGGACGCAGCCGCCGGGCACGAGCTCCACAGTGGGGGCGCACAAATGCATGACGCAGCCACCGGGCACAGAGCTCTGCTAGTCTGCTACTGGACAGTGAAGGATGTAATCCTAGCTGTGGTGTTAGTTTGGTCAGTTTGTGTATTTAGTTTCAGGTATTTCAATTTAGTCAGTTATCATGTCAGCCTGTTGGCCCACATGATCACCGGCTCAGGTGAGTCGACCACTCACTGATCTTGTCGAGCACCCGCTAGTGTTGCCAAGCACCCATTATCCGTGCCGACCACGAACAGGCGTTGTCCGTCCCCACACACTATGGCTAGAGCTAGAAGAAGAAGGGAGAACAGAGCATACACACATAGTACAAGACACCAGCGTTGGCCTAAGCCCTGTATGGGAGATGATAAATCTGAACTCTCTTTACTGAGTTGCCATGGTAGTCTATTTATACAACTCTATCCATCTAGTCCTAGTACAGCTGACATGCTGCTATAGGAACTAGATAACATACAGGGCTGACTCTGCGCCAGCCACTGCATGTGCCTACAGTGCTGCAGGTGAGCCGTGCGGCGTCCGCACCTGCAGCGGCTACAATATCACAGCAGGGGGGCCTTTTCGACGCCGTCTTCCCTTGCTGTGTTCACACAAGGTAACAGTAGATTATCTAACACAACCAACATCGTGTAATCATGTCTTTGTGCTCGAGTCGTATACCTATTGTCTTCGGGATAGTGGAGTCAAGTGCTCATGTTAGTGGACTCTGACGGCTTTCTTCAGGCGATCGCGCAAGAGGATCTGCGCAAGCAGAAGATGGCCAGGTATATGGTTTCTGGCTTCTGCAAGTTGCCCAGCACGCACCAGTAATTAGATTGTTAGGTGACAGGGAATAATGGATGAGATGACCGCTTGAATGAACACGCTATGTGACTGACGACCTCGGACCCATATATTGACCGATCCATCCTATAACAGTCCTCTAACACACTGGAACTGATCCTGCCATTCTACCTACCATACCATGGCTTCCAATAGAACCACTCACAGGAAGCTGAACATAGGGACATTATTATCCATCGTTGCCACCATGCTGGATCGCCGAGCTGCCATGCTCGTGTTGTTCAGCTGCTTCTTGTTCCCTGCTCACCACGCATGCACAGCAGCAGCCCCAGCCAGCCGCCAGTGGCAACAGAAAGAGTCCGAGCTGCATACCGCACGAGAGGGACGCCCTGCTGGCATTCAAGCAAGGTGTCACCTGGGACCCTGCAGGCCGCCTCAACTCGTGGCAGCGAGACGGTGATCACGGCGAGCAGAACTGCTGCCGGGGGAGAGGCATCAGGTGCAGCAACCGAACTGGCCGATCAACCAGATTTGGTCGGCCAGGTAAGTCCTTCTTTGCTTGCTCTGGATCATCTAGAGCATATTGACCTCAGCGAGAACGAACTAACCTCAGCGAGAACGAACTAGAGGGGCCAACTGGTCATATTCCTAAGTTCTTGGGCTCTCTCAAGTATCTCAACCTCTCTGGCATACTACTCTCAAGAGCTTCAACTAAATTTAGCCAACGCATGCATGAATCAAAGTGTATGCAGAAGTTGTACATAATGTTGCTGGTTTTCTTTTTGGAATGAAATGTGATATCCACACCCTTTGCCGTAAGAGTTGTAATATCACTACCTTTTGATGACATGGCCAAATTAAATACTAATAATAATTCGGGCTTGTGCTTATGTTGATCACAGCGTCCCTGTTGTGGTGTCAGATTCTGCCTACTTGCTTACTCGTGTTGTGGTGCCATGTTTCCACATGTTCGTCATCCACATCAAGGAAGGCTCACGTCTCCTCCCTGACCATTGTTTCCATGCTCGTCGTCAACCGTTAATTGATGAAGTGAGAAAGAGGTGACTGCACTTATGTTCAGTGTAGCACACAACTTACAGACACACATAATATCCACATCCACATTAAATTTCATGGTTGATTTCTCTGATTTTACATCTGGCCGACATCTCTTCCAGATGGAGATGGGTCCCACCTCTCTTCCAGATGGACGGCTCCCGTGTGGGCCCACTCTGACTTTGATCCAATAGTTCAAAATCGGTTCCTGTGTGGTGTTGCTTAGGTAGATGGATTGCACTGGTTGTTTAAAAAAAAATAGATGGATTGCACTGGCAAAACATTGTTTTAATTCGGAGATTGTACGATTGAGCAGCTGATCTCCTCTCCTGTGTCCTGCCGGTTTCTTTAAAAAAAACAGTTGCATACTCAAAGTACACTATAAGTAACATTCACTTACAAACATTGAACAGGCAAGGCACTACTGGAATCGCACGATTTGCCTAGTGCCGCAGGCACTAGGCAAAGGCCCAGAAACACTAGGCAAACAGTTTGCCTAGTGTCACACTATGCAAACAAGGGTCGGCAGAGGCGGACTAGGCAAAGAGCACTTTGCCGAGTGTCAAACCTCGGACACTCGGCAAAGTGTTTGCCTAGTGTCAAGGACACCACTCGGCAAAAGTATTCCACTGACGGTGGAAATCGTAACGGACGTTTTGCCTAGTGTCGGAGGTCTGACACTCGGCAAAGTATGCAAGGTTTGCCTAGTGCCAGGCGTTCGACACTAGGCAAATATGTCAAGCTTTGCCTAGTGTCAGGCCGCCTACACTAGGCAAATATGCCAAGCTTTGCCTAGTGTCAGGCCTCCGACACTAGGCAAACTGCCTACTTTGCCTAGTGTCAGTTTCCTGACACTAGGCAAAGCCTGTTCCCTGGTGTGCCACGTGCGGCCCCTTTGCCTAGTGTCAGACCCCTAACACTAGGCAAAGTAACCAGAAGCTGATTTTTTTTTTATTATTCCATTTGCGACACAAATATAAATCATATTCAAACACCACAAATATATCACATGAATCATAAATAAGAACCACATGTTCACATATATCACATGTTCATACCAAAAGTCCAAATGTGCCACAAGTTCACAAGTTCATAAGCGCACAACCAAATTTCTTAACAAAGTTCACAACAAGCTGATCACGACGATTGTCAAGGGTGAAGAGGCCCGTGGTTTGATGCTCCAGGCAACCCTTCCACTTGATTCGGCTCAAGCTATGGTGCCGGCGACGCTCCAATCTGTGAAGCCGGCGACCCTTCCACTTGATTCGGCTCAAGCTATGGTGCCGGCGACTCTCCAATCTGTGAAGCCAGCGACCCTCCAATTTGATTCGATGCAACGCCTGATTGATGCTGAAAAAAATGAAAAGGATACCGTCAATAAAAAATTTCAGCAGAACCTCCCCTGCACGGAGAGGTTTCCAAACCCTGCAAGAAAACAAACGGCACGATGACCGTCAAGAACATACATATCAATACACCGCCACCAACACCACCACCACCCGAACACCACAACTGCCACCACCACACCACAACAACAACCGCCGTCACCACCAACACCATATTGTATGTTTGAGATTGCATATTTTTTCTAGTGTGCCCTATGTCAGGTTGGAACATAATAAGTAATATATTGGTACTCACAGGAGTAGCTGCTTGAGGAAGTGGCAAGACTAGGCTAGCTGGCATGGTCACCCCATAGCGGCGCCAAGAGTGGACACGAACCCCACCAGCTCCTCTATCCTCTGTCGTTGGGCCTCCCGCTCTTCCACCGCCCTCGCTTCCATCTCCTCGCGAAGCCTCCTTTCTTCTAGCAGTTGGGCCTACAACATTTGACCCCCAATGTTAAAGTAAGGCAAAGGTATGTAAAAATCAATAAGCAACGAATAAAACAGAAATTACCTGGAGTTCGTTGACAAGGTGCGAAGCAGTGGTTGGCCGTGGACGTATGGCCGGGCTTGCGCTCGTGCTCCGTGCTCGGATCTGGGAGAGGGTGGGAGTAGAGGACGTGTCGATGACACCATCACCCATCCAATACCGCCCATGCTTCTTGCCACCTCCCACCCTCATGACGATCTCTCCGTCAAAGTCATGGGCGCTCGGATCGTACTCTGGCCCATGGACCGCCCTTGCCATCTCAGTATACTGACTGAGACGGCTATGGACGGTCGCGTTGCTGTATGCCGAAGGAGGGTCATCCGGGTTGTAGGAGACGTCGGATTTCGCCTTGCCCTTGTGGGCCATGGCATATGCCATGAACTGGGTAACCGGCTGCCCACCATGCGACGATGACTGCGAGAAAAACAGCAAGATGATTAGAAATCATGCAACATACAACGTTATAATAAAAAAATGTGATCATGTGGAGATGTTAGGGTTTCTAAGCATCATACATGACGATGTGCTCGAAATCTTTTTAAATTTTTATCATGGCACCCGCATGCGATATCTTGACTTGTCGACAAGTTTCATGAATTTCAGACTCCGTTTTCATTTAATAGAATTTAAAAACTATTTGCTCGCAAGTTCGTGGTCATGTCTCGACGTGAAGATGTGTGAAATTTTTGGTCTGTTTCTGGATACGGCCTCAACTAACACTTACTAACATGAATATCATTTTTGCATTCATGAATTGCCATTATTCGTCACACTTGCAGTTCAAATTTGCATTTGTCGAAAAAATTCAAAGAAATTAAATAAACTAAAGAAATATAGCAAAATTTCTTAAAATTGTGCCAACTTTCAACATGTTGGTCAAGGTATAGTAGGAAAGCTACAGAAAAAAATTGGAAGCTAAAATCAAAAAAAGAAAAAATATTTTGCCTAGTGTCTCTGTAAGACAATAGGCAAACTGGCCTGTTTGCCTAGTGTCATCCGGAGACACTAGGCAAAGTTCTAATTTTGCCGAGTGTTAACGGAAGACACTCGGCAAAATGGTAACGGCGGTTGCCCTCCGGTAGCCTTTGTCGAGTGTGATGGTATGCCTAGTATTGACACTAGGCAAAATGGTCATTTACCGAGTGGATTTCTTTGCCTAGTGTCGACACTCGGCAGATCGTTATTTTGCCTAGTGCCTTTGTTTTGCCGAGTGCTCCGGGGTCTAACACTCGGCAAACAAGCTCTTTGCCTAGTGTCCGACGATTGGCACTAGGCAAACCATTAAACACTAGGCAAATCTCGGTTTTCCAGTAGTGAGGGGCGCAAATTTCTCAGAAATTGAAGAGCCCAATATATGAGCACAGTTTCCCTGGTGGAGTACACTGCTGCAGCAGGAGTTCCACTGCCTACTTGCCTAGTGACGAACATGCATGGTACCTTGTAATCTTACGACGCACTGGAGAGGTGCCAGTAAAATAGGGTGCATAATGAGTTTGAGATGCAGTAGTACTCCAGACACATTTGATATTACTTTATGACTAGACGTAAAAATTAAAGTTATAGTCAGCAGCATGATTGTTCACTACCGGAAACAATAGCTTTGCCGTGTGTCGGCGAAGCCCAAAAACACTCGGCAAAGGCTTTGCCGAGTGTTACATTCGGTAAACAGCATACGGCGTACATAGTGCCGGCAAAAGTTTCTTTGCCGAGTGTTTTTTATCGGGCACTCGACAAAGACTTTGCCGAGTCCTAAAACCGACGCTCGGCAAAAAAAAACAATGTGACAGCGCGGAGATGGTCACGTCGCTTTTGCCGAGTGTCTAACGGCCTGGGCACTCGGCAAACATGCCCTTGTTTGCCGAGTGCCCCGGCCATGACACTCGGCAAACATGCCTTTGTTTGCCGAGTGTCCAGGACCTGACACTCGGCAAACATGGCTTCTTTGCCGAGTGCCGAGTGTCACATCCTAGACACTCGGCAAAGACCGGCCATTCTAGGCCTAGATTTTCGCCTCTTTGCTGAGTGTCACAGTGACACTCGTCAAAGATGGCAATTTTAGGCCCAGAACGCACAGATTTTTGCCACGTGGAATCTTTGTCAAGTGTATTTAGCATGGCACTCGGCAAATAGCCATTTTGCCGAGTGTAACACTCGGCAAAGATACCATATATATCTAGTTTATTTGGTTCGGTCACATATAACGTACCACACTTAAATAAACATTATATCCATCACAGATAGTTCACAGTAAGCATCACAGACAGTTCATATAGATATATTGACAACACATAAATGCAAATAAACATCAAAATCACAAGTAGGTTCATTCACAATCACAAATGCAAAAAAAATCAGATTCACAAGTAAGTTTATTCACAGTCGCTCTCCAGGCTCATCAGAAATGCAAATAAACGTAGTCACTATGACCACGGTGACCACTGTGACCACAGTCGGTCACAAGGCTCATTTGATGCCGCAGATTGATTCTGCGCAAAGGAGAAGAGATAAATCATTCACAGTGATTGAGAACGAAACATACAAGTATTAGAAATAAACTAGCAACTAAAAATAGTGATTAATTCTACGGAAACTAAAAGTAGCTAAGTTACGGTGATTGAGAATGAAAACATGATTTCAAGGTTAACTACAAATTAGAAATAAACTAGAAATTAGAAACTAGAAACATACGCACATCACAAAGGAGAAAAGATTGATTATGCATAAACTAGAAACGGTGATTATAAGGTTGTGAAGTGACTCACTGTCGGATACCATAAAAAGGGGTACCCTAAGCAAGAACCGAAAAAATTGCTTAGACCTTGTAAATAACGAAACCAAAATACAACCGCAGGCAAACCCGCCACATCCGAGACACGGCCGGACCGCCCGGCCCACCTCGAACAAATATCCGAACTCGCCCGAAGCGAGCTCGGCCCAGAACCATACCGCAAGGCCTCGGACGAGGTACCGATTCTCCGCCTCGCCCGAGGCCCCGCACCGCAAGGCCTCGAACGAGGTACCGATTCTCCGCCTCGCCCGAGGCCCCGCACCGCAAGGCCTCGAACGAGGTATCGATTCTCCGCCTCGTCCGAGGCCCCGCGCCGCAAGGCCTCGGACGAGCACCCAGTCCCCGACTCGCTCGAGGCCGCCTCGGCATCAACCCCGTCACCACCGCCTTGACCGACTTCTCTGACGAGACGTCACATCCAACTAACACATTCAACCACTCCCACGATGTCAGCCGCACGACGGCATGGTACAGTGGACTGACCGACGAGACGGAAGTCACATCGACCCCATGCTATTCGAGACAGGATAGGGTGGGGGTTACCGGCCGCTGTGCTCGGCGCTGTGCCCACGACGGACACCCGTGACCACGACTGTGCTGCCTAAACCCCTGCCCAGGCATGGGAAGTCACGTCCGGGCCCCTGTAGCCTCGGAAACGGCGTGCAAGGCCAACTGCTCCCTCCGAGCCTCGGCTACCCACTTCTGGGCTCCTATAGCCTCGGGACTCGCGCCCGCCGAGCCCCCCACGACGGTCCAGCCTCTGCATCGAGCTGGGCCTCGGCTCTCTATGTCATCAGCGCTCTAGGACCAGCACGTCGCCCGCAGTATGCGCCATGCCCTGCGTTGGGCTACAGGAGCTCCCACGTCGTGCACAGGGCCTGGCTGCTGTAGCCTCGGAATCAGCATGCCCGCGCCATCGCGTCAACCCAGCCTCGACACTCCACGCCGGTCAAACATACGGTGACCAGCACGCCTTCAATAGAGGAAGGCGCGCCTGCCACCACAGGAGCTCCCACGTCGCACAGGATCAGGCGTGACCGGCGCGTTGCTCCAGTGCATGGAGGACAAGACCGCTCCACCGACCACGCTGCCACAGTGTCGAGCTGCAGGGCTCGGACATGCCGCCCCTGTCGAAGAGCGCCACGTAGCAAATATATGTACCCCCTGTGCCTCCCCTAGACTATAAAAGGGAGTGGCCAGGGGCGCTTCTAGGAAAGAAGGGAGACACCCATGCAAGCGAAGCACAACACTCTATAACACACACACTCCCTCACTGCCGGAGATCAACATCTCAAGCAACCCACACTGCAATTCACAGAGACCTGGGGCTAGCTCCCTCTCTCGCCCAGCTTGTAAGCCCCTACTACAAGTACTTCGGTGCAAGGAATACGAGACCACTCTCTCAGACTGGACGTAGGGCACCTATTGCCTGAACCAGTATAAACCTTGTGTCTCTTTGCATCACCATCCGGGATTAGGGACATGCAGTATATTTTCACTCGTTGGTTGAGGACCCCCCCATTCCAAAACACCGACAGTTGGCGTGCCAGGTAGGGGGCTACACCCACCTAGGTCTTTGGCGAGCACATCGGGCGAACCGTCGAGGCCTACGTGGACGACATCGTGGTCAAGTCCAGGAAGGCCAGTGATCTCGTCGATGACTTGGAAATAGCCTTCAAATGACTCAAAGAGAGGGGCATCAAGCTCAACCCCAAGAGGTGTGTCTTCGGGGTCCCCCGAGGCATGCTCTTGGGATTGTTTCTCGAAATACAATAAAGAAGCGTTCTTTAGTTGTTATAATTTTTTGAGAAACCCCTCAGGCCCATCGATAGGGGCTCGGCGTTACAATAACGCTATAAGGGAGACTCGGCTCTATCTCTACAGAACCGAGCCTCCCTCAGGGGCTAGAAGGGGGGAACCCCCCCTAAGTCCCAGACACCGTTTTTAGTCGTTTTTTGAAAAAAATTCTACGCCAACCTCTCTCGCGTACTCTGACAAGTCGATTGTAAAAAACCTAAGGACCGAAAGTTCGCCTCGAGGCCAAAAGGTCGGCCGAGCCGCGACACAGCCTACGCCTCTGGGCTACGGCAACTCCTTCACCACCTTTCGCCCGAGGGGCAGCTTAGGCTCCGAGGAAGTTTTTGCAAAGGACTTGTATAGAAACGAGACAGAGGGCAAAGGCTCGAAAATGTAGTAGAAAACGATTAAAAACATATATACACAAGTACTGTAATGGCCTCGATGACCACAAGCATCATGGTACAATGATGTAAGTCCTAATCTATTACATGACCCCTTTGGCCCAGATCAAAACCCAGGGTCGCCAACGTCGACGGACTGCGTAAGAGGAACCACCTCCTCTTCGAACAGCCGGGCCAGCGCCGTGCCAGGGGCCTCAGCCGCCTCCACCAGCTTCATCACCTCCTCCTCGGCCTTCTCATCATCCTCGGCCATGACGTAACCGTCGCTGATGGCCTCGAGGTCGACGCCGGTGTAGTGCGAGGAGACAACGGCCAGGGCACGCTTAACGTCCGTGTGCAGCGCCCCCCGGAGCCGCTCATGGACGCGGCCGCTCAACGCAATCAAGCGGCTCCCAAGGGAGCTGCCTGACTCGACCCCCCAACCTCCAGGGCCTCGCAGGCCATACGGGCGGCGCTCTGCAGCGCGTTGTGCTCCCGGATCTCGGCCTCGAGCACCGCCTACATGGCGATGGAGGCCTCGGCTGCCCAGAAGGCCTCCTTCTCCAACCCTGCACCAAGACAAGCGGGATGGGGTTAAGCACAAAAGGAAACAAGCCGAACAGGGGCGAAGGCCTATGAGACTCACCCTCGACTTTCTCCTTCCAGCTTTGGACCTCAACCCGAGAGGCCTCGGCCGCCCTGGAAGCCTCTCGCTCTAGCTCTATGTCACATTGGGGTGTCAGGGGTTGAACGCAAAAGATATAAATCTAACAGGGGGCGCGGCTCAATAGGACTCACCCTCGGCCTTTTCCTTCCACGCTAAGGCCTCGACCCGAGAGGCCTCGGCCACCTTGACAGCCTCCGCTAGGGCACCTTTCGTTAGCCGGTGCGCATCCCGCTTTGCCTCCAGCTGCTCGGCGGCAGCCTTGGCAGAGGCTGCCTCTTGCTCAGCCCAGGACCTGAAGGTGTCCCGCTCGCCGGCTGCGCGGGTCAGCTCCTCCTCCAGCTCCTGGATCCGCGCCGCCAAAGGGGCAGCCTTCTCCCGAGCCATGGTCGCCTCAGCCTTTATGTCAGCACAGCGAAGGCGAAGGTCCTCCACCTCCGTGCTTCGCACTGACAGAAGGTCGTTGGCACCGGCAAGCAGATCGTTCTGCTGTCGGAGCTGGTCCCAGACGTCCCTCTCCCGCCGCAGGAACATCGATTTCTCGAGGGACCGGGCCTCGAGCTCCTAGATAAGCAAAACAAACGTCAAGTACTGCGAGAGAACTCGGAAGAAAGACGACGCGGCACAAGACAGGAAAGCACGTACCTGGGTGACACCGGGCAAGTCCTCGGCCACAACGGACAGCGCTGTCCGCAGCGACCGCTCCGCCAGTTGGCAGAATTGCTCGAGAGAGCTCCAGCGCCCCCCCTCAGCCACATCCTCAAGGGCAAACAGAGGCTCCCCCTTAGGGTCGTCCCGGCTCCGCCACAGAATACGCAGGCTGTCCCACCCGCAGGGCTCGGGTCGGACACGGACAAGGGCCGAGCTCCCCTCGGCAGGAGTCGGGACTGGCTGCTCCATGATGCTGGCCGCCTCGGCGTCCGCCACCTCCTTCCCCCGGGAAGTATCATCGGAGGAGATTGTCTGAACCTCCACTTCCCGGGCGCTCTCTTGCGATGGCGGCAGGTCTTGGACCGGGGGCGGTACTGGAGCTTGCCCCGCCTCTGTCTCCGCCACCTCGGCCTTGGTGGTCCCAGGAGCTCCAACCTCCGCCACCTCTGCCTTGGTGGTCCTGGGAGACCCGGCGTCCGCCACCTCAACTTCGGAAGCCCTAGAAGCCCCGGCCTCCGCCACCACGGCCTCAGGGGTAATGGGGGCCTCGGCCTCGCCCTCGGTGGCCTCAGCGATCGAAGGCGCCTCCTCCCCCGCTTGCTCTATGGACGCCTCGATAGCCTCTCCTTGGGCGACTGGCTCCTTCGGGTCAGCCCTGGCCGACGCCGCGCCACGCTGCAAGGCGGCCTACGCGTCCACCACCCATCGGGCGGTGGAGCTGGTGCTCACCTTGAGCGCCTTAAGTGGCGCCAGGGCGGGCGCTTCCACCTGATGCTTCCAGCTGAAAACAAACCACTCATGAGGACAACATATGACCAAAGAACGAGTGGGAAATGCGGCAAAACCCGCTGAAAAAATGGTTACCTCGAACGGGGGAGCAATATCTTCCGCACCGCATCCCTCGCCCTCGGTGGTGGCGGTGACGGTGGCAGTGGCGCGGCCACCATGTCCGCCGGGACCGGCCGGCCCTCGCTGGACTTCAACGTTCCCTCGGCCCTCTGTGGAGGCGGTTGAGTCACCCCCGCCGTCGCCCGCTCCACCTCCGCCGTCGAGCCCATCGGGCTGATGGCGCGCTTCCCCGACGCCCGTGCCTCGGGCGTGTCGGCCTCGGCCCTAGGGCGGGCAATCGCCAGCCTCGAGGCACCCTCTCCTCCTCCTCCTCCTCTTGGAGACGTCAGGACGCTTGCCGACACCCTAGGCACTGTCTCCCTGACGTCGGGGAGATGGTCCAGGGGACCCCGCCCCACCTCGCTCTCGTTGTCGTTGTCGCTCGAAGGGTCGATCGACGACGATGACGGAGACGGCTCCTCCAGGAGACTGTCGTGCCTCTGCTGCCGGTGGCGTTTCTCTAGCTCGTCGCGCTCGAGGCTCTTCCTCTTGCGCCTTGCCTCCTCGGCGTCCTTCCGCTCCTTGTACGCCTCGGCATGTGCCCTGTTCTCGGCTCACTGCTTGGCGTCCTCAGGAACAGGCGGCGGGGAGGCACGCACATCCCTCATCCCCTGCAGGAATGGCGAACGCAATAAGGGAACAGACTGGAAACGTAAGGAGCAAGAAGGCCTCGAAGGCCACAGCAACACGTAACTTACCAGAGAGATGTACCCCCGCGACGGGCGCATCGGGAATGGGGCTAGACCACTGCTCCTCAGCCGCCCCTCCACCCTCTGTCTCACCTGACGCAGAACCTCCTCATCGGGGAGGGCGATGGCGGACATCTGGATGTCATCGATCGGCTCTTCCGATGTCATCTCGATCAGGCTCTGCCATCGAGCCATCAGCGGTAGCACCCTCCGGCGGTGGAAGGCCGCCACGACCACGGTCGCCGTAAGGCCGTGGCTGCGCAGCCTCTCTAAGGCCCTCAGGAGCAGCTGCAGCTTGAGCTGATCAGCCAACGGGACGCCGTACCTCCACCTCTCCGGCTGGCTCTCCACGACCCGCCCGATGTAGGGGGAAACCTGCCGTTATCATTGCGGAGGTAGAACCAGCTGTTGTACCAGCGGCGGTTGGATGACGCGAGCTGGGCCGGGATGTAGAATGGCTACCGGTCTTGGCGCACTTGGAGAGTGCAGCCGCCGGCCCTCAACGCCTTCCGCGTGCCCGTCGTACCCGCCGGCTTGGTGGTGAGCCCCACCCAAAAGAAGTGGAGCCATAGCTCCCAGTGGGGGGCGATGCCCAGGTACCCCTCGTAGATGGCGACGAAGATGGCCGCCTGCGTGATGGAGTTGGGGTTGAAGTTGTGGAGCTCCACGCTGTAGTAATGCGGGAGCGCCCGCATGAACCGGTCCGCCGGCAAGCCGAGGCCATGCTCGTGGAAGGCCACGAAGCTCATGATGTAGCCATCTCGTGGCCTCAGCTCCGGCTCGTTCCTCGGAGCGATCCACTCTGGCATGTTGGGGTCGACGACCGGGCGGAGGAGACCATCGTCGACGAGCGACTACAGCGTTACATCGGACGAACCCCAAGGATCCGCCTGGAGGACAACGGCGCCGCCAGCCATGGGAGTGATGGAGAATGTGACTACGGCGGTAACGCGTGCTCTCGCTCTCTCTCCCTCTCTCTCTATCCTCTCCTCCCCCTTCTCCCTTCTTCTCCCAGCGCTCTCTTCCGCTGTTCTTGGCAACCGCTCGAGGGCAGAAAGCGTGAGTGTAGGCAGAAAAGGTAAGGAGGGGCAAGGGCGCGGCTCGTCACGTACTTATAAGGGAGGAAAGAAGGCGAACGGGCGGGCGATGAAACCGGGAAGATTATTTCCCAGATCTGGCACGGTTAATGCGGATCCGGCCAAACCGCCCTACTTTTTTCTCGCTAACCGCACACGTGCAGTAACGTCCCATCCGCAGACACCACGTCACATCCGACCGTAGCGACGGCAGGCACCGTTTTGTCTCAACGGGAAATCGCCTCGAAAGGCGCACCCGCCGTCATCAGCCGATGGGAAGGGAATATTCCCCACCTGACTCCTTTCAGACTAAGGAAATGGGCACCGAGCCCGTTACGGTCCAGGGGTTCGAAGGCTGGGCCCCCGAGGGTCTCGACAGCCGCCCCAGGACAAATAGAGTCAGGGATGACTAAGGGTGAGCCCGTACATGGCCGAGGCCCAAGCAAGAAGTTGCTTGGGATGCCCTAAGTCGTGTCCGAGACCGACAGGGAGGTCTCTGAATGGGATCCCACCGTAGGGAGGCACCGAGCCCCCAGGGCCAATCGAACGGCCCTGGGACCCACTAGAGAAGCCCTCTGGTACTTTTGGAGCGCCTCTCTGGACCGCTAGCCGACCCCTATCGAATGGGGCACGGGCCTCCACTTGGACTTACCCGATAACAGCTCACCAGAGGTGTCACTGCTCGCCCGCTGAGGGTAGCGTGGCATACTTCACCCCTCCTTCTGAGTGAAAAGGATGCGCGAGGGCCGCACAAAAAAGACAGGGAAACTCCTGACCGCCCTCATGCTCCGAGCAGAGGATCGGGGGCTCTTCCTGCGACCAACTGGGCACCGAGCCCGTTACGGTCCAGGGGTTCGAAGGTTGGGCCCCCGAGGGTCTCGACAGCCGCCCTAGGACAAACAGAGTCAGGGATGACTAAGGGCGAGCCCATATATGGCCGAGGCCCAAGCAAGCGGTCGCTTGGGATGCCCTAAGTCATGTCCGAGACCGGTAGGGAAGTCTCTGAATGGGATCCCACCGTAGGGAGGCACCGAGCCCCCAGGGCCAATCAAACAGCCCTAGGACCCACTAGAGAAGCCCTCTTGTACTTTTGGAGCGCGTCTCTAGACCGCTAGCCGACCCCTATCGAATGGGGCATGGGCCTCCACTCGGACTTACCCGATAACAGCTCACCAGAGGTGTCACTGCTCGCCCACTAAGGGCAGCCTGGCATACTCCACCCCCCCTTCCGAGCGAAAAGGATGCGCGAGGGCCGCACAAAAAAGACAGGGAAACTCCTGACCGCCCTCTTGCTCTGAGCAGAGGCTCGGGTGCTCTTCCTGTGACCAAGCCGAGGCCCAGCGACCTGAACTCGCACTCGGGGGCTTGGCAAACGCGACAAAACCCCCTCACTCAACAGGGAAAAAGCCCTGGAGGAATAAATCCACTCCTCCAGGGCCTCGGGGGCTACACCCGGTGGGTGCGCTCGCGCGCACCCACCGAAGCCTCGAGCACAAAACACAATCCCGACGAGAGCCGCTGCGAGCCAAGTCTTGTCAAAACCTCAGGGAGAGTGCTCGCACTCCCCCCGTTGCTCGGGGGCTACTGTCGGATACCATAAAAGGGGTACCCTAAGCAAGAACCGAAAAAATTGCTTATACCTTGTAAATAATGAAACCAAAATACAACCGCAGGCAAACCCGCCACATCCGAGGCCCGGCTGGACCGCCCGGCCCACCTCGAACAAATATCCAGACTCGCCCGAAGCGGGCTCGGCCCAGAACCATACCGCAAGGCCTCGGACGAGGTACTGATTCTTTGCCTCGCCCGAGGCCCCGCACCGCAAGGCCTCGAACGAGGTACCGATTCAACGCCTCGCCCGAGGCCCCGCACCACAAGGCCTCGAACGAGGTACCGATTCTCCGCCTCGCCCGAGGCCCCGCACCGCAAGGCCTCGAATGAGGTACCGATTCTCCGCCTCGCCTGAGGCCCCGCGCCACAAGGCCTCGAACGAGGTATCGATTCTCCGCCTCACCCGAGGCCCCGCGCCGCAAGGCCTCGAACGAGCACCCAGTCCCCGACTCGCTCGAGGTTGCCTCGGCATCAACCCCGTCACCACCGCCTTGACCGACTTCTCTGATGAGACGTCACATCCAACTAACACATTCAACCACTCCCGCGACGTCAGCCGCACGACGGCATGGTACAGCGGAGTGACCGACGAGACGGAAGTCACATCGACCCCATGCTATTCGAGACAAGACAGGGCGGGGGTTACCGGGCGCTGTGCTCGGCACTGTGCCCACGACGGACACCCCGTGACCACGACTGTGCTGCCTAACCCCTGCCCAGGCATGAGAAGTCACGTTCGGGCCCCTGTAGCCTCGAAAACGACGTGCAAGGCCAACTGCTCCCTCCGAGCCTCGGCTACCCACTTCTGGGCTCCTGTAGCCTCGGGACTCGCGCCTGTCGAGCCCCCCACGATGGTCCAGCCTCTGCATCGAGCTGGGCCTCGGCTCTCTATGTCATCAGCACTCTAGGACCGGCACATCGCCCGCAGTACGCGCCATGCCCTGTGTCGGGCTGCAGGAGCTCCCACGTCGTGCACAGGGCCTGGCTCCTGTAGCCTCGGAATCAGCATGCCCGCGCCATCGCGTCAACCCAGCCTTGGCACTCCACGCCGGTCAAACATACGGTGACCAGCACGCCTCCAACAGAGGAAGGCGCGCCTGCCACCACAGGAGCTCCCACGTCGCACAGGATTAGGCGTGACCGGCGCGTCGCTCCAGTGCACGGAGGACAAGACCGCTCCACCCACCACGCCGCCACAGTGACGAGCTGCAGGGCTCGGACATGCTGCCCCTGTCGAAGAGCGCCATGTAGCAAATATATGTACCCCATATGCCTCCCCTCGACTATAAAAGGGAGTGGCCAGGGGCGCTTCTAGGAAAGAAGGGAGACACCCGTGCAAGCGACGCACAACACTCTGTAACACACACACACACTCCCTCACTGCCGGAGATCAACATCTCAAGCAACCCACACTGCAATTCACGGAGACCTGGGGCTAGCTCCCTCTCTTGCCCAGCTTGTAAGCCCCTACTACAAGCACTTCGGTGCAAGGAATACGAGACCACTCTCTCAGACTGGACGTAGGGCACCTATTGCCTGAACCAGTATAAACCTTGTGTCTCTTTGCATCACCATCCAGGATTAGGGACATGCAGTACATTTTCACTCGTTGGTTGAGGACCCCCCGGTCCAAAACACCGACACTCACAGTGCCGGAAACAGTATTTGGAGCAGGTTGAGGAGGAGGGACTAGCATCGATGGCGGAGGTTGCCCGATTACAGCGTAAACACCCCTCATCATTTCAAACATCTACAGCCGCTCTGCCTCCATCCTCTGCTGCTCTACCTCCACCCTCGCCTCTAGCTTCTCCCGGAGCCTCGTTTCTTTTTACAACTGAGCCTACAATATTTCATTCCAATGTTACAATGCATTGCAAAAGTTTGTAAAAATCAATGAACGATGAATAAAACCGAAATAACATGGAGTGTGTACATCTAGAATCGTGTAGAGTCTGGTCGTGGGCGTATCGCCGGGCTAGAACTCGTGCTCCGTGCTCGAAGCTGGGAGAGAGTGGGAGTACCGGCCGTGTCGATTGTGTCGTCGCCAATCCAGAACCGGCCATGCTTCTTGCCTCCTCCCGCCCTCATGACCACTTCTCCATCAAGGTCATGGGTGCTCGGATCGTACTCTGGGATAGAAGGGGCTGCCATACCTGTGTTGGTGCTCGTCGTCGGCGATGGGTCTGACTAAGAACTGGCGAAGAGACGCGTTGAAGAGCGGTGGGGGCGGCGCAAGGGGCCGAGGGTAGGGGTCGGCGTCGGCGGGGGCCGGGGGCAGGGGTCGGCGTCGGCGGGGGCCGAGCGCAGTGGGCGGTGCCGGGGGCAGGGGGCTGACGGCGTGGGAGGGAGGCGGCGGCGTGGGCGCGAGACGTGTCGGTGGCAGGGCGTCGGGAGCCGGCGACGGCGTGGGCGCGGGAGGTGCGTGTGTGCGGGTGAGTTTGCGTATGTGCGTGTGTGCGGGTGAGGGAGCGCCGGGCTGGAAATGAAGAAGGTTTGCCGAGTGATGGATCGGGCTTTGCCGAGTGTCGGATCGGGGCGAGTGTCAAATGGGGCACTCGGCAAACCCCGCTTTTTTTCGTTTTCCTTCTTTTCCTTCTTTTCTATAACGTGTTTTTCTTTTTTTCCGATGTACTTTGAAAATACCTTGTCAAATTGGCTCAACAATATATATTTGATTTTTCTACGAATATTATTACATTATTTTATGCAGTTACAGCTCAAATTTAATTTATATCAATTAAAATTTTATAATTGCACTTAATAAATTAAAATTATCAAACGGATCCAAAAAATTATCAAAATTCCACATGAAACAATCTATGTTGTCTATTGCCCATACAAAAAGTTTTGAAGCCAAACCCCGACCGTCACTTTGACTATAAATCTTATCGGATCCTACTCAATGCTACGATCCTTCTTCTGAGATGCTTCGGTTTGTAAACATCGTGCGTGACAAATTATGCGAAACCTCCTCAATTTTTTACCACAGCCTCCATGTATGATATCATCATATCATGACAAATCTCTTGATTTTCAGACTTCGTTTGCTTTTTTTAGAATTTAAAAACCAATCGGCCACACGTTCGTGCTCGTGTTTTCTGACCAAGATGTTCTAACTTTCTTTTTATTTCTCAGGTAAGGCCTCACACTGAACTCAATAACATGAATATCATTTTTTCTACTCATTTTATTTTATTATTTGAATCACTTGTTGTTCAAATTTGACTTATAACAAAAAATTCCTAGAAATGCAATAAATTAATTAAATATAGCAAATAAATCCAAAAATATATCAAATTTTAACATGGAATACCACATGTTGTATGTGGAGAGTAGAAAAAGTTTCAAAGTCAGAAGAGAAAAAAAGAAATTATTTGCCGAGTGCCACATGTTTACACTCGGTAAACATATTTCTTTGCCGAGTGCCATAAGTTTAGCACTCGGCAAATATATTTCTTTGCCGAGTGCCTCCCTTTGCCGAGTATTTTTTGTCTCTTTTGCTGAGTGTATTTGTTTGCCGAGTTTTCCACTAACAGACACTCGGCACACGTATGACGGATGTGGACTTTGCCGAGTGTTTTTTTTCTCGTTCGCCGAGTGTTTAACTTTGCCGAGTGTTTTTTTTGTCTCTTGCCGAGTGCAATTATTTTGCCGAGTGTTTTTGTGACAGTACTCGGCAAATAGCTTCTTTGCCGAGTGCCCGATAGAATACAATTGGCAAACATTTTAGCACTCGACAAACACCTAGTTTCCAGCAGTGGTTGTTACCATAAACATACACCTTAATTAAGTAAACAAAAAGACAGTACAGGAACCCTTGCTGACGACCATAGAAACAAACAGATGGACAGGAGGCACCCAAGCCAAGCAATTAGCGTCCTGTCTCTCCGCGTAGACGGGGTGCAACGCGGAGGCCATCAGCGCGGCGCTTTTCCTTACGCGTCGAGAAATCAATCAACTATTACTGTATACTCGCTCCGTCTGTTACGGGATGCGTACTTTTTTAAATTTGACTAGATTTATAGAAATATTAATAGCATTTATATCTCCGAATAAATTTATTATGAAATATATTCAAGGATTTATCTAATAATACTAATTATGTATTATAAATATTAATATTTTGTTATATATATTTGATCAAAGTTAAAAAAAAAAGTTAACTTGTCGAGAGGTGAGAACCTCTTTTCTTTTGGCACGAAGGAATGTACAGTAAGCTTTTGTGAGGGGATGAGACCCAGAGGCAATAATCGAATCGATGATGACCACACTGAAACACGCCTGACCGCTTCTACACGGAAGGTGACCGTGGACTGAGGTCGTCGGTCAGCCGATGAGCCCATCTTACAGGCAGATATCCATGAACCCAGAATAACCGAAGGAAGGTAGGTGAATGGACAATTCCACATAATCTTGGAGGCAGATATCCAAGAACCCATAATAACTCAACGAAGGAAGCTAAATGGAGGCAGTCAAGCAGCCTTCCCCACCCAATCCAATCCGCGTCAGAGGAGTGCGCGTGGGCCTTCACGCAGATGCCTGACCGCTTCTACACGGAAGGTGACCGAGCGACGACCTCAGTCCACGGTCAATTGACCCATCTGCAGTATCCGCTCTGACTCCAGAGCTGATCCTGCCATTCTATTCTACCATAGCGACATTATTGTCGATGGTTGCCACCATGCATCGCCTAGCTGCTGCCATGCTCGTGTTGCTCTGCTGCTGCTGCTTATTCCTCGCCACGCAGCAGCAGCAGCAGCAGCTCCAGCCAGCCGCCGGCGGTAACAGAGCGAGCCCGAGCTGCATACCACACGAGAGGGACGCCCTGCTGGCATTCAAGCACGGCGTCACCAGCGACCCTGACGGCGTCCTCAGCTCGTGGCGGCGAGACGGTCACCACGACGAGCAAGACTGCTGCCGGTGGAGAGGCGTCCGGTGCAGCAACCGAACTGGCCACGTCCACGAGCTTCGACTTGGAGGGCCCTCCATCTTTGATAGACCAGATAAGTCCTTCTTTGCTTGCTCTGGATCACCTAGAGCACCTTGACCTCAGCTGGAATGATCTAGCAGGGCCAACGGGTCGTCTTCCCGAGTTCTTGGGCTCTCTAAAGAATCTCAAGTATCTTAACCTCTCTGGCATACCATTCTACGGTGGCGTGCCTCCCCAGCTTGGCAACTTGTCAAGGCTGCAGTATCTAGATCTTTCCAACTTTTGGGGGGGACACACAAACTCGACGGATCTCTCATGGTTAACACACATTCCTTCCATACAATATCTTTACTTGCACGGAGTGGATCTCAGCACAGTAGCGGATTGGCCTCGTGTCATGAATATGCTTCCTTCTTTGAGGGCCCTCCATCTTTCATTCTGCTATCTTGCAAGCGCAAACCAGTCGCTGCCACACCTGAACCTTACAAATCTCGAGGAGCTCGATGCCTCCCTGAACTCCTTCCACCATCCAATGGTGACCAGCTGGTTCTGGAACATAACAAGCCTTGGATATCTTTACCTCAGAGCCACTAGTATGTACGGTCAATTTCCGGATGCTCTTGGAGACATGACATCCCTTCAAGTCCTTGATCTTTCATCAAATTATTATGATGATGGCTATGACAATGGGAAGTACCGCATCATGACCACGGATCTGAAGAATCTATGCAATTTGGAGGTTCTCAACCTTGATTTGTCTCACTTATATGGCGACGTAGCTGAGCTGTTTAGGAATCTACCTCGATGTTCACCCAACAAATTGCAAGAATTGGACCTCGGTTCGAACTATTTAACCGGGATGTTACCAAGATGGATAGGGCAATTCATGAGCTTGGTTGTTCTGAATCTTCATTGGAACAACCTAAACGGACATGTCCCATATGAGATTGGAAAGCTTAGTAATCTGACCCATCTGGATCTAAGTACAAATAAACTGGATGGCACGATAACTGAGGAACACTTTGCTAGTGCAAGGAGCTTGCAATATATAGACTTGTCATATAATGCCCTCAAGATTGAGATCAGCTCGGACTGGCAACCACCATCTACATTAGAGTATGTATCCTTTGCATCCTGCCAGATGGGCCCACTGTTTCCTGTGTGGCTTCAGTGGAATGTGAACATCACCCATCTTGATATCTCGAGTGTAGGTATAGCTGATAGGCTTCCACAGTGGTTCTCCGAGGCCTTTTCAAATGTCGAATTCATGAACATCTCCAACAATCAACTCAACGGAACT
Organism: Miscanthus floridulus; assembly: GCF_019320115.1. Lineage (NCBI taxonomy): Eukaryota > Viridiplantae > Streptophyta > Magnoliopsida > Poales > Poaceae > Miscanthus > Miscanthus floridulus. Next base: position 7,821,989 of record NC_089588.1, on the reverse strand, counting down.
TTGCCGGCTGATATGGGCTCCATGTCACTTCAGGAACTCTACCTTAGTTCAAACAAATTAACTGGTCAGATACCCACGCCGCCACCAAACATAACGTGGTTGGACTTATCCAATAACTTGTTGTCAGGACTCACTGGTCACTCTGCTGTTGGATCCGCCAATCTAGTATCGTTGTCTTTGTTCTCCAACCGACTCACTGGTCATATTCCTGAATCTTTTTGTAAATTTCAGAGACTGGTTGCGTTGGACTTATCCAACAATTTTTGGGAGGGAGAACCACCGTTGTGCCTCGGGGTAACAGAATATATGGAATTTGTAGCCTTAAGTAACAATAGTTTGTCAGGAAAGTTCCCGTCTTTTCTGCAAAACTTGACAAATGTGCACTTCCTAGATTTGTCTTGGAACAAATTCTCTGGAAGATTGCCAATGTGGATTGGAAGCTTAACATCATTAAGAGTTATACGATTAAGTCACAACAAGTTCTTTGGTAGCATTCCAATGAACATCACAAATCTTTCTTGCCTTCAGTACATGGATCTAAATAACAATAAAATATCAGGCTCTCTGTCGATCTACCTATCAAATCTTAAATTTATGACAAACGTATACATGATGGGTTGTTATTACGGCCCTGATACAATTGATCCTCACCTTAATGGTTTGTCTACGGTCTGGAAGGGGAGGGAATTGAACTATGGTTCTATTCAAAGAATTTTGGACACAAGGATGATGAGTATTGATTTATCTTCAAACAACATAACTGGACAAATTCCAGAAGAAATAGTTGCTCTTGTTGGGTTAGTGAATTTGAATCTGTCAAGGAACCACTTGACTAGAGTTATTCCAAAGAAGATTGGGGAAATGCGATCACTGCAATCATTGGATCTCTCGAGGAACATGCTTTCAGGGGAAATACCAGCCACTCTATCAAATCTGACGTTCTTAAGTTACTTGGAATTATCATACAATGATCTTACAGGAAGAATTCCATCGGGAGTACAGCTTGATACCCTGTATGCAGAGTATCCATCTATGTACATTGGCAACATCGGTCTTTGTGGACATCCTCTTCAAAACAATTGCTCGAGCGAGCGTCATGCACCAAAGCAGGGTGGCCTGGGAAGAACTGAAGAAGGTTATGGGATACCATTCTTTTCTCTTGGACTCGGGTGCGGCTTCATGGTTGGTACATGGATTGCATTTGGTGTTTTGTTGTTCAAGAGAAACTGGAGAATTGCTTGCTTTCGACTCTCGGACAAGTTGTACGACAAAGTATATGTCCTTGTTGCTACATGGGCAAGAGCAAGACAAACACAAACTGATTAGCAAGCATGAAGCAAAGGCGATGGTCGGCGCTTCAACTAAAATTAACCAATGCATGCATGTATGAATAATGGAAGTGGGAGAGAAGTCTGTTCAGGAGTGCTTTGAATCTTGTTACTACCAGTATTACATATTGCCATGGTTTTCTTTACGAAATGAAGATTTGTGTGTCCGTGTTTATCTCTTATATCATGTAATAAACTGAGAACCAACACTTGATCATTGGCCAACATTAGTGTTTGTTGTACAAGATAGATATTAGTTGTTAGTATATAGATAACATAAGTATGTTGTAAACTCTGGCTGATCTTCAGGATGTTGGTTTGTAGTCTGTACAAGACGTTCGCCTGGTCAGCTCAGGGCACTATACAACACGTAGACGCGGCCTCTACAGAGGTTAACACGCTTCACCAAGTTTTACAGTAATAATTATTTCCTTATGATGATGAACATCCACTACTAGAGAACAGACTTTAGAACGATGTCCCAATTTAGCATTAGCCTCGGCATTTTTTGCCCCCGGGACTAAAGGACCCTTTAGTCCCGGTTGGTAATACCAACCGGGACTAAAGGTCCCTGCCCAACGGTCGTCCGCGGGGCAGGGATCTTTAGTCCCGGTTGGTTTCCCGGTTGGTAATACCAGCCGGGACTAAAGCTTTTAGTCCCGGTTTGGGTTATGCCCCGGGAATAAAGATTAATATTTAGTCCCGGTTTGGACCCCTAACCGGGACTAATTATCCCGGCCTATAATTCTGCTCAATTCTTCCTCCCCGAGCCCGAGCCATTCCATTATTCAAACTCACTGCCTCTGTTCTTCAGCTTGCTGTTGTTCTTGCACTCTCCCCCTCCATTGGTGTTGCTCTTCGATTTTGGAGGTAACAAACTTAATCCTCTTATGTTTTATCAGTAGCTTATCTCATTTTGCGATGTAGATGCATGTGTAACTTTATATGTTGGACTTTATTATGATTTTATATGTCATTTTTAGCTCAAAATCACATGATGATTTGCATATATGTTTGGATAAACAAAAGTTAAATTAGTTCATCAAAATCACGCCTCGCTCGTCCTCGCTGGAGCACGCGCCATTCTCGTCCCCGATGGCTTACGTGATCTTAGAATTAATTTTTCCATGAAATGAAAAACTTAGAAAATTGTTAGAAAATTGTAGAAAATCCGTACTAGTTGAACTTGCGGACCGTGTTCATGTCGGCGAGCATGTTCTCTGCTGAGCGGTAACGGACGTCAAGGAGGAGCTTTGATTCTACGAGGGAGAGCGGCAACGGTCGTGGAAGACCGTGTTCCCTTTCTCGTAGAATCGGAGCTCTTCCTTGGCCAAGTACGGTGCCGTCCGGTGGAGAAATGCTCGTCGAGATGATCACGTAAGCAAGGTCAACTAGTACGGATGGTTATTTATTGAAACATGTTTTTGAGCTATAATTTGATGGATATTTGAAAATATGAAATTTACACTAGTTTGCAAAAATAAGTATAGAAAGTAGATGACAACTGTTACTGGATCCTCGGCCTCTCGTTCGGTTGCGAAACGACTGAGGCCAGAACTCCCTCTCATTATCTGCGGCAAGTGTAAGCAGAAGATTGTGATGGAGTACCGAGTCAAGAGACAGGGACCCAACAAGGGTCGTGTTTTCTACAAGTGCCCGGATCGCGATGTGAGTTTCTTACGCATTTTATAATTATGGCTAATTGACCTGCTTTTCTTGAATATTTTTGACTAAATATTTTTTGGCTTTAATTTCAGTGGGAGGGCAATGGATGCGATGGTTGGTACTGGGAGGAAGATTATGCTACATACGTGCAGAATTTGGGTGCGCTTGAGGTAGCGGATGCTGCTGATGAGGCAGTGAGCCAGCAGGAGAAGCTTATTGATATTCAACAGAAGAATGATTTGTCTGTTTTAGTTGCGTACGATCACAAAATAATTATGTTACTGAAGTGCATTGTAGTTTTAGTTTGTTTAGTGATAGTTGGGATTGCTTACGTTGTAGCCAGGCTTAGTTAATTAATCAACCGTGTGTGTGTCATTTATGTTGTGTAATAAAATACTTAATTATGTTCAAGGTTTCATAATTTGTCATGTAATACAGATTATGTCACGCCATTGGATGTACAATGCCGATCGTCGCTCCCAAGACTTTATAGAGGGCTTGCACTATTTCTTAGGTGTGGCCGAGGCAAATAAGCGGGATGGTTTCATATGCTGTCCATGTGCCCTATGTAAGAATTTAAAGGAATATTCAAGCTCAATGAGTCTTCATTCACATTTGCTTAAGTCAGGTTTCATGTCAAACTATATATGTTGGACTAAGCATGGAGAAAGCGGGGTCATGATGGAAGAAGGTGAAGGAGAAGATTTAGACATTGATGACATTATTGCTCAGTATGGTGCCTTTGATGATACTACAATGGGGGGAGATGAAGAAGAGGTAGCGGTAGAAGATGATCTCGGTGATGCTCTTGGCGATGCCATTCGTGATGCACAACAAGAATGGGAAAGTGAAAAAGAGAAAGTTAAGTTGGAGCGCATGCTTGAGGATCATAGAAAGTTGCTATACCCGATGGCCGAAGAGGGGCAAAAAAAGCTGGGTACAACACTGGAATTGCTACAGTGGAAGGCAAAGAATGGTGTATCCGATAAGGCATTTGGGAATTTATTAAACCTCATAAAGAAGATGCTTCCGAAGCCAAATGAATTGCCCACCACTACGTACGAAGCAAAAAAGGTTGTCTGCCCTTTGGGATTAAAAATCCAGAAGATACATGCATGTCCTAATGACTGTATCCTCTACCATGGCAATGCATACGAGAATTTGGATGAATGCCCGGTATGTAAAGCATCGCGGTATAAGATCAGGCGCGATGATCCTGGTGACGTCGAGGGTGAACAACGTCCTAGAAAGAAAATCCCTGCCAAGGTTATGTGGTATGCTCCTATAATACCACGCTTAAAACGTTTGTTCAGAAATAAAGACCACGCAAAGTTGTTGCGGTGGTATAAAGAAGACCGTAAGGTAGACAATATGCTGAGACACCCAGCTGATGGGTCCCAGTGGAGAGCGATAGATAGAGAATTTTCAGAGTTTGCAAATGAGGTTAGAAACTTAAGGTTCGCCTTAAGTACAGATGGTATGAATCCTTTTGGACAGCAGAGCACTAGTCATAGCACTTGGCCAGTTACTCTATGTATCTACAACCTTCCTCCATGGTTATGCATGAAGCGGAAGTTCATTATGATGCCGATCCTCATCCAAGGTCCGAGGCAACCTGGCAACGATATTGATGTATATCTGAAGCCATTAGTTGAAGAACTTCTAGTTTTATGGAACAAACCAGGTGTACGTGTCTGGGATGAGTACAAACAAGAACACTTTGACCTACGAGCAATGTTGTTCGTAACCATCAATGATTGGCCTGCTTTAAGTAATCTTTCAGGTCAGACAAACAAAGGATATAATGCATGCACACATTGTTTTGATGACCTTGATAGTATATATTTGAAAAGATGTCGAAAGGTCGTGTACCTTGGCCATCGTCGATTCCTTCCTTTGAACCACCAAGTAAGAAAGAAAGGGAAGCATTTTAAAGGTAAGCCAGACCACCGGAAGAAGCCTCATAACCGAACCGGGGAAGATGTACTCGCAATGGTCAAGGATATGAAAGTAGTATTTGGAAAGGGACAAGGCAGTGAATCTGTTCCCAAAGATGCTAATGGACATGCACCCATGTGGAAGAAGAAGTCCATCTTTTGGGAGCTACCCTATTGGCAAGTCCTAGAGGTCCGCAACGCAATCGACGTGATGCACCTGACAAAGAATCTTTGTGTGAACCTGTTAGGATTCATGGGTGTGTACGGGAAGCCAAAGGATTCACTTGAAGCACGCCAGGACTTGCAGTGCATGAAAGAACGAGACAACCTTCATCCAGAGAAGACAGGTGATGGACGTCATTACTTAAGTCCTGCTAGCTACACGCTTAGCAAAGAAGAGAGGGACAGCATGTTCGAATGTCTAAGCAGCATCAAGGTCCCATCGGGATTCTCCTCCAATATAAAGGGTATAATAAATGTGCCAGATAAAAAATTCCTAAACTTAAAGTCCCACGACTGCCACGTGCTTATGACGCAATTGCTTCCAGTTGCTTTAAGAGGAATTCTACCTCCACATGTACGTCTAGCCACCGTGAAGCTATGTGCATTTCTCAATGCAATTTCTCAGAAGGCAATCAATCTAGTGGAACTAGCTACTCTACAGAACGATGTGGTTCAATGTCTTGTCAGCTTTGAGTTGGTGTTCCCTCCATCCTTCTTTAATATCATGACACACATCCTAGTTCATTTGGTGAAGGAGATTAGTATTCTTGGACCTGTGTTCTTACATAACATGTTCCCCTTCGAGAGGTTTATGGGAGTCTTGAAGAAATATGTGAAAGTCCGTTCTAAGCCTGAAGGAAGCATCGCCCAGGGCTATGGAACAGAGGAGGTCATTGAGTTCTGTGTTGACTTTATTCCTGACATTGCTCCGATTGGCGTTCCTGAATCACGACATGAGGGGAGACTCAGTGGTAAAGGAACTTTAGGGAAGAAAACATATATTGGCATGGAAGACGATTATTTCAATAAAGCACACTACACAGTTCTTCAGAACTTGTCATTGGTGCATCCGTACATCGAGATACATAAGGAGTTCTTACGATCCAAGTTTCCAGGGAAGACTGAAGCTTGGATTAGGCGTCAGCACATGAAAAGTTTCAGTGGTTGGTTGCGAAAAGAATGTCAAGGCGATGACAATATTGATGAGCAACTGTATTTGTTGGCTAGGCAGCCATCGTGGCATATCCTCACGTACCAAGGGTACGAGATAAATGGGAATACATTTTACACAGTTGCCCAAGATAAAAGGAGCACCAATCAAAATAGTGGTGTTCGTATAGATGGCACAGATCCAAATGGGAATATACAAACATATTATGGCCGCATAGAAGAGATATGGGAACTAGACTACGCACCTAATTTTAAAGTCCCTTTGTTCCGGTGCCAATGGGTGAAGCTGACCGGAGGAGGGGTAACAGTCGACAAAGAGTATGGAATGACAACAGTGGACCTCAACAATATTGGATACAAAGAGGAACCATTCGTCCTTGCTGCCGATGTGAGTCAGGTGTTCTATGTGAAAGACATGTCTACAAAATCAAAGAGAGGAAAAAACGAAGACATCAACTCAATGATCAATGAGCCAAAGCGCCACATAATTCTTTCTGGGAAAATAAATATAGTAGGAATTGAAGACAAGTCAGACATGTCAGAAGATTACGAAAGAAATGTCCGAATTCCACCCTTCATAGTGAAGAAAGATCCAAGCATCATGTTAAATGATGAAGACACTCCATGGTTACGACAAGATCATAACCAAGGGTCATACGTCAAGAAGAAATTCACTGTTGTGCCCGCATGATACAACGATGCATGTTTAATATATTATGTTTTAGAGACGGATATTATGTAATATGTTTTCGGAACCCTAGATTGTCTAAAATTGAAAAGTTTTGAATACCAAGTTTGTTCATATCATCAATATCTACAATCCTTATATAGACCATTTTTTCATTTGAGAAAGCTTGAACAAAATGTAGTTCAATTTTCACAAGTGTGTGACATAGTTTTAGAAAGTCTATAAGAGATAAGGAAAATTGTGACTAGTGTTTGATAAAAATTTCTCAAATGGGAAAATGATCTATGTAACAATTGTAGATCTTGCTGAGATGATCAAACTTGGTATTCAGAGTTTTTTCATCTGAGGTCATTTAGTGTCTCATTTGAGCAAGTTTGACCAAGTCAAATTTGGTCAAATGAAAAAACAACACTTTGACCCTAGTATTATGGACTCTAAATGACTTCGAATTGAAAAGTTTTGAATACCAAGTTTGTTAAACTCAAAAAGATCTACAATTGTTGTTTTGGTCAACTTTCCATTTGAGAAAGTTTGGATGGTTCAAATTTATGATTTTTAAATTTTGACGCCTACAAACTAGTTTTCGGAACCCTAGATTGTCTAAAATTGAAAAGTTTTGAATACCAAGTTTGTTCATATCATCAATATCTACAATCTTTATATAGACCATTTTTTCATTTGAGAAAGCTTGAACAAAATGTAGTTCAATTTTCACAAGTGTGTGACATAGTTTTAGAAAGTCTATAAGAGATAAGGGAAATTGTGACTAGTGTTTGATAAAAATTTCTCAAATGGGAAAATGATCTATGTAACAATTGTAGATCTTGCTGAGATGATCAAACTTGGTATTCAGAGTTTTTTCATCTGAGGTCATTTAGTGTCTCATTTGAGCAAGTTTGACCAAGTCAAATTTGGTCAAATGAAAAAACAACACTTTGACCCTAGTATTATGGACTCTAAATGACTTCGAATTGAAAAGTTTTGAATACCAAGTTTGTTAAACTCAAAAAGATCTACAATTGTTGTTTTGGTCAACTTTCCATTTGAGAAAGTTTGGACGGTTCAAATTTATGATTTTTAAATTTCGACGCCTACAAACTAGTTTTCGGAACCCTAGATTATCTAAAATTGAAAAGTTTTGAATACCAAGTTTGTTCATATCATCAATATCTACAATCCTTATATAGACCATTTTTTCATTTGAGAAAGCTTGAACAAAATGTAGTTCAATTTTCACAAGTGTGTGACATAGTTTTAGAAAGTCTAAAAGAGATAAGGAAAATTGTGACTAGTGTTTGATAAAAATTTCTCAAATGGGAAAATGATCTATATAACAATTGTAGATCTTGCTGAGATGATCAAACTTGGTATTCAGAGTTTTTTCATCTGAGGTCATTTAGTGTCTCATTTGAGCAAGTTTGACCAAGTCAAATTTGGTCAAATGAAAAAACAACACTTTGACCCTAGTATTATGGACTCTAAATGACTTCAAATTGAAAAGTTTTGAATACCAAGTTTGTTAATTTTGGTCGAATTGAAAAAACAACAATCCTTATATAGGCCATTTTTTCATTTGAAAAAGTTGTACAACAAAAAATACTATATTTTCTTTATTTTTATAGGTTTAACAAAAATTTCCTGTCAATTTTGGTCAAAAACCGAGAAAAAATTGAAACATTGACGTTACAATAATGTGATAATAAATTTCCTATCGAATAATATTAGTTTTATTAATTTTAAGTTACAAATATATTTTTGCATTAACAAAATACTTAGTATTAGTAACATTTATATTCTATATTCATAAAAGAAATTAAAAACTATAGGTTACAAAATTTTCCTATTTACAATAAATAATTAGTTAATCAATAGAATTTTTTAAAATAAATATTGCAAAGTATTGAAGTTGCTATGGAATTAATTGATTAACCTAGTATTAAACAAAATCAAAATCCCAGGTCTTTCCAATTACGCTGGCGGGTTGCCAAAATTTTCGGTGCCTTCAGTCCCGGCCCAGACCAAGAACCGGGACTAAAGGGTGAGCGGCAATTTCGGTGCCCGCCCAAAATACTTTTAGTCCCGGCTAGTAACACCAACCGGGACTAAAAACCCTTTAGTCCCGGCTTGTAAGGCGAGCCGGGACTAAAGGGTTGGGCCTTTAGTCCCGGCTGGTAATACCAGCCGGGACTAAAGGGTTTTTAGTCCCGGTTGGTGTTACTAGCCGGGACTAAAGGGTCCCGGCCTATATATATCGAACGGTTTCATCTTCTACCTTTCGATCTACACGTCGATCATCGCCGCCGCCACCGCCATCTTCGATCTCGCCTCCGTCGCCCCAGCCCCACCCGGCCGTACATCGAGCTCGTCTCTGCCGCGCCGCCGTCGTCTTCTACCCCCGCCCGGCCGCGCCATCCGCCCGGCCCCGTCTCTGCCCGCACCCGAGCCCCCTTCGTCGACTGCTTCCCGCGCGCCCGGCGGCCTCGTCGTCGAGCCCCGCCGTCTCCGCCGCCGTACGTCGTCCTCGCGCGATCGAGGTGCTCAGCTCGGCCCCGCGCGTGGCCGGCCAGCACGCCCTGCCGGCCCGCGCCATCCGCCTCGATCCACAGCCTGCTAGAGCTTAGCTTGCTCTCGGCCGGCCAATATTAGATTAAAATGTTAGATTTAATTAGTAGTTTTTGATATATGTTAGATTTAAATGTATTAAAATTTAATTAGTACTTTATTTAGATAGTTTTTTTAGATAGTTTTTTATTATAGTATTTGATATATGTTAGATTAAAATGTATTAAATTTTAATTAGTACTTATTTAGATAGTTTTTTTTAGATAGTTTTTGATATATGTTAGATTAAAATGTATTATCTATTACTAGTTTATCTAATTTCATGTTAGATTTATTTAATTGGATTTAGTAATTATATATTCTATCTCTCTATATATATATCTAGAGAGAGATTCTATATGTATACATATGGTACTTAATTAATTATTTCTAAATGTATATATACATGTACTTATTTTCATGTGTTGAGAGAGAGAGAAAATTGTATCTAGAGAGACATTCTATGTGTTATCACATGCATATCTAGAGATATAGACATATGCACTTATTTCTATGTGTTGAGAGAGAGAGAAATATATTGTATCATTCTATGTGTATATATATACATGTACTTATTTCCATGTTTTTGGATCGAAAGTGTTTTTGATTCGATTCCAAAGCCTATACCTTATTATTGTTTATCCTTATGAAATATTATGTGTTATTATATTTAATTGGATTTAGTAATTCTATATGTGTTATCACATGTACTTATGTTATGTACCATAATAATTCTATCTATGTGTTATCTTGAAGATACAAATGGCTGCTCCGGATGATAACTTGAGTGATGACATAATGGCGGATATTATCAACGCCGGCACCAATGTGGATGTAGATGACACGAGTCAGTACTTTGCTGATTATGAGGATATCCTGAATATGCCGGTGGTTGAAGATCAACAAATTGTCGCGCAAGAAAATACTGGCGAATATCAAGACACCAGTGTTGGCTTCATTGATCCTTATATCGTATTCAAAACCGATATTATTGTCAAGGACCACTGGGTATCTGAAGCACAGACGAATATCATGAAGTTCTTCGTGAAGCAGCACGACAAGACAACAATACTTTTCCCGTACAACTTTGAGTAAGTGTTAATAATAATGTAGTCTACACATTTTATGTAATATCAATACAACTTATATGCATGTACGTGTGTGTATAAACCAATGCAGTTTTCACTGGATACTCATTGTCATTGAGTTAAACTCAAGTTGGTTACTAATCTTTGACTCGTTGAGAAAAGAACGGGCACTATACCAAGATATGATAGACATTATCCAGGGGTAATTTCGATCTCTCGCGCACAACTATTATTGAATAGACTTTGCCATAATTTATTAACGATCGTACATTATTGGTCGCACAGGGTTTGGAAAGAGTTTATTCGGCAACATCGCAAGGATTGCAAGGCACCACTTAATGTAGTTGAAATACCAGTAAGTTGTACTATATACACTTCCCCACGTGTTTAATTACTATATCGTACTTCAATTTACGTGTGAGATGATGAGAATAATCTTCTTCTCGTACAGTGGTGTTTGCGGCAGGAACCAGGTAATAACTTGTGTGGATACTACGTTTGTGAATTTATCACTGCGCACATAAGAAGAACTCCTGAAGATGTCCTCAGAGTACGTATATATCAATTTTTATTTATTTTTAAATGAATATATATACATATATGTGTATTAATACTTTTCCTTTTATTTCAAATGCAAGACTGAATGGTTGAAACGAAGGGTCATGCAAAAAGACCATCTGAAAGCAGTTCAAGAGTCAATAGCAGGATATCTTCTAGAAAAAGTGCTAAATCCCAACGGCGAGTTCTACTTTGATCTTAAGGAATAAATGATGTAAATTAAATGTTTATTGATATCGTTATTTTCGAGAACAAGATTATGAAAGTGTTGTATATATACATATATATATATATATATATATAAAAAATATATATCTATAATATATATAGTTTCATACTTTATTCGAATATAATAATGCTCAAGATGAGAATTAGATGTAATTATATGCATGCGTGTATTTATATTAGCAACGTAGAATACATACATAAAAACATATTATATATTAAACAAATACGTGTAACTGAACTGAAAACAAATTAAACAAAAAAAAAGAAAAAGAAAAGGAACCTTTAGTCCCGGTTGGGGTTACCAACCGGGACTAAAGGGTGAACCATTAGTCCCGGTTGGTAACCCCAACCGGGACTAAAGGGTGCGCCAGGTTCGCTCGGCTGGAGGGCCTTTAGTCCCGGTTGGTGTTACCAACCGGGACTAAAGGTCCCTCTTTAATCCCGGCTCGATGACCCGGGACTGAAGGTTCCACCTTTAGTCCTGGGATCGTTGTCCCGGCGCGGTAACCGGGACTAAAGGCTGTTACCGCCCGGGACAACAGGTCCATTCTGTAGTAGTGATCAAAACATGGCCAATCAATTCCATGTAGCGCTTCAGGAGGCACTACATCATTGGTCCCTGTGGGCCATGGTAGTCGGATCCGGCAACCTGAATACGACCTATCGTTGCATGTTCCACGCTCATCGTCCACATTAGGGCTTGTTTGGCTGCACCCGTATCCACCTTGGTCCACGTGGGTTGAAGTGGATTGAGGTGAATACAATGTGCAGCCAAACAAGGCTTGGCGTGCCTTGGAATTTCAGTGTACCTAGGCGAGGGATGATATGAATCAAAATATCATGGTCTCATCTGCAACCAAAGTGTTACATATAAGCAACATTCACTTACCATACACATTGAACAAGAAAGCAGAGAAGAAGGAGAGCAAATTTCTCAGAAATTGAAGAGCCCAAGACATGAGCACCGCTTAACTGGTGGAGCAGTAGTATACTACTACACCTGCAGTACGGCTACCTACAAACTGGAGAGCGCTGCTAGTCAAATCTCAAATGGGGTGCAAAATGACCTGGGGATAGTACTCCAGGCACAATTGAGATGATGACTTTTTTGATCAGGCAAATAAAAAAATAAAGTTTTCATAAAAAAAATAAAAATAAAGTTTATATAGTCACCAGCATGATTTTTGTTACGTACCATCGCAAGCGAATAATCATGTTCAATCTGCCCACACTCGACTCAACACAAAACTGCTAATATGGTCATAATAACAAAACGAAAACTGAACCACGAAATGATGATGGTCCGGTTCTGGTTCTCTTCATCATAGACGAAAAGCAACACATAAGGCAGTCTAAGATGATAAGCAAATGATTTATTCACAGCTCTAAACAAGTTATAAACTAAATCAGGCACCACCAAAAAACAAGAACGCAACTTCACCAAAAGGCTACAGATCGAACTGTGTAACCTTTATAGAGTAAATCTTAGCAATTCCAACTTTCCAAGAACCAACGGCCACTTTCAGGTTGCTAGCTGCAACGGCTGCTGCTGCATCTCTCCCTTCCATAGCTACCTTTTAGGCTTTTACATACCACATGCTGGGACTTGGATGGCGCTGGCGTCGTCGCCGCCCTGGGCGCGCCCCTGACCGGCCATGGCCCGCGGGGCTATTTTTCCAGTGGAGCGAGACGACGACGTCTGCGAGCCGGCTTTCAAGCATGGACGGTGCCGGCGACAACAACGCCCTGGGCCTGTCGGCCCTGTCCGCCCGCGGGGCAGTTTTTCCAGCGGAGCCAGAGGGAGACGACGCCCGCGAGGCGGCTTTCACTGACGACAGCGCCGGGGATGCCAACGTGAACCGCCAACGCTTGACGCGCGGCGCGAGGTCGTCGGCGGGCCCGAGAGTACGTGGCGACGGTCCTCTTGACGGCAGCGGTCCCGTTGGTGTTGAACTGGAGGGGGGAGGCGACGTACCTATGCAGGAGAGAGGCATGACGGTGTGGTGCGGGCGACAGCTGCTGGCTTTGTGTAGTGAAGGCGTGAAGTAGGAGAACGTCTCACCTCAGACAAGCGTGGTCGTCACGATTACTATTGTGCTGAAATTATATTATTTTTGAACATTTAATGACTCCCTTAGAAAATACTCCATTCTAAAAGTTATTGTTTTTTTCATGCCATGAGCTCTCAGATAAGATCTACAAATTCTTATATTTGAGTTTTTTCATTTGAGGTCCTTAAAATGCTCAAAAAAATAATATAATATTCCAGCAGCATATTAATCGTGTGTTATGGCTTGTCACCTTAGAAAAATAATATCATTCTTGTACGGTGTCGAATAAAGATACTTTGTATATGAAAATTGTTGTTGTCGATGAGATTTATAAATTCCTGGTTTTGAGTTTTTTCGTTCGAGGTCGTTAAGATGGTCCAAAAATCGATACAAACTTCAGGGAGAAAAACAGTACTGCCGCTGACATGTGGGTCCCATCTGTGAGATCCAAGTAAGCGCTAAATCGACATGCCACGTATGGAAGCAGGTCGAACCAAACCCAACACCGCCTAAGACTCAGGCCCGGCCCTGGGGTGGGGCGAGAGGGACAACCGTCCCAGGCCTAGGGAGCCGGATGGGCCCCTCCCCAGGTACGCAGACACTAGTAGTATTCGGCGTATGTGAGCCTAGTAACAAACATACGTACGCAGAGTCGCAGACGTAGGCACGCCGCAGCAGCGACTCCTCGGTCCTCATGACAACGCGAGACGCTTTGAGCCTTCGACTACAAGTCGTGGAGTCGGTGATTGTTCATTCTCTTTCCTCTGCATACGACTGCGACTCTGCCGCTCTGCGAGCCGGGTTGCTGTTATACTTTCTGGAATTATTTTAGATTCACATTACGTATAATTTTTCTATCCTTATTTATTTTGATATTGTTTGCCTATAAGAAATTTCTCAATGCTTATGCCTTAGCCCTGAATATCATTTGTCTTAGCCCTGAAATTTCTTCTAGCCGAGAGAGTGGCAACTATTTCTCAATGCTTTAACCCTGAATATCATTTGCCTATAATTGTTGTATCCTTATTTATTTTGATATGAACATACATCATGTAGGGATAGTCTGCCTTTTGTTTTGGGAAAGGCACATACATATGTCAAGACCACTTGAACGATAAAGAGCATTTTATCAATTTTGTAAATAGGAGGGGTAATGCTCTCTATTTTTAACGTTGTGCTGTTTTGCCTACTTTTTGGAAAGGATTCTTGGTTTCCTGTACTTATTAGTTTCCCCTTCAGTGCCAGAGCTTGTTGCCTTGCAGCCTGTTATGAACTTTAGGGGAGCAGCAGTCCCATGATGTCACTGTTTACAATCTACTTTATATACTTGCTCAGCTTACACGCTCAACCAACCCGCCCTGCAGCAATCCTACCAGCGTAGGTTTTAGCTGATTTTTATGCAGTTACATAGTTATAGTTTTGTTATGGCAAGCGGAGCCGGCCCCATGTTAGATTTGTAGCTATGGAATATATATACAGTTATATCCTCCTTTATACTACTCTTGATTGTTATTTAGTATAATACAGAATTGGTAACAGATTAGTCTCTATTTTCTGTTTTTAAAATCAGTCTTGCAATCAATAGATGTTTGATTTCCTCTCACTCACCTTTCCTTCCCCTCAACCTAGTCATTTTTACGATGTTCTTTTTGCACTCTTTAGTTTCTAAATTTTATTGGTCAAAGGCCTCTGATATTTCCAATGTCTCATATATGTCAGTATTATAAGTCATTGCAACCTGATGCCCTTAGCCCTATGTATCTACGGCTCATAAAATGGTTGCATGGTACAATATTATGTAGAGGAGAGATGGAAGTACCTTATCTGGGTGATTATAGTCATACATAGCCAGTTTCATTTGGGGCATGCGCACATCCAAACTACTCATCTGGTTATGAACAAGCAGATTTACAAGCAGTTCAAAATTTACAGAGTATATATAAATTCCTTGGGCGGATTCAATGGGGGGGGGGGGGGGGGGGGCTCGAGCCCCTCCTGATGTCATGTGGGGCCGGACATTCGCAAGGCAGCGCAGGGCGCGAGACATCCGCAGGGCAGCAGAGCGGGCTGCAGCGCGCGACGCGGCAAGGGCCGCGATCACCTCGGATGAGGATGGCAGGGCCGGACCCAGTGGCTAGGAGAAAATTAGGCCTTAAAATTAGGATCGTTTGTTTCCAAGTTTGTTAGCCGGTTGGCTCATATAGTCCCTGGACTCCAAACAATTAAGGGGGAAGAAAATCAGTTATTATCTCATCTCCTACCTCTACTCTCGTTAAGCCACCAGCAGAGGGGTATAACCTCGCGGTGAGGACTGGAGCACGACTACGAACTACGTAGTCGCAGGCCGCCGTCGTTGAGTGCCAAGGCGCTTGACAACCTGGTATCTAGGTCTCATCGATCCGCTTCCTCCTCCGCTGCCGCCCAGCCCGCCCCGCCGTCAACCACTGAAGCCCCACCACCATTCGCCGCCGCCGCATCTCCACCCTCGTCGTCCGTCGCTTCTTGCTCCGTCGACGACATGGGAGACGATCTCAAGGCGTCCATCGACGCGCTCACCAAGAACATGGAACTGATGCACAAGTCGATCGAGGCCAACGCGAAGGCGATCCATGCTCTCTCCGCCAGCGGCTCCTCGGCATCCGGAGGGCGCCCGGGCATGGGCGAACACCACCAAGATCGGTCGCCGAAGCAGTGGCGCCCCGAATTCCCGCACTACGACGGCAAGAGTGACCCGCTGATCTTCATCAACAAATGCGAGTCCTTCTTCTTGCAGCAGCGGATCATGCACGAGGAGCACGTTTGGATGGCATCGTACAATCTCCAGGAGGGCGCCCAACTGTGGTACATGCAGGTCCAGGCGGACGAGGGCACGCCGACATGGCCGCGCTTCACGGAGCTCCTCAACCTACGCTACGGCCCCCCGCTCCGTTCGGCGCCCCTCTTCGAGCTGTCGGCCTACCGCCGCACGGGGACGGTGACCGACTACCAGGACCGCTTTCAGGCACTGCTTCCCCGCGCCGGTCGCCTGGACGAGGCACAGAGGGTTCAGCTCTTCACGGGGGGGGGGGGGGGGGCTCTTGCCGCCGCTCAGCCTCCAGGTCCAGATGCAAAACCCGCAAACCCTGGCGGCCGCCATGAGCCTTGCCCGGCAGTTCGAGCTCATGGAACAGTACACTGCCGCTCCGGCCAAGGGCCCTGCGCGCGGCGTCCTGGGAGCACCGGGATCATGTCTGGTCCTCCAGGCGCCCACGGCCGCCACTGATAAGGCTCCGGTGCCCGCGAACAAGGGAGAGGGCCGGCCGGCGAAGCGCCTCTCCAAGGAGGAGCAGGAGGAGCGCCGCCGCTTGGGCCTTGTGGGGGTATTAACCCCTATACCCTGACGGCTAGGCTTGGGCCAGCCTGGACCAGGAGGTCTGGCCCAACAGGAGATGACGCGTGGCCCGGTCAAGCTGCTTGGAGTCCCGCGCAAGGAGTCAAGACAGACCTGGAGATCAAGCAAGATCCTGGTCGGTTAGAATAGGAATCATTATCTGGCCACCTATGGCAATTGTAACTGGCTAGGATTAGTTTCCAGATCTGTAACCCTGCCTCCCAGACTATATAAGGCGGGCAGGGGACCCCTCTAAAAAACATCTCTCATTAACATACAGCAATACAATCAGACGCAGGACGTAGGTATTACGCCCTCACGGCGGCCGAACCTGGATAAAACCTTGTGTCTGTCTTGTGTTACCGTCTTGTTTGTAGCTTGCGCATCTGTCTGCCGACAATCTACTACCTTGGGCATACCCCTAGGTAGACTGCCGACCATATTTCGTCGACAGTGGCGCGCCAGGTAGGGGCCCCCTTTAGGGGTATGCGCGCTGATCCATAGTGAACCAGATGGGATCTCAAAGTCAGCATCACGTTCTCGGCGGGATGGTTCTTTGATTCTGTACGAGAATTTCTTCATCGTCGTCATCTGCGGGGATAATTTCTTCATCGTCGTCATCTGCGGGGATTCGGTTCCTCGCGCACGCCGACCTGCAGATCACCAACTCAAGGCTTAGTCCGATTCTGTGGGCAATCTGCTTCGATCAAGTTCGATCCCGGCATCCAGTCTCCGCCGACTCCAAGGCTGATCGAGTTCGACTCCGACTAGCATGCAAGACCTAACCCTGTCCCGGGTCCAGACGTCATCGCAGCGCTGCGGCTAAGGAGGAGCCCGGACAATCACCGACGTAGGCAATAAGCATCGGCCAAGCAAATTGACTTGCATGTGATCATGTACGTGCGTATACATGCACAGAACTGCTCCTACGACTACGACCAGATTCAAAAGATCCGATCAAGACTACAACGCCGTCTCCATCTCCAACACGGCAGTCGAGGTTTCATCGATCAAGACTTTCCTCTTATTACGAGCAAACAGGAAGCAAGCAGGGCCAAGGCATCTATGGATATATGCATGCATCGTATACGGGTATATTCAGGTGAACGTCATGGCCATGCAAGGAAACAAGGAGCCACCGTACTATGTACAGAACCATGCAATCAAGGAAGCATATATGTGGTATACATGGCCATGCATCAATGGAGTGCGTATACATGTATATGTCACCGTTTGTTGCATAGCATCTGATACTTCGTACAAGTCCAAGTTAGATCACCACGCCAAGACAACGAGCCGGAACCGAGCAACTACGTGAGCCGTACAAGCTATCTGGCGAGCCACGTTGAGAGTCAATCGAACAGCGAGCCAAGCCGATCAATCTGTACTTGCATCACGTACATACGAGAAGACATGCAAGCCAAACCAAGATGCAACAGATCAAGTTGCATATACATACATCACGTACAGGCTTACTTGCATCTACACCGCCGTGCAAGCTAGCAAGACTTGCCTGTACACATGCATCCACGTATGAAGGCTGCGTGTTACACCTCCATGTATGAAGCAGATCGACCACGTCCCGAACAGCTCCGCCGAGCTCCGACCACGTCGACCACGGACCACGTCGACCACGTCCCGAGCGGCTCCGCTGAGCTCCGACCACGTCGACCACGGACCACGTCCCGAGCAGCTCCGTCGAGCTCCGACCACATCGATCACCAGACCACATCGCAATGATGATCGCCGCGAAGAACGGCGCTACGACAATCGCGACCACCGTCTTGACGACAGGTTGGAAAGCTCGAGGACAAGACAACTTCATCGCCATCGGCCAGATGGGCATACGAGCCGTTCGAGCCGTCAAACGAGCCACTCCGAGCTGTCGGCGAGCCGCGCCGAGCCGTCAAACGAGCCACTCCGAGCTGTCGGCGAGCCGCGCCGAGCCGTCTCGATCGATTTGCTGTGCACATGAATCAACCCGGGAGACAGGGCTGCTATCGCGACTACGACGAAACCAAATCCGGCAGCAACGTACAACTACCAAAATCAAGCACTCGTCTCGACGTATAAAAAACAAGGACGGTTTGGAATTTTGGCAAATAGGAAGATCTACGTACAGCAACTTGCAAGATGCAAGATCACGATGAGGATCTTTTGTTGTGCTACATCATCAGCAAGCTAATTGCGTACATTTACAGGAAGATGCATGCACCCTAGACACGTGCCCGCCGCCGGAGCTTTAAGGAAGTAGTGCATGGACACAGGAGCATAAGGCCGAGTACCGTGCCCGTGGTACAGCCGCCGAGCGAGCCATCAAGCAAGCCACCAAGCGAGCCATGTTGAGTCAAGCGAGTCCTCGAGTCCGTGACGTACGTGCCAGCATGAAGTCAAGCCGCCAAGCAAGCCAGAAGCAAGCCGTCCAGACTGTTGTCGATCTATCAAGCGAACCACGCTAAGCCATCGGCGAGCTGCGCCGAGCCACAAGCGAGCCACGTCAAGCCATCTCTCGAACATCGCAACACGCCGACTACACCCACCGGTCGTCAATAAAGCTAAGTATTATTTTTAATTGAAATTTTCTTCGATCATCATACACCTCCGCCGACCACCCTAAGGGTGCGCTCCGCGTCGAATTTTCTCCATACATACAATCCAAAACATGTATAAGTTTTTACAACGGTTCGCCGATACGTTTTCCTTCCTGCTTGAGAATCCCAGAGCCGACACTGTCTCCGGCTCCACCCCACGCGTGCATGAGAGTCCGCCCTCTGCGCTATGGGTAGTCGGCAGTCGCTCCCTGGTAACACTGGCACTCTACGCGCGGCAGCGTTCCGTACCTCGCGCTACGAGATGTTGGTCAGCCCAGGGCTGGCGCATTCTCCAGGATAGGTTAATACATCGCGCTACGCCGCTACATAACAAAAGGGCTAAAAACAGCTAATGTTATTTTTCGAATATTACACCAAGTATAATTCATCGCCAACCGAACACCAAGTGTTTACTTCACCTCCTACAGAGAGGTCAATATATTTCGTACATCATCATGTACTACCGCTCTCCGTGTTTATTTTTCAGGAACATAGTTCGGTCAACGAGCTCATGCTTCGGGGCTCGCCAAGACCACTACGGTGCTCGAGGACTCTGGCCAGACCACGCTCGTGCTCGGGGACTCTGGCCAGACCACCCACGTGCTCGGGGACTCGCCAGACCATTCCGTGCTCTGGGACTTCTTGCCAGACCACTCCGTGCTCTGGGACCCTCGGGGACTCGCCAGACCACTCCGTGCTCTGGGACTTCTGGCCAGACCACTCCGTGCTCGGGGACTGCCTTGATCACTCTCCGACCACAGCTCGGGAACCTCGTCGCTCGCTCCTCGACCTATGCTCGGGGACTGCCTCGATCACTCTCCGACCACAGCTTGGGGACTTCATCGCTCGTTTCTCGACCTACGCACGGGGACCGCCTCGACCACTCTCCGACCACGGCTTGGGGACATTGCGTCTCGGCTACATGCGACTGGCAACTCGCATACAGCTGGGATATTTTTTCGCACTTAGACCTTGCTACAAGGCTCATACCTCGCCTTCCAGTAAGCTCGGGGACTACATCGGTACGATGCACCTGCCGGTGCATCTCGTATCGCCTATACGACGATTGGATTCTCAATTTAACTGGGAATTCTTTTTAGACCCTGGCACCACGTGACTACGTCACCTACTACCAGGCTCGGGGACTAAGTGGGCACACTTCACCTTGCGGTGAATGTGCTCGATCTGATGATCAAAGACGCTACGCTTCAAGACGCACTTACATTTCTTTTCAGAAATACAAGTGGGCACACTTCCCAGGACGGAAATCTTTTTCTTTCTTCTTAAGAGCACCATACATTCTTCGGACAACCTATTTCTCCGGCGACAACGGTGGTCGGAGATGTCAAGAACTCAAGCCTCACTGTTTGGATAAGGTTAACATGGCGTGTCGCATCAGAATACATGGCGCTCGGGGACTAGCTGTGGGGGATATACCCCCGGGTACCACAAGATGGTACATGGGCCGTACTATCCGAGGTGGTCCGGCCCGTAAGATCGAGGTGTGCACGACAAGATTACAAGTTGTACTATATATTGTAATAGTACCAAATAGGATACTTTACTTGTAACCCTCCTCCTCCAGACTATATAAGGAGAGGCAGGGGTCCCCTAGCGGACAACAACCCCATAGAGGTTAATCTGTATACATCTCAATACAATACACCAAAGACACAGGACGTAGGGTATTACGTCGATCAGACGGCCCGAACCTGTCTAAATCGCTGTCTCTGCGCCTTGTGTCACCATCCGGTTCCTGATTACACACATCCTACCGATAATCTACCACCACGGGCACCCCCTCGGTGGACTGCCGACCATATTTCCAAGCATTGAAAGGACCCTGTCAGCTCCATCCCAAGTCAAACCACACCATGGAGAATTGCCGTGTTCTCAAGTCTATCTACACGCGCCAACAGGCTCCGGATACGTCCGACAAGCCCAACGACGCAGGGGAACAGCGTAACGAGGACAACGACGATGAAGATGTAGATCCTCATCACAAGTATGTCAAGCCAACCAATCGCGTGCACACCATTATTGGAGGCAAAGTGTCCATTGAGACCAAACGAGAACGCAAGCTGCTCGCCCGCGCCTGCTTGAACGTGGCCAACACCGACAACCTCATCGCTGATCCACGGCTCCCTCCTTGGTCTCACCACGAGATCTCCTTCAGCAGAAAAGATCAATGGGCTGTGATACCTGAACCAGGACGTTTTCCCCTAGTCCTCGATCCTTGTATCAACAAAGTCCAATTCGATAGAGTGCTTATTGACGGCGGCAGCTCCATCGACATACTTTTCAAGAACAGTCTGCCGTCCCTGAAGATAACCCAGGCAGATCTCAAGCCATACGAGGCACAGTTCTAGGGTGTTCTCCCCGGACAGAGCTCTACACCTCTCGGGCAGATCACGTTACCTGTGCAGTTTGGGACCCCAGACCACTTCCGCACCGACTACATCAACTTCGTGGTCGCTGATTTCGACGGTACCTACCATGCTATCCTTGGCCGACCATCGCTCACCAAGTTCATGGCCATACCTCATTACAGGTATCTGGTGCTCAAGATGCCAACCGAGAAAGGAGTTCTAACCCTCAGGGGTAACCTGTACGCGGCTTATACCTGCGAAGACGACAGCTTTAAAATAGCAGAGGCCCACGACCTCTCTATTCGCATGGCTGAGACCATCCTTGACGCCAAGAAGACCTCCGCCGATCACCTGGAGATCCCAGAGCTCGAGCCTCCATGCAAGAACATCAAGTCCAAGGAGCACAAAGCGATCCAGCTGGTCGACGGTGATCCCAGCAAAACGGCCCTTATCGGGGCCAATCTGGATCCCAAATAGGAAGACGCGCTCGTCAGGTTCTTGAGGAGCAACGTGGATGTGTTTGCGTGGAAACCTGCTGACATGCCCGGTGTACCTCGAAACTTGATCGAGCACTCCTTGAACGTCAACGGCAAGGCCAAACCTGTTAAGCAGAAGCTACGACGGTTCGCTCGCGACAAAAAGGAGGCGATTAGGGTAGAAGTTACACGGCTTTTGGCAGCCGGATTTATCAAAGAAGTGTATCATCCAGAGTGGTTAGCCAACCCGGCTCTTGTACGCAAAAAGAATAATGAATGGAGAATGTGCGTTGATTACACTGATCTCAACAAACACTGCCCTAAGGACCCCTTCGGCTTACCTCGCATCGACGAGGTCGTAGATTCAACCGCTGGTTGCGAGCTGCTTTCCTTTCTCGATTGCTACTCTGGTTATCACCAGATCGCTCTCAAAAAGGACGACCAGGTCAAGACGTCTTTCATCACGCCTTTCGGCGCCTACTGCTACACGACCATGTCGTTCGGGCTCAAGAATGCCGGGGCTACCTACCAACGCGCTATACAGACTTGCCTCATAGACGAGATAAAAGATGACCTCGTCGAGGCTTACGTTGATGATGTGGTTGTCAAAACCAAGGAAGCACATACCCTTGTCGACAACCTGGAGCGCACCTTTGTAGCCCTTAACACATTCCGATGGAAACTAAATCCAAAGAAGTGTATCTTTGGTGTTCCTTATGGCATACTACTTGGCAACGTCGTCAGTCACGACGGCATGCGCCCTAACCCGGAGAAAGTCAAGGCTGTCTTGGACATGAAGCCACCCAAAAAGGTGAAGGATGTTCAGAAGCTTACCGGATGCATGGCCACTCTCAGCCGTTTCATATCAAGATTAGGCGAAAAGGGATTGCCGTTCTTTAAACTGCTCAAAGCATCCGAGAAGTTCGAGTGGTCGGAGGAAGCGGATGCTGCCTTCACACAGCTGAAACAATACCTTACGTCACCTCCGGTCCTCACTGCTCCTAGGGAAGACGAAACACTCCTGCTTTACATTGCGGTGACTAATCGAGTGGTCTCTACTGCCATGGTGGTCGAGCGCGATGAGCCCGGCCACGTCTACAAGGTACAGCGACCAATCTATTTCATCAGTGAGGTGCTCAATGAATCCAAGACTAGGTACCCGCAAATCCAGAAATTGATCTACGCCATACTGATAACATCCCGAAAGTTAAGACATTACTTCGACGGATATCGTGTGGTGGTCATGACTGAGTACCCCCTGCGAGATATCATTAGCAACAAGGATGCAAACGGGCGCATCATCAAGTGGGCAATGGAGCTATGCCCCTTCTCCTTGGAATTTGCAAGCCGTACTACAATCAAGTCTCAGGCACTCGTCGATTTCATCGTCGAATGGACAGACTTAAGCACGCCTACCTCTCAGGGGCCCGACGAGTATTGGAAGATGTACTTCGATGGTTCTCTCAACATTGACGGTGCAGGAGCAGGGGTCCTTTTCGTGTCACCATCTGGAGAGCAACTTCGGTACGTCCTTAGGATTTATTTCCCAGCATCTAATAATGCCGCCGAATACGAAGCATGCCTACATGGTCTGCGCATTACGGTCGAGCTCGGTGTTAAACGTCTCTATGTCTACGGAGACTCGGCTCTGGTAATCAACCAACTAAACAAGGACTGGGACACGACCAGTGAAAAGATGGATGCGTACTGCAAATCGATCAGAAAGCTAGAAGGCAGGTTTTATGGCATCGAGTACACACATGTGGTCCGGGACAAAAATCAAGCAGCAGATGCGATGTCAAAGTTAGGATCATCCCGAGCCAAAGTCCCACATGGCGTATTCGTCCAAGACCTGCTCACGCCTTCCACCGAGGAGGAAGATCCCGCGGTCGACAAGCCTCTAGACAAGCAATTGGTGGCCACGGTTCCGGCGTCGAGCACCACTGAGCCACCTTCGACCACGCATGAGCCTGACTGGAGAGAGCCTTTCATCAAGTACCTGACAGATGGCAGTGGTTACGCTGATCGGACAGAAAATGAGCGCCTGATGCGTCGTAGCAAGCAGTATCTGCTCGTCGATGGCAAGTTATGGCGCAAGAACGCAAAGGAGGAAATCTTGATGAAGTGTATAACCCAGGAGGACGGCGAACATCTCCTAGACCAAATCCACTCCGGCTCCTGCGGTAACCACGTAGCCTCGAGAACGCTGGTCGGCAAGGCTTTCCGAGCAGGGTTCTATTGGCCGTCAGCGGTGGCTGATGCAGAGAAGCTAGTCCGACACTGTGAGGGTTGTCAGTTCTTCGCCAAGAGAATCCACGTACCAGCACATGAGATCCAGACGATACCAGCCTCTTGGCCCTTCGCATGCTGGGGACTGGATATGATCGGGCCTTTCAAACTGGCTCCTAGGAAATTTACGTGTGTCTTTGTGCTGATCGACAAATTTTCTAAGTGGATAGAGTACATGCCTCTGGTACAGGCATCCTCAGAAAAGGCTGTTACGTTCCTCGACCAGGTCATCCACCGTTTCGGCATACCCAACAGCATCATCACTGATCTGGGTACTCAGTTCACCGGGAACGCTTTTTGGGACTTCTGCGATGAAAGGAGCATAGTAGTAAAATACGTCTCGGTGGCGCACCCAAGAGCTAATGGACAGGTCGAGCGGGCAAACGGTATGATCTTGGACGCGTTGAAGAAGAGGATGTACAGAGAAAACGACAAAGCTCCCGAAAGATGGCTCAAAGAGTTGCCAGCCATGGTCTGGGGCCTCAGAACTCAGCCCAGTCGTAACACCGGCGTCTCACCATACTTTATGGTTTACGGCGCTGAGGCTGTCCTCCCAGCAGATATAGCTTTTAGATCAGCACGGGTAGAGAATTTCGACGAGGGCAAAGCCAACAAAGTACGGGAGCTCGAAGTGAATAGTGCAGAAGAGAGGCGGCTCGATTCGTGCATACGTACAGCAAAATACCTTGCTGTCTTGCGCAGGTACTACAACAAGAATGTTAAGGAGCGGTTCTTCATGGTCGGAGACTTGGTCCTGAAGTGGAAGACGAATCAGGCTGGTGTCCATAAACTCGCAACTCCATAGGAGGGGCCCTTCATGATCAAGGAAGTCACACGACCAACGTCTTACAGGTTAGCTCACCTGGATGGTACGGACGTACCGAATTCATGGCACATCGACAAGCTTAGGCATTTCTACGCTTAACTTCTGAGATATGTACTCCTTTTGTACTTTCGATTTAATTCAATAAAGTTATTACGATTTCTTCGACCACTATGTTTGTGTCACTTCGAATTTTACGGCTATTCTAATTTGGCCAGTCAAAGCCGACCACTATTCCTTTACGGGTTTTTGGAGCAGGTCCTGTCTCCGGTTCCTCTCAATGCGTGCATGGGATCCGCTCTCTACGCTACGGGAGATTGGTAGGTCCCCCCTGTTTTGACTTGTTCGCATCTACGTGTGTACAGGTCATGTACCTCACACTCCGACCACATGCCAAATCAGGGCCGTACAAACTTTTCAAGATAACGTGTCGAGTAAACTGGTACAACTAAATAGAACGCCAACATGTTCTCACTTAGTGACGCCAACACGAGTTTCAAGCTTAAATACGTTTCATGCAAAACAAATAAGCTTATACTGATATACAATTACGTTATTACAAGCTTGCCTGACGAGGTACAAGTTTACAATAACACAACTATATCCTTCTTCTACAGCTCTAGCCTATTCTGTTGGCTGGTTGGGGCACGCAGCACCTACTGCTCGCTACTTCCGATATCCCGCTCGAGTCTCGACGACTCTTGTGCTGGTCGAGCTGAAGAGGATGGCCCCGTCGGTGCCTGGCTGGTCGAGACCGCAGGCTTCGCCGGCTGGCTCACAACCGTTGGCGTGTCCATCTGGCTTAATGATGGCGTACCCTATACAGGTGCTGTCCCACCTCCACACAGGTTAATGTCGCCGATTATCTTTGAGGACAGGTCCAGTTGGGTCATCCGAAGCTCCTCAGCCTTGTCTGGACTTACCTCCTTCGGGTACCCAGCCTCCAGGCATTGGAGATCGATCAGGGGGTAGTGGGCACGTACCATGCTCAGCACATGTGCGCCTGTGTACTCACCTGCCTCCTTCACGAACTCTTGGAACCACTCCCATGCTTTTCGGCACCTCTCGATCAGTCCGAGCTGTGGCGTCCTCGGCGTTTCTTCTGTAAGCGCTGGATCTATAAGGTTGAGGACGGGCAAAATGCCAGTTGCCACCTCTTGGCACCGTTCCTTCCATATGTCCCGATCCTCGGTGATCTCTAGGCATCGTGCCTTCCAGCCGTCACGATCTTTTATCATGGCTTCCAAATGCTTCTTGGCATTGACTTTCAAAACTACAAACCGCTCAAGATATTAAAATGTCACGCCACGACAAGATAACGTGGGCAACAAATTGAGCAAGGTGGTCTAGAACACTTACTTTTCAGTTCCTCCTTCATCTTGGTTGTGTGGTCTTGGAGTTGTGACTGGTCGTGTGCCAGTTTCTTGTTCTCCTCCGTCAGGCGACCACACTCTACGGCTACACGGCCATTCTCCTCTTGGAGATGGACTACTTCGGCTTCCAAGCCTGCACTACAGTTGTTACTATCAACAATGCAAAAACACGTATCATGCACTTGCTGTAATGAAGTAACAGCTTACTTGTTTTTTCCTGCTCTTTGTTATTGAGCTGGACGACCAGGTTTTGTTTCTATGCCTCTAGCTCGGTCCTTTCCTGGTCGGCAGCTTCAAGTTGGTGGCGCAAGCTTTCCACCTCGGCCGTTAGTTCTCTATTGCTCGCTGTGATCCCCTCAATCTGGTCAAAGCACCTTTTTCGGTACCTTGAAGTCTTCATCAAGTCCTGCACGTAAACAAGCTAAGTCTGACGGTTTGACTGAATAAGTAGAATCAAGTGGCAAATCCAAACATACCTGGACTTCCGTCACCAGACGTTTTGCCGCTCGTTCAACTTTTGCCGTTTCTTCGACCTCTGGGATTTCTTCGTGAACAACCCACTGGTCGTTTCGCCAGCGCGACACATACACATGCTGTCGCTTGTCCTGTGGATGCCCCAGGACCTCCTCCACTTCGTCCTCTTCAGGCTCTTCTTCAAGTGTTGGTGCTGGTCTGGAGTTAGCAGTTTCCGCGACCACTATGGCTTTCCCACGGGCTGCAGCATCGACAAGGGTGCTCTGTGTTCTTACTTCCGGCCGCTGCTCCTCGGTTTGTTCTGTTACAATTGCTGCTGAGGTGTCACCCTCAGTGGGTTCAGTGCTCGGAACACTTGAACTTGGCTCGGCTCTCCCCTCGACCAACTGCTCGGGGACTATCGTCTGGCCGCTTGTTCGTTGAGGCTCCACTAGATTTTCTGCTACAGGTTCCTTCACAATAGACTGCTCAGCAGTTTTCCCCGCCATTGCTGGCGGGGCCATGTCGCACCCGGCTAGTTGGTCGGGATTTTCGGTGGAGGCCGACCTAATATATCAGAGATATGTTCAGAAGACAATAGTATTCAATATAAATTGTAAGCTTACATCAAGGTTACAAATACTTACAGTTTGGAAGCGCGGAACGATGTGGCGAAGGCGCGTCTCCTCGTCCGTGTTTGCTCCACGTGCTCTGCGGATGCCGCCGGGTCTCTTTCCACGACCAGTACCGGCGCTGGGGCTTGATGTTCAACCCCTATGCAGCTTGCCCTCTGCATTGTAGTGGTCGGTGATGCGTTTTCCATGGGCACGGAGGAGCCACCCTGCTCCGACGACTCCAGATGTCTCCTCCTCTTTCGAGGGGCGAGTCGGAGGATGTCTGCATCCTCTGCTTCGTCATCTGACAAATTGAAGATGGCCTGACGACGCTTGCTGGCCACCGGCCGCTTGCCAGCAGCCCTGGCGGTTGCCTCCTCCCCAACTCCGAGTACGGCCCAGTCGACGTCCTTGGTCCTGGGGCTGGTCTGGGCAGTTGGGCCGGCAACTTGCGGCCAATCCACACCAGGGGGTGGAGACACAAACACTACAGCTCTGTCACGACCATTGCTCTGGGAAACATAAAGGCGACAACACAGTAAGTTTCTGTTACAACATAACCCTATGGGTACAAGGTAGCATAATTTACCTTTGGAGGAGGTCGGGCCAGCTTGAAAGCGTGCTCGATGTCGATCAACCTAACATAATTTGGATCAGCTAAGTTGAATAGCTCCCCAATCCTGGCTTTGACTTCTGTCTTGTCAAGTGCTTCTTGCCTAGTCCTAGTTGGGTCTGTGCTGCCTTGGTACTCGTAGCCGGGAAGTACCCTCCACTGGCAAGGTTGGATCCTTCGGCTGATGAAGTTCCCGACCACGCTCGGACCATCCAGTTTCTTCCATGGGATCATCCCAAGAATTTCTGAGATCTGTTCCAGGTGCTCGGGTTTCTCCGACCAGCTGTTCTTCTTTTCCAGAATGAATCCCATGTCGCACAATGTGACCGTGTTTGGCTCTTCGCGGATGTAGAACCACCTCTTGTACCAGTCGACCAACGATGTGTTCCAGGGGCAGTGCAAGTACTGGTCTTTCATCCCGTCACGCAGATTGAGGTACACACCTCCGGCTATCTTCGAGCCGCCGCTTCCTTTCTTCCGCAGACAGAAGAGATGGCGAAAGAAGTCAAAATGGGGCTGGAAGCCACCATATGCTTCGCAAAGATGAATGAAGGTGGAGACAAGAAGAATCGAGTTGGGATGCAGATTGCAAATCCCAATCTCGTAATACAAGCAGAGCCCCTGAAGGAAAGGGTGCACTGGAACCCCAATACCCCGCTTGAAAAAATCTTCGAAAACCACAATCTCACCTGGTTGTGGATCGGGGTACCCTTCTCCTTCTGGCGCGCGCCATCCCGCGAGTGCCTTGTTGTGGAGCACCCCCATGGTGATGAGGTCTTCGATGGTCTGTTCGTTGCTTTTTGATTTCCACCACTCCTTCGCCATGACTCCGGCTTTCTTCTGGGCGTCACTCTTCGCCATGAATCCGCCCTTGGTGATGGAGGAGGCTATGGTGGTTGGGTGATTAGTGATGATTTCGGAGGTATTAGGTTTGGCAAGAAGAAGAAGAAGGCCACGGCGGCGATTGGAAATGGGGATCGGTAAGTAGTAACTTACCAGTTCTATATTATAAATAACCAAGGGTTCTGTCGTTTCGTCCGCCCGATATTCTTGGGAGACGTGCGCACGCGCCGCAGACAGTTGTTTTCACAACTTCTAGATCTACGCCAGTATACGCGCCCTTTCGTTACCAGTGTACGCGCCTCTTCATAGCTAGAGGGCCCACACTGACGCACCTCCTTACAGGTGCCAAGCGACTGTTTGCTTCAAAGGACAAAAAGGCAGTATGACGTGCCATATCCGTCTGCTTTTTTGACCAGACGTGTCAGATTGGAATTGACAAGAGTAAGAAGATAAATAAATACACCAAATAATAGTACAAGCGGCATTCGCTTCTTCGCTGCATGTCTGGTACTCAGGGGTGGTCCAGACCACTATCGTGCTCGGAGACTGCCCAGTCCGCTACCGTGCTAGGGGACTGCTCCGATCACTACCGTGCTCGGGGACTGCTCCGATCACTGCCGTGCTCGGGGACTGCCCCAACCACTACCGTGCTCGGGGACTGCTCCGATTACTGCCATGCTCGGGGACTGCCCCAACCACTACTCGGAGACTACTCTCCTCGGCTACATGTGATTTGTACTCACATACAGTTGAGAGATATTTATTTAGACCTTGCTACAAGGCTTATACTTCGCCTTCCAGCAAGCTCGGGGACTACATCGGTACGATGCACCTGCCGGTGCGTCTCGTATCGCCTGTACGGCAATGGGATTCTCAACTTAACTAGGAATTTTTTTCTTTTTTTTAGACCCTGGCACCACGTGCCTACGTCACCTACTACCAGGCTCGGGGACTAAGTGGGCACACTTCACCTTGCGGTGAATGTGTTTTTTTTCGACCCCTATGCCTCTGATGATCAAGGATGATGTGCTTTCAGACGCACTTACATTTCTTTTTAGAAATACAAGTGGGCACACTTCCCAGGAAGGAAATCTTTTTCTTTCTTCTTAGGAGCACCATACATTCTTCGGACAACCTACTTCTCCAGCAACAACGGTGGTCGGAGGTGTCAAGAATTTAAACCTCACTGTTCGGATGAGGTTAATAAGGCGTGTCGCGTCAGAATACATGGAGCTCGGGGACTAGCTGTGGGGGTATTAACCCCTATACCCTGACGGCTAGGCTTGGGCCAGCCTGGACCAGGAGGTCTGGCCCAACAGGAGACGATGCGCGGCCCGGTCAAGCTGCTTGGAGTCCCGCGCAAGGAGTCAAGACAGACCTGGAGATCAAGCAAGATCCTGGTCGGTTAGAATAGGAATCCTTATCTGGCCACCTATGGCAATTGTAACTGGCTAGGATTAGTTTCCAGATCTGTAACCCTGCCTCCCAGACTATATAAGGCGGGCACGGGACCCCTCTAAAAACATCTCTCATTAACATACAGCAATACAATCAGACGCAGGACGTAGGTTTTACGCCCTCACGGCGGCCGAACCTAGATAAAACCTTGTGTCTGTCTTGTGTTACCGTCTTGTTTGTAGCTTGCGCATCTGTCTGCCGACAATCTACTACCTTGGGCATACCTCTAGGTAGACTGCCGACCATATTTCGTCGACATGCCTCTACTACAACTGCAACGAAAAGTACACCAGGGGGCACAATCGCGTCTGCCGGCGCATCTTCCACATCGGCGGCGTGGAGATCTCCTACACCGACGAAGCAGCCGCGACCGATGAGCAGGAGACGGAGTCGCCGATTTTCTCCCTGCACGCAGTGGCCGGAGTGCCGTTCGGCAGGACGTTGCAGATCGCCGTCTCGCTGGGCGGTACCACGCTCGTCGCCCTCCTCGATAGTGGGTCTACCCACAACTTCATCGCCGCAAGCGCCGCGCCCCGCACCGGGCTGACGGTCCAGCCCCGGCCTCGACTCACGGCGATCATGGCCAATGGCGAGCGGATCAGGTGGGCGATTGGGCGTTGCTGCGCCTCCGACAGCGCACCATGTCCTCCCTACCCCAGGCTACTACGGGCAAGCTGAAGCCGTGCTACATCGGGCCCTACCGCGTCGCCGAGCTCATCAATGACGTGGCTGTACGTTTGGACCTTCCGCCGCAGGCTCGCATCCATGACGTGTTCCATGTGAGCGCCCTCAAGAAGTTCAGCGGCGTGCCTCCATCGACTCCACCTGCACTGCCACACATCCACCATGGCGTGGTAACTCCAGAGCCCGTTCGGGTTGAGCGGGCTCGCTTGGCGCGCGGAGTTCGACAGCTGCTCGTCCATTGGCGCGGCGAACCGCCGGAGTCGACGACCTGGGAAGACCTCGACACGTTCCACGAGCAATTTCCAAGCTTCCAGCTCGAGGATGAGCTGCTTCTCGAGGAGGGGAGAGATGTCATGTGGGGCCAGACATTCACAAGGCAGCGCAGGGCGCGAGACATCCGCAGGGCAGCAGAGCGGGCTGCAGCGCGCGACGCGGCAAGGGCCGCGATCACCTCGGATGAGGATGGCAGGGCCGGACCCAGTGGCTAGGAGAAAATTAGGCCTTAAAATTAGGATCGTTTGTTTCCAAGTTTGTTAGCCGGTTGGCTCATATAGTTCCTGGACTCCAAACAATTAAGGGGGAAGAAAATCAGTTATTATCTCATCTCCTACCTCTACTCTTGTTAAGCCACCAGCAGAGGGGTATAACCTCGCGGTGAGGACTGGAGCGCGACTACGAACTACGTAGTCGCGGGCCGCCGTCGTTGAGTGCCAAGGCGCTTGACACCTACCGATACGGGAGCCCTAGAGCCCTCATGAATTTTTAGGCAAAGTTCTATCGTGTAGGTGTGGCTGAGACTTAAGATCGAGCAATAGTTGGAGGTATGTTGCTGTCGCACTTTTGTTCAGCCCCCCCCCCTAAAATTTTCCTAGATCCGCCGCTGCTTGTGGTGGATTGCCCATGCAGTGCTTTCAAGACCAGCTAGGGCTGGCATTAGGAAATGATGTTGCGTTTATTACAGAATATGGCTTGTCATTTTCTGATGACATAACAACACATCAATTCTTTCTCGAGGAAAGCCCATTGCTTAGTTTGTTTAGGCACCCCGGGAACATTGTGTCTTCATCTTCTGTAGTTCTCTTCTTTCTATCTATCCTGTAGTGTTTGTTGATGCCTTGACCTCTTTTATGCTCTCTTCTGCCCTGCAGGTCTGATACCGTAGGTAAATGAAAACAGCTAAGAGAGAGTATCTTCATCATTGCTAGCTTCAGTTTACATTATTTTCAGTGGCGACCTCTTATGACATAGAAGAAATGTCATTAGCTGCCAGATCAAAATAGAACATTTACAATAAATTCTTCTAATGTTTCTCCCGGCTAAGTAATATAAGTTTTTTCCCTTTCACGGGTTGCATCCCAGAAGATTCTTCAACTTGCCCGACATGGTTTCTTCTATGTCATAACAGAGGGTTACAACCATGGTATGTAACATATATCTATCTACTCAATTCTTACCTTGGACTCACTAAATTCGAGCCAGTACACATATAACATATCATTATCATTTCCATGCTGGTTCCACACATCACCCTCTCTATCCTGACGAAGCCAAATGATGCTACATCGATAGGAGAAATGCAGGTACCATACACAGTTATAGCGAAGATGAAACAAAGCCAAAGGTGCAACATATTTTTAGAAGACATCTGCGAAGCAATCCAGCATTAGTGTACTCATATGTTTACCATTGGCAAAAGTTGAAACTTCCTTTTCCAATAGGTACCTTTTCAGTTGTATAAAAAGTAAGCACAATATTAATGATGGATGATGAGTTAATGTTCTTGTAGTTGTCGTTCAAGGGGCTCTTCATTCATGTGTACACGAGGGAAACTTGGAAAAGCTTGAGCCAATTTCTGTAGTTTTCCTACGTGTGTATGCTCCGGTTCCTTGCCAACATAAATTCTACAACGGTATATGATAATCGTCCTAATATATGACGCGCGAGAGGGCGCCCGCAATGATTTTATTTATTTTCAACACTCTTTTTTAACTAATTTTAAAACTAACACTGTTTAATTTTTTTTCAAATCAAACACTTTTGGCCGCGCCTATTCACATGGCGCGGCGAAATCACGTTGCCGCGCCATGCATGGGGGCGCGGTAGGAGCGGCGATGTGGCAGCGACTAGGGCAGCTGAACGCTGACGTGGCCGGGGCTGCCGCGCCACGGATCTGGGCGCGGCACTGACACGGCACCCCTTTGACATGGAGAGACGGACACCTAGCTGGCCCATGCTGCTTTTGCGCAAGGGTAGGTGCAGAGATTAGCTGATGGGTAGTGTCAAATCATCTAGCCCCTACTCATGTATGTATATATAAGAGCATATTACATTTCATTGAACCATATTTTACATCTTCAGTTTAGATGTAAGTTCTATATTCATCTGGTGTAAATTGATTATTCTTAAATGAGAATGATCAGAATTACTTGAATATTTATCTGACCATTTTTTGGCTTTTTTATTTTTTGTATATTTTATTTGGGTTTTCTTTGAATTTTTTTAATTTGGTTTCCATAGAAATAATCTGGCTATTTTTTTGTTTTATTTGGTTTTGCTTTGAAATCTTCTAATTTGGCTTCCATAGAAATAATATGGGTAATTTTTTATTTTATATGTTCTATCTTTGAATTAATTCTGATCATTAGATCTTAACCCTGTGGTTATAAAATTTGAGTGTTTCATGGCCTTAAAATACTCGATTCTATCAACCGATCAGTTTCGAGTGTTTTATTGGCATGTGACGCTCGGGTGTCATGAGTTCCTAAAATACTCGAGTAGAAGGTAGACATACTATGCAATTAAAATTTTATAGGGTATTAATTTCTTTCAAATGGGAGAGGGGGACATGAGCCGCTACTGCCCCTTTGGTTCTACCAATGGCACTGTCGGGTTCATAAACCCGGGGTCCCTCATGGACCTGCTTTCTAGCAAAAGCTTGGCCCAGCAGACGACGTTGCGAACGACGCGCAACTCCTGGGCCGGCCCAAAAACCTAACGATAGGCCAAGGCTGGTCAAGGAAAGGACAACGCTCGCTTCCGACTCCGGCCCGCCTATGCGACCAGAAGGCCTGGCCAAGGAGGAACGGCGCTCGCTTCCGACTCCGGCTCGCCTCTCCAACCGGAAGGCCTGGCCAAGGAAAAGACAACACTCGCTTCCGACTCCGGCCTGCCTCTTCGACCGGAAGGCCTGGCCAAGGAGGATCGGCGCTCGCTTCGGACTCCGGCCCGCCTATCCGACCGAAAGGCTTGGCCAACACCGCTTCTGACTCCGACCCGCATCTCCGACCGGGGATGCACTAAACCTCTGCATACAGCTCTTCTCCGACTGGCGCAGTCAGAGCCGACTAGGACCAACCGACCGGGGACGCCCACTCGGTGAGGAACCAGGAAATGGGCGGAACAAGTAAGGCAGGATGCTCAAGTCAACCGCAATACCAAGGACCGTACCTTGTACACCTACAGGACAGTACCGACAGGGCATGTCAGAAGGGTGCCCTGCCACCATCCAGGCATGTCAGAACCCAAGCAGTGTTGTGGGCGCCGACGTTTGCCCTACAATGTTGTGGGCGCCCTCAACTCCCATACCAGGCGAACACGGTAAAACCCCCCACATGTCTCTGGACACCAATAGTGTTTTGGGCGCCGTCATTTGCCATACATGGAGAACACGGTAAAAACCTCCCACATGCGTCTGACATTAACAGTATTGTGGGCGCCTACAATCATCTTGTACCCGATAGCGTGGGCAACAAGACTTAGTAGCATACGTACTCTCTCTATCTCTCTCTTATAAGGCCGTCCCCTTCATCTATAAAAGGGGATACGCTCTCTCCCAACAAGGACGAACGATTCGGATGATTCGAACAACCAACGATCGATTCACACTCTGCTAGCTTTATACACTCTAAAGCTACACAAAGCACACGCTCGAATACTTAGCGCACATAGGAGCTCCCGTCACTCTCGGCCCTTCAGTCTAGAGTCCGACCGGACCTCTTGCACCCCCCCCCCCATCTTACTCCCTCTCGTTTGTAACCCCACAGCAAACTTCGAGCACCTAGGCTCAGGAATAAAGTCACCGACCGACTCAAACTGGACGTAGGGCTCGTTGTCTGAACCAGTATAAACCCTGTGTCATTGAGTGCTAGGCCACATCCGATCACAACGTACCGCAAAACTACAAATATTTATGTGTTGGTCACTTTCTGCACCGATAGTTGGCGCCGTACGTGGGGAAGACGCCGTACGTTCATGCTTTTTGGTCATCGGATGGCCCACCTTTCTGCCATCTTCGGCATGGCGGGCTCAAGCGATACGACTCGCTTCAGCTCACTGGAGTTTCCTGCACTCCCACCTGTTGGGATGTGGGTTCCACTCATCTTCGAGCCATCCCAGACCTTCCTCTTCGGAAGCCTAGACTTCGTCACCGACTGTATTGGCGTGCTTCACCTCCACGAGGAGGCACTTGACCTGGCGCCCGTCGGAGGAGGAGCGCCCTCCGTTGGTTTCGGGACACCTGTCGACTTCAACAATGAGGCACCTGTGCTTCGCTCCGAGCCCGCGCTGGGCTCAAACCCAACTGTGAGTAACATACGCTTTGTTATTTACTCGCTATTTACTATCTTCCGCCGATTCTCCGAAGGGACCCCGTTGTCCCTGCAGCGACCGCCATGTGACCAGTTCTCCTACGGCCTCGCATTCCCGGGGGCTCCGAAGGATGCTGGCACCGTCCCCTCTCGCATTCAAATTCATGGGGATGGCGAGCTACACTCCCGCATCTTTTCACGACCTCATGGATGACGATGTTGAGAGCGATGGCTCCAGCATCGGCGACGTCGTGGCACCTAGCCACCCTCTGTCCCAGGAGTGCACTATGGCAGACGCTTTGGGACAGCCGCCGGTGGTAGCGGAGTCCCTACAGACCCACACTCCTGTGGACCCGCATGCGGAGGCCCTCGCATGTGCACAGGAGCACAGCGAGGAGCTACGACGAAGGCACAGAACCAGCCGCCACCTGCGCCGACGCGCTTGGTGCAGCACGCTGCGCCCTGTGCGCGGAACCTAGCGAGCAGCGCCCGGGGTCGCACCCGCTAGGTTCAGCGCAACATCATCGATGGGGGGAACGATCCCCCACAGTTTGCTCGGGCTGGCCAGAACATCACCGCGGCAGCGATGCTTCTATGTGGCCTTCCTGAGCCTGTTGACCCATAGGAGCAGGTGGTCCATCGGAACCTCCGAGCGCTGGTGGAGACCACCGCCGTTCAACAGGCGGAGAGCTCCGTGTCGCGACACCGACTCATGACCTCTCTCCCTACCGGGGGAATAGGGGCGTGCCAGTCCAACCGCTCCTTCCGCTCACCACTACGGCCGTCAGGCATGGAACATGAGGGTGCAGCTGCGCCACAGCCTAACCCGGTGCCCGCTCCACACCGGCCTCCTGTGTGTGAACGCCTCGGGCTGAACCGAGACACTCACAGCGTCATCAGCAACCGGCGTCGGGCCTGGCATGATGATGACGTCCATCGGGCGGTGGTGGGAGCAAACGACACGAACTCTGACCGGACCATCGAGGGGACCGGGGAGACACACCCAGGCATGGTCGCCGGCCAAATGACCGGAGTCCCAGTCTAGATGGCCTAGGACCACGGGCCTTTGGCTGGCGCATCCAGAGAGTGTTGTTCCCATAGCGCTTCCGACCGCCTACCAACGTCGCCAAGTATAATGGGGAGACGAACCCCGGTATATGGCTTGAAGACTTCTGGCTCGCCTACCGAGCTGGAGGAGTGGATGATGATCACTTCATCATTCAATATCTCCCCATCTACGTGGGGGAACATGTTCGAGTGTGGCTCGAATTTCTCCCGCATGACAGCATCCGCGACTGGACGGACCTCAAGAGGGTCTTCGTCGGAAACTTCCAGGGGACGTATGTCTACCCCGGGAACTCCTAGGACCTCAAGAGCTGCCAGCAGGAGCCCAGCGAGTCCCTGCGGGATTACATCCATAGGTTCTCCAAACGATGCAACTCCCTTCCTGATGTCGTCGACGTGGACGTTATCAGTGCATTCCTCTCTAGGATAACCTACGAGTCCCTGATCCACAAGCTTAGTTGTCTCAAGCCCCGTACCACCCGCGACCTGCTCAACGTCGCCACGGCGAGGAGGCGGTCGGAGCAGTCTTCAATGGAGGCCGGGACAAAGGCAAGGCCAAGCGCGAGGACCAAGACGAGGGGCCCTCCACACAGAGGGGCAAAAAGAACAAGAAGGATCGGCGCCGACCGACCAACTCCGCGTTGGTCACCACGGCTGATCATGCAGGCAAGCAGCCCTAGCAGGGCCTGCCTGACCACTTTGACAAGCTCATGGATAGCCCATGCACCAACCACGCTTACCCTATCAAGCACCTCTACAAAAGACTGCGAGCTCCTCAAGTGCTTCCTGCGACTGGCCGATGGGCCAAAAGAAGGGAAGGGCAAGGAGGCAGTAGCCAAGAAAGGAGGAGCGGCGGGCAAGGATGGGGACAGCTTTCCCAACCCTGAGGAATGCATCATGATCTTCGGGGGATCCGATGCCGTCTACTCCAAGCGCCAGCACAAAGTGCGCTACTAAGAGGCATGTGTCGCCGAGACGGCCATCCCCTCCTTCCTTCACTGGTTGGAATCACCGATCACTTTTGATCAAAGGGACCATCCATCCCACGTCGCCAGACTAGGTCGCTACCCGCTCATCATCGACCCCATCGTCCGCAAGAAGCACCTCACCAAGGTGCTGATGGACGGATGCAGCAGCCTCAACATCCTCTATGTCGACACCCTCGATGCCATGCGCATCCCCGGTCGGAGCTCCGCACGGCGAGCTCTCCCTTCAACGGTGTGATCCCGGGGATGCAGGCGTACCCGCTCGGGCAGATTGACCTACCCGTCACGTTTGGTGACCGAGCCAACTTCCGCTCGGAGGTCCTAACCTTCGAGGTGGTGGACTTCCTAGGGTCTTACCACGCCATCTTGGGGTGGCCATGCTACGCCAAGTTCATGGCGATCCCCAACCACACCT
Source organism: Miscanthus floridulus (assembly GCF_019320115.1). Taxonomy (NCBI): domain Eukaryota; kingdom Viridiplantae; phylum Streptophyta; class Magnoliopsida; order Poales; family Poaceae; genus Miscanthus; species Miscanthus floridulus. The sequence continues at coordinate 7,783,664 of NC_089588.1, read as the reverse complement.
ACCTGAAGCTGAAATGCCAGGACCAAACGGCGTCATCACTGTGGATAGCACCTTCTCACACGCCTTCACATGCGACCGTGAGCATTTTGAGCTCGCCACTGCCGTCATCAACTTGTCTGAGCTCCCACGGCTCGGGGAGTCGCTGACCCCAACAGTCCTAGACTGCAACAAACCAACCTCCTCGACGATCTTCCGCCCACTCGAGGAAACTAAGGCGGTGGGGATCGACCCCACTGACCCAACCAAGATGGTGCGGATCAGGACCCAGCTCTCGGCCAAATAGGAATGCGAGCTCATCGACTTCCTATGCACCAATCGCTATGTCTTCTCAAGGAAACCATCTGACATGCCGGGCATACCGCGGGACGTCACTGAGCATTCACTACGCCTCATCCCGAGCTCGAAGCCCACCAAGCAGCGCCTGTGTCGCTTCGACGATGAGAGGCGTAGGGCCATAGGCGAAGAGATCACCAAACTCCTGGCAGGCGGATTCATGAGAGAGGTATACCACTCCGACTGGCTTGCCAATCCCGTTCTTGTTAAGAAGAAGACCGAGAAATGGGGAATGTGCGTTGATTATACTAGCCTCAACAAGGCATGTCCGAAGGATCACTTTCCTTTGCCATGTACAGACCAGATAGTCGACTCAACCTTAGGATGCGAGATCCTATCCTTTCTGGATGCATACTTAGGCTATCACCAGATCGCGATGAAAGAGCCCGATCAGCTCGCAACCTCGTTCATCACCTCGTATGGTTCGTACTGCTATGTAACCATGCCTTTCGGTCTAAAGAACACTAGCTCCACCTATCAACGGTGCATACAGCAATGCTTCGCCAACCAAATCGACCCGCTCAACCAACCTGATCAGGTCGACCAGCCAAAACCAACCATCGCCATCAATGTTGATGACATAGTGGTAAAAACGGCTCAATCTTGCGACTTGATCGCAAACTTGGCCGCGACATTCGTGAACCTCCGAAGGTTCAACATCAAATTGAATCCAAAAAATGTGTTTTCGAGGTTCCAAAGGGGAAGCTGCTTGGATACATCATGTTCGAATGCGGTATCGAGGCCAACCCGAAAAGATGATGGCCATCTCCAACATGGGCCCTATCCACAACGTCAAGGGCGTACAAAGGCTCACTGACTGTTTGGCCGCCCTAAGCCGGTTCATCTCTCATCTCGGTGAGCGAGGGATGCCTCTCTACAAGCTTCTCAAAAGAACGGACGCCTTCATCTGTACTGAGGAAGCACAACAGGCTTTGGAGAGCCTCAAAGCATCATTGACGTTAGCCCCATTCCTTGTCGCTCCCGAACAGGGAGAACCCCTCCTACTCTATGTCGCGGCAAGCAACCATGTGGTGAGCGCCGCCCTAGTAGTCGAAAGGGAGGAGCCGAGACACCACCTTAAGGTCCAGCGACCCGTATACTTCATCGGGGAGGTACTCACTGACCCCAAGGTCCGGTACCCCTAGGTGCAAAAACTACTATACGCCGTGCTGATGGCGACCCAGAAGCTCCTACACTACTTCACCGACCACGAAGTCACAGTTGTCACTTCATACCCGCTCGGAGACATCATCCGCAACCGCGACGCCACGGGACGGATCTCCAAGTGGGCACTCAAACTGATGGGCCATGACATCAGGTATCTCCCCCGTACCGCTATCAAGTCTCAAGCTCTCGTGGATTTTGTCACCGAATGGATGGAAGTACAACTACCGACCCTGGACATCACCCACGAGTACTGGACGATGTACTTTGATGGGTCCATAATGGCGCCCGGCTCTGGGGATGGAGTGGTTATGATCTCCCCAGACGAGAGTAGGCTCCGCTACGCCATACACCTCCATTTTTCGGCCTCAAACAATGCCATGGAATAGGAGGCCCTCATCAATGGACTTCGCATCGCCATCGAGCTCGGTGCTACGTGACTCTACATTCGCGATGACTTGGAGCTAGTCATCGACCAGGTCATGAAGGAGTCCTCATGCAAAAGCCCCCTCATGGCAGCATACTGCCAAGAGGTGCACAAGCTTGAGGACAAATTCTAGGGGATCGAGCTACACCATGTCCCCCAAAAGGACAATGATGCCGCCGATTTTCTTGCAAAATTGGCTACCAGGCGGATTCCGTCTTCGGATGGTGTCTTCGTCAATGACCTCCATGAGCCATCCACCCGCATCCTAGAAGGACCGATCCAGACACACCTCGATGCCAACCCAGCGCTCGGGGGCTCCGACCCAGTGCCTTCGTGATGGCATCGCCATGGTGGCACTCGATCAAACTGACTGGTGAGCACCGCGACTCGCCTACCTCCTCGAGGAGGTTCTTCCGCCCGAGAGGACTGAAGCATGATGGATCGCTCGACGCGCCAAGACCTTCATCACGCTCGGTGATGAACTTTACAAATGAAGTCCATCAGGGGTACTCATGAAGTGCGTCCCTACCAACCAAGGGAAGCATCTCCTCCTCGAGGTCCATGCCGAAATCTGCGGACATCACGTGGCCCCGAGGTCGCTGGTCGGAAAAGCCTTTCGGTAAGGTTTTTACTGGCCCACCGTGCTACAAGATGTAGAGGAGGTCGTCTGCAGGTGTGAAGGATGCCAGTTCTATGCTCGGCAAACCCATTTGCCGGCACAGGAGCTTCAAACAATCCCCATCACCTGGCCATTCGTGGTCTGGGGCCTCGACATGGTAGGACCCCTCAAAAAGGGCCCGGGCGGCTTCACTCACCTGCTCGTAACGGTCGACAAATTCACCAAGTGGATAGAGGACAAGCCCATCACCAACATCCTATTGGAAGAGGCGGTCAAATTCTTCCTCGACATCATCTATCAGTTCGGCCTTCCTAACTGTATCATCACTGACCATGGAACTAACTTCACTGGGAAGAAGTTCTTGGACTTTAGTGATGGATACAGCATCAGGATCGACTGGGCCTCGGTCGGACATCCGCGTACTAATGGTCAGGTCGAGCGTGCTAATGGCATGGTCCTCCAAGGACTTAAGCCATGCATCTTCGACCGACTAAACAAGTATGCCGGGCGATGGGTTGCAGAGGTCCCAGCGATCCTCTAGAGCCTAAGAACGACCCCGAACTGATCCACATGGTTCACACCCTTCTTCCTGGCCTATGGAGCTAAAGCAGTGCTGCCCTCTGACCTCGACCACGGCGCCCCAAGAGTGAAGGCCTTCGACCGCGACCAAGCCGCGGAGGCTCAACAAGACGCAGTCGACCTGCTCGAGGAGGCCCATGAGACGACCGTCATCTGCTCTGTTCGCTACCAGCAAATGCTCCGTAGGTACCACGAGAGGAAATCAGAGGAAGGATCGTCGAGGTCGAAGACCTCGTGCTTCGAAGGACCCAATCGACCAAGGAGAAGCACAAACTCTCTCTGCCATAGGAAGGACCCTATAGGGTGACCGAAGTGATCCGACCGGGCACCTACCGACTGAAGGACGACAACGGCGACGTTCTCACCAACACTTGGAACATCGAACAGTTACGCCATTTCTTCCCCTAAAAATTCGGTCTTACCGTTTTTCTTTCATTCAATGTTCGCTCCTACAAAGCACCTCGGCCCAAACACTTTCGGCCTGGGTCACTCGGGGGCTCCATGGGGGTGCGGTACCACCTCTTTTTTTCTACTATCATATGGTAAATACATTTTTTACCCAAATGAAAGGGTAGTCTATTCCTTTAATTACCTTACATAACTTTGCTTTAAACAATCCTACCGATCGCACCCTGCCTCTACCTACGGTTACGAGCAGCTGAGCCTCACGGGCCATGCCCAGTCTCTTAAGGTTGCAGCCTATGGGACGAATAGGCAGGTGCGAAAAATAAAGAATAAAAAACAAAGCTATGCTAGGGTAAAAATAAGGAACGGATGGGACAAACTTCCCCGAACAAAGCGATTCATCACAAAAACGAAATTGCTGTATTCATGGATACACAAAAATGTTTACACAGGGACTCCCCCATGAACTTATCCCATACACATATTGCTTGTTTCTACTTTACATGCTATTATGGCTGCTCGGTGGCATCGGCTGTCGGCGCGACCGGCAAAGATAGGGGCTGCTCGCTCTCTGGCTGGACGACGTTTGGCTCGGTCGGAGGTGGGACGGCATCCGCTTCCGACCTAGGTTCCACTCCATCTGTAGGCTAGGCGATGTCCTCCTGGCCCACGCCTTCAGCCGCGTTCCCACGGCGAGCCTCCATCACCCATTGCGCGGAGACTTGCTCTACCACCAACTGTGCGTGTGGTAGCAAGCTCTCCCTGAGCACATGGATGGCGTCTGGGCTCTAGCCATCGGCATACCCACTGCAGATGGTGGCAAAGTCCAGGTCCGGGTGGTGTGTCGCCACCGAAGTTAGCACCCCCGATGTCCCGTCGAACATCCCATCGGTGATGAGCGCCCGAACTTTGTCTAGGACCTCCGCCAGTCGGATGGCGGGCATGCTGGTGCTCGGCGCTGACCCAAACACCTCCAAGACGATGACCTGGGCGATGTTGCGGAGCTAGTCGAGCTCCCCCCATCGAGAGCACATCGCACTTCAAGGGACTTGGCCAGCGCCTCCGCATTTCGACCAATCGTCGCCTTGGCCATCTCTAGGTCCCGCTCCAGCGAACCAACCTTTCCGCCTAGTTCTAGAAGAAGGATGGCAAGCTCAGAAGCAAGTTAAAGAAAAAACCAAGACATCAACCAAAAGTAGAAAAGGTACATACTGAGGCGGGTGTTCTCAAGGATGGAGAGTCCTTCCTCCTGCCGAGTCACCTGCTCGCGCAGCCAGGCGTTCACCTCCTCCGTCCTAAGCACCCGGCCCCGGAGCGCGAGCACTTCCTGGTCGACCTCTGATCGGGCCTTCCGCTATGACTTCAGGGCCTCCAGGGAACTTTGGAGCACCTCCTCGGTCTCCGCCATGGACTTCTGGAGCACCGCCTCGGTCTCCGCTTGGCAGACCTTCGCTACCTCAAGTCCCCGCTCAACTGTAATTGCTTGCTCCACCGCGAGCAGCTCTGCCGCCCACGCCTCCGTCGGCTGGCCCGCCCGGTCTTGAGACTCACAGTGGGCAAACTCCAGCTCACGCTCGAACTCGGCAACCTGCCGCGACATCGTGGCCTCCCAGGCGTGCTCCACCCGGAGGAAATAAGACTTACGGCTCGACATCTCCTCCAGACCCTGCAAAACGAGAGGCAAGCGTGCTGAGACAACCGGTGGAAGACCAAGGAGCCCTGGACGAACGCAGAAAACTTACCTCTACGACCCGGGGTAGGTCGACCGTGACTGCCTACTGGACGACCTTGACCCGCTCCAGGGCCTCCTCCAGCTTCACCCTGGTTTGGGCGAGATCGGACTCCACGGTGAGTCCTCTCCCCCCCATGCACGTCCCAGAGCTGCAGCTCCTGCTCATCCCAAAGGATGAACCGAACCTTCCTCGGGACCTCGGGGTAGGGCCACACTAGGTCGGTGGTCGCCCCCAGCTCGCTGGAAGGCCGAGCCGACGACTGGATCACCGCTAGCTCCTATGACGGCGTCGGTGGCTCCACCTTGTCACCTGCTTTGCCGTCGGAGGGGACCTCCACTATCTTGATTTCACGGCCCACCGACGGATGTTCCACCTCCAGCCTGGCCACGTCCCCCTCCCCCTCGACACCTCCAGCTCCGACCGGGAGGGCGAGCCATGCGTCCCTCCACCGGGCGAGGCAGGGAGCCCAGTCTGCCTCCTCTCTTCCACCATGATGGTTGGGGGAGGGGTCGCGAGGGTCACCTCTGACCCAACCTCTGCCGTCACCATTGGGATCGCTGCCAACGCCACCGCCGCTGCTGCCGTCGTACTTTCAACCGGCCGGGAGGGCGTAGCCCCCGAGAGGGAAGGTCGCACCGCCACCACCCTGCTCTCCTCGCCGCTCGTCAGAGCGCACTGCAAGGTGGGCCTCCACTCCTCCTGCACGGAAGGTGGGGCGATGCTCAACCCCGTCAACATCTAGCCGCTGTCAAACAAGTACAGGTCAGTTACGCTCCAAAACCTCAAACTATGAGATCGAAAATAAATAAAGAGTACAAACTAGGACGCAAGTGGTAGGGCTCTGAAGCCCTGACCCACTGGCAACGGGCCCGCCAGATGAGGGCCACTCATAGGTCGCAAGCCACGCCCCTCACTTTGACCGAGGGGGGAGTTCATCTGGTTGGCTCCCGATCGGCCCACGAATCGCCACGACCTCCGGCTCGGGGTGCGTCGACCGGGGCAGCTGGCGGGGCATCCCCCCATTGTGGGTCGCGTGCCGACACTGGCCCCAACAATGTGTGGGTGCGAGCCCACTCCTCCGACTGCCTAGCCTACCCTATCGTGCCCGGACCAGGTAGGGACAAGGCCGGCGACGCCTCCAAAGGGCGCGGCGACCGCGTCCGCTTTGCCTCCCGCTCGCCGATGGCATCTGAGCTCGTGGCACGCTTCTTTGCACAGGAATGTTGCCATGTCTCTCTACCTCCCGCCCACCGCCGGCGGATGCAGCTGCAGGATCGCGACGCTCCACCAAGGTCACGATGACCTCCCAGCCTCCCTCATCCTTGGAGGAGATCACGTCATCACCCATCTCCGTGGGATCCTCCGACTCGAGCTCCGCCTCGACGTCGCTCCTGTTCTCCCCGGCCTGCACGCGTCGGGCGATATCCTGCTCCTTCTGGTGCCTCCTCCGAGCCTCCTCAGCTCTCTTCTTCTTCTGGCCATCTGCCGCCTCCTTCAGGGCCACTTGCCGAGCCACGCCTTCCGACCCCTTCAGAAGATGCGGCCGGGACTTGTAACGTTCGAGTCCCTATGAAGCGGACGACTCAAAGTCAAGATTACAGGAGAGCAGGATTGAAAGGGACACGAAAGTAGGAGAGGACAACATACTAGGTTGGACAGCTTCGAAGTGTGAAGAGCTCTGGGCTTTTCGTCGAGGGACTCTTTGGGCCTCAGTCGTAGCACCTGGTCGAGTCGGCTCCAGACTTTGTCCTTTGCCAACTCCTCCGGTGACGCGCGGTCGAGGTCCGTCGGGCCGGTGTACATCCACATCGGCCGCGTCCTTTCCGCCAGCAGGGCAACCCAACGGTGGAAGAAGGTGTGGAACACCCACACCCCGTCAAAGCCTAGCTGCACCAACTTCTGGAGCTTCGCCCCGATGACCTCCAGCTTGTTTTACCGGCTGGCGGGGCCCCATGACCAACTATCCCACCTCTTCGGCCTCCTTTCGGTGAACGACGGGAATGGTGCCTCCACCGGGTTTCTGATGTAGAACCACTCCCCATGCCACCCCCAGTTGGAGTCACCGGGGGAGTACGCGGGGTAGGCGCCTGACGCACTCGGCTTCTTCTACAGCGCGAAGCCCCCCACCGACACGATCCTGGGCGGGTCCCCCTCCGACAAGGCTCGCCTGGAGAAGAGCTGCCGGAAGAAGTCCACGTGTGGCTCCATCCCGAGGAAGGCCTCGTAGACGGTGACGAAACCGACGATGTGCAGAACCCTAGTCAGATTGAGGTGCTGCAGCTCTAGGCCCCACTCATTAAGGAGCCCGCACAGGAACCAGTGCATGGGGTATCCTAACCCACGCTCATGGAAGGCAAGGAAGGAGACAACCTCGCCAGCCCGAGGTCACAGGAAATCCTCCCCCGCAGGAGCCCTCCAGTGCGCCACCTCCTTTGGTGGCAGCACCCCCTTCTCGGCGAAGGCGGCCAGCACCGACTCGCTCACATAGGATGACCTCCAGCTCGACATTGTGCTCCGAATTCACGAACGGATCTGTGAGTTTCTCCTCTCCCTCGCTCTACCATTTTTTCTCCTAGGAACCACCACAGCACATGAACGCTCTTGGCGAGAAGGAAGAAGGAAGAGAGGCAGCAGATGTGGAATAGGCGAAGGAACGGGATGAAAGCCCTCTCCCTTCCCCTATTTAAAAAGGAGGCGTAGTAGTTCGGGAAAGGCGAAGGATTGAGGAAAAAAACCCTCTCCCTTCCCCCATTCAATGCGGATGGGATGCGGCAGGAGGTGTCTTGACTGATGGGATGCGCTCTGCCCAACGAGACATCGCCTGGTTAGATGGGACGTGGAATGGGCATGGCCCACCACTATAGCACGCTGGGCGCGGGAAACAAAGCACAACCACATGCAGGCGGCCCTCCGCCTTCCCAGGCAAGACTTGGAAGGGCCCAACAACAGGATCTCTGCCCAGGGGAGACCAACAGGCTTCCTGAGTCGATTGGATGGCTCAGGCGAACGCCGAGAGATAGGTAAGGAGCAGAGGGAAGCCCCATGTGGGCCATGCCGACTCCGCCACGAACGACGAGCCCGGATCCTATTTGGACATATCCGATAAAAACTCCTCAAACCTGTCACTCGAGTCATCAAGGTAACTCTACCAAACCCCTCTTACTTCATTTGATTTTCTGAATGCATAAAACATTTATTCATCCATTCTCATACATGCATTCACACATTCATCCATACAAGTCATTCATTCATCCCATACATCTGAAGCATCGCATATGCAATTGATGCATCACAACGCTCCGTGTTGCGTCACGAAGTGGCAGTTGCCTCATTCAACATGAGCAATGATCGACCGAGGTTCGAAGGCCGGCCGACGAAGGGCTTGAGGCCGCCTCACGTCAAACAGAGCCAGGGGAGAAAACACAGATGAGCCCCAGCGGCCCTCGCCCAGTCTGCTCCAAAGCAGACAGGGTCATCTCAACCTTCTCATTCGATCCTAACCTCGAGCCATGCCCACAGAATCTCCATTGAGGGGAAGGCCAGCAGGCTACTTGGGTTGGTCTCCGGAATAACCCGAGCATCTACCGGGACACGGGTTAAGGAGCAGTGGAATGCCACATGAGGGCTATGCCGACCCCATCACGAACGACGAACCTGGATTTCACTCGAACGTGCCCATTAGCGAGCTCACCGAGCGCGTCACTCGAGCCATCGAGGCAAGCGACGTTAGCTCAGCCCCTCTAGTTGCAGAAACCGTGGACGAGGTAACGCACGAAACTCAAATGACCCATACCGAGCCCAATAGGGCTCAGGGGCTTGGATCCGTGACTCTGACTCGCCTGATCCCTCGGCACGCCCGACGCCTAGATCTGTGACTCTGACTCGCCCGATCCCTCGGTGCGCCCGATGCCTAGATCCGCGACTCTGACTCGCTCGATCCCTCAGCGCACCCGGTGCCTGGATCCGCGACTCCGACTCGCCCGATCCCTCGTTGCTCCCGGTGCCTGGATCCGTGACTCTAACTCACCCGATCCCTCGGCACGCCAGACACCAGAATCCACGACTCTGACTCGCCCGATCCGTCGGCACGCCCGATGCCTGGATCCATGACTCCAACTTGCCCGATCCCTCAGCACGCCCGATGCCTAGATCCGCGACTCCGACTCGCCTGATCCATCGGCACGCCCGATGCCTGGATCCGCGACTCTGACCCGCCTGATCCCTCGGCACACCCGATGCCTGGATCCGAGACTCTGCCTCGCCCGATCCCTCAGCGTGTCCGACGCCTTGATTGTGACTCCGACCCGCCCGATCCCTCGGCGCGTCCGATGCTTGGATTGGCCACTCTGACTCGACCGATCCCTCGGCTGCGCCCGACGCCAGGATCCACGAATCCGTCTCGTCCGATCCCTTGGCATGCCCGACGCCTTGGTTGGCGACTCTGACTCGCCCAAACCCTCGACGCGCCCGACGCCCTAGTTGAGGACTTCGTCTCACCCGGTCCCTCAGCCACGCCCAAACGCCTGGGACCGCACTCCTAGAAATGATGGGTCAGAAACTAGAAAGAGAAGGCTACGCCCACTGAGGTGCACACACACTACGCCCACTGATAAAACCCCCCAGGCGATTCTGACATAATCGCACGGGGTGCGGGGGCTACACCCGCGGGTGCGCTTGCGCGCACCCACTGTCGAGACGAAAAATTCCCCCACTGGCAACATGAAAACCCCCCAGATGATTCTACCTGAATCACCCGGGGGCTCGGGGCTACACCCGATGGTGCGCTCACGCGTACCCGCTGTCAAGACAAAACAAAACCCAGACGATTCTACCTGAATCCCCCGGGGGCTCGGGGGTTTGGGGGCTCCTGTTGGGTTCATAAACCCGGGGTCTCTCATGGACCTGCTTCCTAGCAAAAGCTCGGCCCAGTAGATGACGTTGCGAACAACGCGTAACTCCTGGGCCGGCCCAAAAACCTAACGATAGGCCAAGGCTGGCCAAGGAAAGGACAACGCTCGCTTCCGACTCTGGCCCGCGTCTCCGACCAGAAGGCCTGGTCAAGGAGGAACGACGCTCACTTCTGACTCTAGACTGCCTCTCCGACCGGAAGGCCTGGCCAAGGAAAGGACAACGCTCGCTACCGACTCCGGCCTGCCTCTTCGACTGGAAGGCCTGGCCAAGGAGGAACGGTGCTCACTTTTGACTCCGGCCCGCCTCTCCTACCGGAAGGCCTGGCCAACACCGCTTCCGACTCTGACCCACGTCTCCGACCGGGGATGCACCAACCTCTGATTACAGCTCTTCTCCGACTGGCGCAGTCGGAGCCGACTGGGACCAACCGACCGGGGACGCCCGCTCGGTGAGGAACCAGGAAACGGGCGGAACAAGTAAGGCAGGATGCTCAAGTCAACCGCAATACCAAGGACCATACCTTGTACACCTGTAGGACAGTACCGACAGGGCATGTCAGAAAGGTGCCCTGCCACCTTCCAGGCATGTCAGAACCCAAGCAGTGTTATGGGCGCGGTCGTTTGCCCTACAGTGTTGTGGGTGCCCTCAACTCCCATATTAGGCGAACATGGTTAAACCGCCCACATGCCTCTGGGCATCAACAGTGTTGCGGGCGCCGTCATTTCCCATACATGGAGAACACGGTAAAAACCTCCCACATGCGTCTGACATTAACAGTATTGTGGGCGTCTACAACCATCTTGTACCCGACGGCGTGGGCAACAAGACTTAGTAGCATACGTACTCTCTCTCTCTCTTGTAAGGTTGTCCCCTTCATCTATAAAAGGGGATGCGCTCTCTTCCAACAAGGACGAATGATTCGGACGATTTGAACAACCAACGATCGATTCACCCTCTGCTAGCTTTAGACACTCTAAAGCTACACAGAGGACACGCTCGAATACTTAGCGCACGTAGGAGCTCTCGTCACTCTCGGCCCTTCGGTCTAGAGTCCGACCGGACCTCTTGCACCCCCATCTTACTCCATCTCGTTTGTAACCCCACAGCAAACTTCGAGCACCTGGGCTCAGGAATAAAGTCACCGACCGACTCAAATTGGACGTAGGGCACGTTGCCTGAACCAGTATAAACCCTATGTCATTGAGTGTTAGGCCACATCCGATCATAACGTACGGCAAAACTACAAATATTTACGTGTTGGTCACTTTCTGCACCGACATGCACCATTATTGTTCTCAAACGCGTGTAACAATGTGAACAACTAGCACATCCTCCGTTTGAAAATTGGATCCAGGAACTAAAGTTTAGTCCGTGTCGGACGTTCGAATGCTAATTACGAGGACTAAATATAAGTTAATTATAAAATTAATTGGACGTGGGCTATTGCATGCAGCTGCAGGCAGCAGGCAGGGGGAGGGAGCCGGCAGGCACGCAGGCGACAACTGTGGCTTGTCACCTCCACCCCCGCGCTGCCGCTGGCTATAGGCTGACTCCTAGCTAGCTTGCTCGAGGGGTGCAAAGCTGCTGCAGTGCGTCGCTATGCTGCCTGCCTGCCTGCGCAGCGGGCAGCGGCCATGTGCATACGGCAGCAGCTCCCACTGGCCACTGGTAGGAAGACTGGATGGGAGATCTGAAATGGCTGGTGGACATGATGGTTCATCGCGATTCATTGCATTGCCTGCCCTCGCTGCTGCTGTGAAGAAACAGTGAGATTGGGATTTCACTTCACCCTTTTTTCCTTTTTCTTTTTGCGGTCCAATTCCGGTGAAAGAAACCAGCCAAAGCGCGACACTGTTACACGCTGAATGGCTGAGGGAGTGAAAAAGTGGCAACTGGGGCTGAAATCCTTTTGTGCTGGTAATATTACTCAGTCGAGAGCATTTCTTACTTTTCACAGCGACGAAAATAACCTGCAGCTTTGCTACTTTTCACTGCTCTGCAACCGCGTTTGTTGATATCACTGAGTTTAGAGCATTTCTCACTGCATTTGAACAAGCAATAATGCACTACACTCATGGAAAAAAAGGAAAAGAGAAAAAAGAAAAACGGGATCGGAAGCAAAGGATTGAGCAAGGGTATGGTCGTATGTAAGGCTGGACGAAAAACTCGAAGCTTGTTAGCTCGCTCGGCTCGTGGCTGGCTCGACTCGTTATGATAACGAGCCGAGTCGAGCCAAGATTTTAGCTCGTTAGCTATAACGAGCCAACTTGAGCCAGCTCGCGAGCCGTTCGCGAGCTAAACGAGCCAAGCTTCCAGGAAAAAAGTATCAAAACTTATATTAGTTTTTGTATTACTTCATGTCTTGCACTTTACAATTGACTGGTAACTGGTATAGACCCTATAAATTAACTGATAATTGGTCTAGATGTATTTCTTTTATATTATTATTATTCTCAAACTTTAAATAAATACAAATATTATATTTTATGTATTTTTTATACCTGGCTCACGAGCTTAACGAGCCAGCTCGAGCTTTTAACGAGCCGAGCCGAGCTGGCTTTCTGACTCGTTAGGATAACGAGCTGAGCCGAGCTAACTCGGTTATCTTAACGAGCCAGAACGAACCGAGCCGGAACGAGCGGAGCCAGCTCATTATCCGGCATTAGTCGTATGGATGGACCACATCTCCATCTCATACTCTGATGTGCTGTCGTAAAAGCTCAAGAACCCAGAGCTAGGTAATCCTAGGTGCTTTGCCTCCTCCTGCAGCTGCAGCTGCAACTGCAACCATAGTGTAACTTTGACTAAATATATATTAAAAAAATATTAATATTTATGATATATAATTAGTATTATTGAATAGATATTTGAATCTAATTTTTTAATAAATTTATTTAGAGATAGAAATGTTGCACATATTTTTTATAAATTGAGGAAATTATCAATCGTAGCGATAAATATTAAGGGACATAAGAGTACTTGCCATCCCAACACATCACACCCCACATGACATGCCTGAGCAAGCCTCTCCGCTGCAGCTGCCGACGCCAGCCATGCACTGACGCACTCCACGCTCTCTCCCTATGCCCTAGCTATTTATCATTCCCACGGCAGCGGCTGCGCGGGGTAGCTGCTGTAAACTTTGCCGGCTCGGGCTGGCTTCGCCTCGCTGCCAATAAAAGGGGTGTCACGCCATGCTGTAAACCTAACCCTACGCAAAAGCCCGTCTCTCTGTGTCAAAGGGGTGCCACGCCATGCGCCGTGGCACGTCAGTGCCGCGCCCAGATCCGCGGCGCGGCAGTCCGGCCACGTCAGAGTTCAGCTACCCTAGTCGCTACCACATCGTCGCTCCTACCGCGCCCCATGCATGGCGTGGCAACGTGATTTCACCGCACCCTACAAATAGGCATGATAAAAAATGTTAGATTTAAAAAAAAATAAACAGTATTAGTTTTAATAATTAATTTAAAAAATGTGTTAAAAATAAAAAAATTCCCCACAATGTACTAGTTTTTTTTATAACTACAATAGAGCTGGGTTTGGCCGATGGCTGGCATATCCACGTTAGCAGAATTATTTTATAGCGTTGGATCTCCTTTCTACAGCCGTCCATTTACTGTTCCACTCCACGTGTTGAGCCGTAACAGGTTTGGGAGCAAAATATCTCCCTCGTCTCCTCCGGCCTCCGCTCCGCATCTTCTCCTTGTCTCCTCCGCTTCTCCCCGAGATAATTGGAATTTTGCCATTATGAAACGTGGGTTTCGCTCGTTTGCCATCCCGTAAAAGGGATTCGCTCGTTTGCCATTATAAAACTGGACACACTCGCTAGAATACCCTTTTATCCGTCCACCATGCTAGCATGACCGTTTTGCCCCTGCTTCTTCTTCAACGGCAGAGGCAGAGGAGCTTGGCCAAGCGCCCAAGCGGCGGCTGGACCTGGAGAGCCGCCAGTGCTAGCAGATGGGGATCCATATTCTCCTGCTGCTTGGGCGTCACCACCGCCACCATCTTCGAATTTTGTTCCTGCTTGTTCACCAGATCCTTCAACTGCTGAACATCGCCACTGCCTGTGGCCACCATCAGCTTGGCGTCCATAGCGGCTACCGGAGCATTTGCTTGCTGTCCAGTGGGCGAGGTAAGAGTTCCCTCCACTCCACCGCTCTGTCCAACTAGGAGGCAGGGTTTTCTTTCCCGATAGAAAAAAAAAAGAAAGATACAGAGTTCAGCTATAAATGGGATCCTATCGGATTCTAAAAGAAAGCAAGAAAAATAAAATAAAAGAACAGTGTGCACCGATTAATTATGTATCTCTTTCTACTTTCTAATAACTTCCATGCATCCACGCAGCTATGTGGTGGTGGTTCTGGTAGTAGTAGTATGACGACGACTGACCTGCACAAGGGCTCATGGAGCCAACTGACCTGTATGAGATTTCACGGCAAATTGAGGTTGCTGCTCAAGTGCAGAGGAAAATTAAGGGAAGGAAGGATTCAGAGACTTGCCAATTGCTGTGTTGGGCTCCTGAACGAGTCCTCGAGTCAACTAGTGGAACAAAATCATACTATACTATAGATAGATAAATAAAAAAAATGAAGTATTAATGGGAATTACTATATTATTATACCTGATCAGATCAGATCATCAGCCGGGTCGGGCGAGACGAGACAAAACCCGACGTTCCTTTTGCCTGCCCGTGGGATGGCCTGCCGCGCAGGCCGATGCCTCCCTCTCCCAGTACAGTCCCAGCGCTGCTGCCGTCTCGTCGTCTCCCCTCCTCCTCCGCTTCCGCTTGTAGATGCTCGGGCGGCATCGATGAAGGTGGGGCCGACTCCCGTGACGTCGCCGTCTTCCGCGAGGGCGTCGGAGCATAGATGGCCTGGGGGGCGAGGCCGGCACCCGGCAGCAACTGGCTCGCATCGCATGCCCTCCCTCGAATCGGGATCGGGCAGGCGGCCACGGGCACCTTGCCTCGGCGGCTCAAGGCCTTGCGGGCGGCTAGGGCGGCTCCGGAGAGGAGTGCGTCGGTCGGTCGGTCGGCTAGTGGAGGAAGGTCTGGAGGAGCGCGATGGCCGGGCCCTGCCCGCCTGGGGCATCCGGCGCAAGAGGAGGTGCCGCCGACGAGCGCACAGGTCCAGCCGCCCCTTGGGCGCTTGGCCAAGCTCCTCCTGCCTCTACCGTTGAAGAAGAAGCAGGGGTAAAACGGTCATGCTGGAATGGTGGGCGGATAAAAGGGCATTCTGTGTCCAGTTTTATAATGGCAAACGAGCGAATCCCTTTTGCGGGATGACAAACGAGCGAAGCCCACGTTTCATAATGGCAAAATTCAAATTATCTCCTTCTCCCCCTCGCCTCCTTGTCTCCTCTGCTTCTTCCACCCCCAACAGCGCCGGCGACCCCCTTCCTTGCTCCCCGCACGGGTGGGAGCGACGCCCCTCGCCCGCATCTCCCGCAACGGGGCCGGCTAGGGCTGCGCGGCGGCGGTAGCAAGGCCCCCGGCGGCCGGCGCCCCCCGACGCGGCGCGGCGCGGGTAGACCCCGCCGGTGACCGCAGCCGCGTCCACTCGCCGGTTTGGTCCCCCTCCCCTTCGCTCTCTCTACCTCTGTCCTAACCTCTCTCTGTTGGATTCCCATCTGTCGGTGCTTGCGGGGGCTCGTGTCCTAGGTTTCCTGGGGTTGGATTTCAACTTAGTCTTCTGGGAATTTTAGTTCTTTTGTGCACACCCAGGAGTGGATGAGAGCCGGCTATTGTAGTCGAGGTTTGAAGATGAAAAGGAGCTGGGGCAAAACCAGCCCATGGTGCCATGGAGGGCTGCTCTCGTCGCTTCGTCGCCGACAGCTAAAAGTAGTTGCTAACGCTTCCAGATACCGCCTTTCCATTTTCCTTTCCGTCAGTTGGTGTGTCGTGGCCGGATGATGACTTGGAGCAGGTGTGTACTGATGCGTTTATTTTATTGGTTGTTCAGTTTCATGCGATTGTTCATCCATTTGGTTAGTTTATGGTTGGGTCTGTGAATTTGTATTATTTTAAATGGTTTCAGTTTCAGGTTTGATTTCATACTTTGGCCAACCACTGCAACTGCCCTAGGTGCCTCTTACCACGCTGCATGTTGTTTTCCCTTGTAGTAGCTTGGAGATACAAGCAGCCGCCACTCACAATGTGCAAAGGAGAGGTGCCACACTATCAGTAATTTGTTCCTTTTGTTTACTGGAGGTCATGGTACAACCCTGATTGCCGATGTTTTAAGTGTTCAGTTCTTTTAGCTACTGGCCTTGTTACGGAGAGCTTTCATCTGACAAGAATAGTACGCCTACCAAAGAAGGACAACGAATGAATTGGGTTCTACTTCTGCATGTACTGCCTAATTTATTTGGATTGTGTTGATCTGACAAGTTACATTGCTGAAACATGTAAATATGCTTGCCACTTTCACTATTGGACAGCCTGTTTAAATAAATATGTAAATATGCTTGCCACTTTGACTATTGGACAGCCGGTTTGAATAAATAAATCATTGATCTTGGTCTCATATTTTCTGAAATATTAGTTCAGATTGCACTCAAACGTGTGGATTATCTTTCGTGACATGTTTATTAAGTATGAGACTAAAACTGCTCCTTCTCTGCTCCATTTGGAGCTTTTTCGTGAATGGAGTTTTTTTTTTCTTTTCCCATTAGTGCGTCCATTCTACCTGCTCATTTGTGTCTTTGTTGAGCAGGACCACAAAGTTGTTGGAAATAAGACACAGGTTTGGGGCTAGATCTTAGATTCATTTCATTAGCCTTGCCACAAACCATGGCAGGTTGGGGTACATATAGAGTAGCAAACTTGGCCCTTAAGAAAGCCATAGCATATTCTAGAGCATATTCTAAAGAGATGCTAATCTAGATAAAGTAGAAGATAAAGGTGCTAATACCCATGGAGCTTTGACTCCTAATTATCCCAGCCAACAAGGCTTATTGTTGTCAAAAGTCCGCATATTCTAAAGAGATTCTCTGTAAAGCTTTAAAGGGTTTTGATCTTTGCTGGATAAAGCTGCACAGGAATTAGAAAAAGGACATGCTCTTAGTTTCGGTGGCAGGTGAACCGTTACTTTCTAGCTTACAGAAATCATGCTTGAGTTATCATCATTCTATCCCGTGTGTTTTCAGCCTTCAGTGTCAACATGGTTGCGTTAAAAACAAACAATGTTACCTTGGTCTTTTTTATGCTAAACAAAAATTCACTTCTGTTTATACAGTTAGCATGCCACTGCGCTACAAAGTTTTGGCTCACATTGGTTTCTTTTCCCATCTAAGATGCACCTTTTCTTTTCCTAAAAAAGGCCACATGGTACAGTGCACAAGAATCTAAAACATATCTTAACATGTTCTCGATAGTAAGGTCTCGCATTTTTATTGCTCCAATGTAGGTTCCGATGCCCATGCTTATAAAATAGCTTTTTTCCATGTCCAATTTTTTTTCTCCATCTAAGATGCACCTTTTTCCCTAATAAAAGGCCACATGGTACACTGAAAAAAGAATCTAACACATATGTGATCATGTTTTTTATAGTTCTCTTGACCATAGGACCTGCCTGCTAAGAGCCTAAGATTCCTTCCTTGTTTTTAAGGAATAAATTATTTGAAAGTTACATTCTACCTAATGACAGTAAAAAAGGGGACATTCAAGAGTCCGCGGTCTTTGTGGATGCTAAAACCATACCGTATATGGTCATCTGATACGAATGCTCATTGTACTTAGGAATTGCAATCTCAATTGGTCAACCACGTTTTGTATGGTGCTAATCCAGGTACATCTCTCTATTTTAGATACGTGATGTAAAATCTGTAACTGCTACGATATCAGCTTATCAAACATCACTGCAAGATCCATGTTTATCCATATAATATATGAACCTGGTAGCATACCAGTTGACATATAAAGTTTATCGACCAAACTGTCAATGTTTTGCTGCTGTTGTGATCTTTTCAACATATATAACCATAGACCTGAGCCGCTGATTTATTTATTTTATCCTGAGCATATGCCATTGCTGATGATGTAGCCATTCCAATTTGAGCATATGACAATGCCTATGAGGTGCATCCAATAAACCTCACCATATTTCCATGCCATCGCTATTTTGCATTCTATGTTGACCGCATTTCAATGCCGATGATGCTGAAAACAAATATCTTTTTACGAGAATATGCAGTCATGATTATCACCTTACATGATCTTTTTATTCTCATTTGAAGTGACCCAGCGACATATGTTATGATGAGGACTCAGTCTTTTATGATATTCCTATTCCGCTTTTATTGAACCGAGGCATTCGAAATGCTTGATTTTTTGAGACATCCAATTCTGTTCGAATATAAAAATGCTACTCTTTCCAGCACTTTAAATTGTACCAGTCAGATTTGGAGTTATTTTCCCCTCTCTTGGGTATTTGTAGCTATCCATATAACACATAAAATGAATTGGACACAGGGAGGCAAGAAAGTAAATCACATGCCTAATGATTTGTTTTGACCCTTGCATAGTTTTGTGGTATCACACAAAAGCCTAATGAATCCCCGAGTTATGCATGTGTAATCTCCTCTTTTTGGCAACAATCTTACCAACGAAGGCAAGGAGGTATCGGTATTCAGGCTCTTCACAAGAAATTGGTGCTGCACAGAATGACAGCTACGTGGACATTCAACATTCAGCCAACCTTTTGATTTTCAGCCGTATGTTCCAATTCGTTTAACATTTTGTTGCTTCATTGTTTCATTTTCAGAACTGCATTATTAATTCAGTTTTCCCCTCATTTGGTTCTGACTTCTGAGTTAACAGTATTGAACATTTCTAATATCTGAATCTGATATCCATAGGTTCTATAGTAAGGCATGCCAAGAAATATAATATTCAAAACAAGAATTGGTGGCAATTTTTCAAGTTTGCCTTCCCAAGTCATAAAATCGGGATGATGATCAGGTTATTGGGAAGTAACTGCTGCTCTATAGCAACATATAAAAAGGTCAGCCTTAGGATTATTTTGGCACATGGTAGCATTAGGTACATGGTATATAAGTGCCTCCAAAAGGGAAAAAAAAACTATTTGATTCTTGCTGATGCTTCCATTTCCATGGCTCCGAGAAGCATTTTTAGTCACGATGATTTCTTTGCGTTCTAAAAAAAGTCAGGCTGATTTTTGCACATAGCCTCATAGTTGTCTGCTCCTTTGCTTTACTGTAGGTTGACATCTTTAGTCTCATTTTATTTGTTTTCATTTTACTGACAAATTATTCCTCACCCCGTAAAAATGAAATTAGCAACTGGCATGATCTTAACCCATGGATAAGATACTTGATAGTTATATGCTATAAAATTCCTGGCTGCTGATAAACTTAGGTTTGAGAGAATAAAAGTACCAGTACAATTGATCCTTGCAATATTTGCCAAGCTTACAAAAGAAACTTCAGTTTTAGGTGATTATCTAGAGATCTGCAATGCAACACTGTGAGCACACCTCACTATCCTTGAACATGACGCTTACTGCGTGCTTCAAGTGTGAAGCCATTATATTCAGAACCTCTGACAGATACCTGATCAATACAATTCCAGGCCATGGGGAAACCATGTTGCCTTTTTGGATGTTGTAAGGCCTTGTTTCTATACACAATTTTGCTTACATTCAGTTTGTGAAATTGCAGATCCATACTCTTATGTACTTATACTCACTTTATAATAACTGTTGTAAAGGCGGCAAAGTTTGCATACCATTGTTCCATCTTCGCCCACAACTTTTAGCTGTGTTAGCAACATTTGATGGTGACACAGCTTGTAACAGATTCTCACATGAAATGTTTTTCTTTTTGCAGGCTGATAAGAACAATTCCCTTTACTCTTTTACATCTGAAACCACAACAGAGCCTTAGCAGGTTGTTTGCCCATTTATCCTTAGACTTCATTTTTAGTTACAAATACATTACCACAAGCAATTATACGGATTACTGTGGTTTTGTTTTCATAGCACACATAAACCATTAATTTTCTACAATGGATGATGCAGCGACACTGTAACTGCATTGCAGTAAATAACCTTATTTTTCCTACAATATATATGTCCATTTTTGATTGAATAGAATTCAGTGTCCATTTCAAGTTACAAACTTCGACAAGATTAGTTAACAACAGTCCTCGATGTTTGCTTGAGCAGAATGTCCCTCCCTGCCTTTTAGCCTTGTAATCTACACTTCAGCCTAAAAAACACTCAACCAACATGTGTTACATTTTGTCACTGTTCTTTCCTCGTCGTTGAATTAACATTTTGTATGAACATGTCAGCTCTTGCATTCTTTTCCATACACAATTACCTTAACACCATGACTGAAGATGGATTCAATGATGCCCCTGCTCTTGAACTAGCTGACATTGGTATATGGGCGTTGTTGAAATGAGTAAATACTTAGTTTCCAATCTTATTATGTCCACCTTACATCACTTTTTAGTTTCCTATACATAGATCTACCACTCTTCTCAATTGTCATATTATTTCTGCTTGAGGAAGCCGGTAAAATTATTATTATTTTTACAAAGTGCAATTCGAAACAATGGGTTTATTGAAGGGAGTGTGGTGTAGGTTATCAGAGAATGATTGTTTCTTAGATTTGCTGCTTTTTAGATAGCCAAGAGACAATGCTTAAGAGCATCAACTTTACTCTAGAGATTTACTTCCTCTAACCCCCATTCTTTGCTTCTGTTTCGTACCAGAATAGGTGCTGCTGAAAGTGAACAGTTCTTACCGGCAGCCCAGCGGTGTGGTCTCCAGCTCATGGATCTCATCATTATTCAGCATGTTCGCTTGTTGGTTTCAGCCAGGCTTATTCAACCAGCCAACAGTGTTTTTCTTCCACAACAAACCAGCACCAGTCAGCCCAAACCAGCCCAGAAACCAACCAGCGAACACGCCGATTGTGTCCAAGGTGTTTGATCAAGCACCAATAAGTTGGATTTGTGTGAGATTAAACTATAAGAACTCATTCAATTCATGATTCTAAGACATAATAGTTGTACATGAATGTAACTTTGAAAAGACCTGAGACACCTGCATTTGTAGAGTTATAAATCTGATGAATTATTATCTAATATAGGATGTTGCGCGATGTAGCACCCGGTTTTTTTTGAACAAAATCAGATACACATCATATGTGAGCTTAGGAAGTCAAATATCACATATAGCTACAAATAAGGGTAATATCGAAAGACAATGCTCAATATATAACGTACTTAGTATGAAGGATATAACCTTAGACAGCAAATAGTGGAAAGACAACTCCGATCTTTTGGTGAAGACTCCTATTACATAGGGACAACTGACTGGTTGATCACAAGCCTAACTCTTTCAGACTAGCAATCTGGTACCCATCCGGGATTTTTATCCTAATAATTGAAAAGTAAAGCAAGCGTAAGTACATGTCGTACTCAACAAATATAATATGGGGTTTATGAGGCTCAAAAGGCTGACACTGGTTTAACTGCAATTAGCTTTTAATGAGTCATCTTTTAGCAATTGGGTGGCAACAAGTTTATTCACAAGCTCATATAAACACATGATTAGGTAAACATGAATAATGAATAGCATAAACAGTAATCATTAGTGAGCATCTTCATCATCCGTATCATCAGTGTTCATCATCTATTCCGTAAGGGTTCCAAGGCCGCTCGTGACCGTGAGCACGATTGATATACCAGTTTTACACTCTGCAGAGGTTATACACTTTCACTGTGAGTCGTGATTTACCCTTTCGCCCGAGGTGATGAGGCTCTTGACCCACTACATAGGAAGGTCGGCAAGGTTCACTATGAAGCCTTTCAAAGGTTCGTCTAACAAGTTACAGATGTAGAGCCCCCTTCTCGATGACACAATGACGCGTAGTCTATACACAAGGGGACAGATGTCGTACTATACTCGATTCGTCAAGCCATTCTTACGTCAATAAAGGTAACCACTAACAAGCTAGAAAAGGTCATCATACTGAGCTAAAGCCAGAGCCATGTAGCCCTCACAGTTGTACTGTAAGTCCCAGATGATCACTTACAGATAAGTCCTTAGGGAGAGAAATCTAGAGCACCATAAAAAGCCCAATGCTCTAGCCCCTTGTTCCATGTTGCTAAAAAGTATCTTTTAATATTTATTGCATATTCCATTAGTCAAGTTACAAGATCATGGCTTTAGTTAAGCACTAGCATCATACTACCCAATGCAAGAACCCATAGTAATCAAGGCACAAGGTATAAAGTACTAGGAAATCCTTAGTGGTAGTCAAGGTAGACACATGCAGTATGAATTAGATGATTAAAGGTGTATAGGACAATAAGGAAGATCCCATGCTATACTTGCCTTAAACTCTGATCCTTCTTCAAGTCCAAAACTTGAAAGGAACTCCTTCTTGATCAACACGTAAAGCTCACCGACTGGACATGATCATAAAGCAGCACACAAGCATCCATGCAATCATACACGAAGCAAACAATAGATTTAAATTAGAATAGTACACCAAACATAAAATCAAGACGAAAAGTTTGTAAAACGAATCTACGTCTCGCTACGAACACACAAACGCGAAAGCACTCTAATCGGAGCTATAACGAAAAAGTTATGAATTAAACAAGATTTCCTTTAACAAAATAATAGATAAAATCCACGAAAAAATAGCGCGCTATTTTGCCGCTATAGCGCACTAATAGCGTCCCAGATAGCTCGCCGCGACGATATCTTGCATTTTCACGCTATACGCGCTATTGCCGCTATAGCGCGCTATAGCACCGCTATTGCCGCTATAGCGCCATAGCGCGCTAAATCGCCGCTATTGCTGTTTCATGTGCTGACAAAAAAAACGAGGCAGAGTCAGATTTAGGCCCATCTTGAGCCCTCTAACCCTAATCCAGAGTACTCTCCGTTATTGTTGTTTCATGTTAGCTACTGAATATTTGAACCTTATGGATGTTTAGACTGTATGGAAGTATGAAACTATGAATATGTTGCCTGTTTGGACTGTTTATTATTTTTTTTGCCTGGCTGTATATAAATAGCGTGCTATAGCGACGCTATAGCGGCGATATAGCGTGAGCAGCTATCTCACGCTGCGGCGCTATAGCGGTGCTATAGCGGCGCATAGCTCCCAGGAGTGGCCGCCGCTAAATTATATAGCGCGCGATTTTTTTCATGGGATTAAATCTAACTCCGATTTTCAAAAGTGCAAAACATGTGTAACAGTAGGATGAACATGTAGAGTATGCAATTACGAACCTAACGCAAGTTGAACGGGTCAAAACAGAGCTAAAACTAAGATTCTATGGCTAAAATAAAATCAGTGGCAATTTTGTAAATAGTGAAAACGTATTTTGAATCTTATCCGAAGGAAATTACGCTTTTAAAAGAGGAAAACGTATTCTGAAGCGGCGCTATGGACTGTTGGTTCTATTGCTAGAAAAGGGAGGGTCTCTTTTGCATAAAAATTCAGCGAAGGGATACGGTGCGATCTGGATCGTTGGATCAAAGATGGATGGCTCAAAATGATTGGGAGGGATGGGGTCGCCGGCACAGTACCTGGACGGTGGCGCCATGGCCGGAACTTCATCTTTGTTCACCAAAACGGCGATTCCGGGCTTTATTGCTTCAACGGGTAGCATGGGGAGATAGGTATAGAGCTTGCGAACTCGATGGGGGTATTGGTTGAAGTAGGGAAGGAACGGTGACGGCGGCACGCATGTTTTTGCGGCTCGGCTTTGACGGCGAGGACGTGCATGCAGTAGAGAGTGGGAGAGCGAGGGGAAGATGGCTTCAGAGGTTACTTACCACCACGCGTAGCTCGGTAGGGGATCAGGGCGGCAGTGAAGCTACGGAGGCGACTCAGCGGCGTCGAGCTCCACACGACGAGATCCAGGCGGCGGCGCTAGGCTAGCTCGGGGTGTGGCGGAGCGAGATAGGGTTAGGCGAGGGAGGAGCGGTGCCAGAAGCTCGGTATTTAAGGCCCAGCGCAGCTTGGGGTGCACGCTAAACGCGGAAACGGGGAGGAGATGGACTCGTCCGCGGTAAAGTCCGGCGTGACTAGAGGTAGGGGAGGACTGACCGGTGGGGTCCATGAGTCAGAGAGGGGGCGCGCGGCCGGTTTGTCAGACACAGAGAGAGAGAGAGGCGCTCACGCGAACCTCGGCTCGCTATTGGGCTTCGGCCTTTGTCAAGTCGAAGTGGGCTGTGGGAGAGGGAGAGAGTGGGAGCAGGAGCACTTGGGTCGGCTTGGAAGCAAGCCCACGCGGTAGAGTGAGGGGAGAGGAGAAGGAGCAGGCCAGCTGCTAGGCCGAAAGGGGGAGAGGGAAGAGATAGGTTTTTTTTTCTTTGTTTTTTCAAAGCCATTTTCAAATCCTTTTCAAACATGAATTTAAACCCTTTTGAGTTTTGAGTTAAAAACACTCAGAGCAAAAATACAAATGCACCAGCATGTATGCACAATAATGTTGCTACCTTAAGATAAATTTTAATTTAATGAAAATTATTATTTTCCTAGGTTTTTATGAGCACAAAAATACAAAATTACCTCAATTTACATCTATTTCAAAAGGAGCAAATTTTAGGGTGTTACAATTCTACCCCCTTAAGATGAATCTCGTCCCCGAGATTCGCTAAGATAGTGACAAAAGAGATGCAGATTTCCTTGTTAGCGAAGCTTGAGGGTGGCTATACCATGACCTCAAGGCGAGTTCCTGATGTGTTGGTGGTGGACTGTTTCTGCATATGGTTGTGAGTGGGGTGCTATGGAGGTGCTGGCGAAAGCCTTGAGGGAGATCTTACTGATCTTGACAATGGCGACGCCTTCAGGCGATGTTTCCCTTTCTGAAGGTGTTGTTATGGTAATCTGCACCCCTCCTGTCCATGGATCTCCAGGTGAAAAACTTGCCTCGATTTTGAGGTGGGCGGCGTCGGCATCTTTCGTCGTTTTCCTTCTTGGAGGCATTGTCTCGGAGGTCCTTCTTCACACAACGTCGACCGGTGGGTCTATATATGTAACCCCAACATCTGGGGCGGTCGAGCTTCAAATTTGTGCAAGGTGTACTACGTGTTGTCTTCACTAGGGCAAGGCAGTCAGTTGTGGAAGGCCTTGATGTTGGAATGCTATGAGCCTATGACAAGTTTGGGTAACGAAGTTAGATTAGGATAGGAAATTGAGTCTCGTTTCTTTTTATGCCTTAACTTTGTGTCACCGTGTGGTGAACCGTGGTCTAAGCACCATTAGTCTGTGTTAAACAGCTATACTCATTCTTGTGTGAATGTTGCAGGCCGGAATGTTAAATTCTTTTGTTTTTTTGAAAAAAAAGGGGAAAAAATATTGGCTCTAGTGCGCACAAGGTTGAAGGTTACAGCCTTATTAAACCAGACCTGCTTCTCACGTCGACTTGGATGGTGGTAGAATCGCCGGTCAGTGGAACCGATCATCAATTGGGCAGCATCTGATCCTTTCCTTGACTGTTGGTTTAGGTATTTCCAGCTGGTCTCTGCATTGCTTTGGAATTTTCTTCATGGTCACAAAAGCGAGCAGGTCCCAAAGGTTATTCCTTACTTGTTGCATGTGGTAACGTACCTCGTAGTACATGGTAGTAGTAAGAAAAGAAACTATATAAATACTCTCTCTGTTCCAAATTATAAGATGTTTTACCTTTTCTAGATACATTATTTTTACTATGTATTTAGACGTAGTATATATGTAAGTGCATACCAAAAAATGTGTATCTAGAAAAAAAGAAAAAGTCTTGTAATTTGGAAAAAAGAGAGTACTATACTGTATATATATACCGGCAAAACTTCCATTCGCAATGCAAGGGGCCGGCCCGTCTGTGAGCTTGCATGGTAGCTTATATGCATGCAAGGCGCCGGCCCGTCCGCGCCACGCCACTACCAGGGGCAACCAAATCACCGGTTAGCATTTTCCTGAATAGCTTATTAGGACAAGTATATTGGTGTTGTCTAATAGATGGTTTAATGCAGTGCCATTAATCTTAAGACAGAGTTAATAGCATGTATAATGATTGTCTTTTGAATTGTTTCATAGCAACTCACAATTCCTAAATTTATGCATAGAATAAAAGGATTATTATGAGTTGCATGGCAACAACAACTGGTACAATGGTGCAATAGCTGTCTTATAGTCCTAAACTTGAGCTTATAAGGTGGTTGCTTCGCGAAGCAAGAACCTCTTTCTCATCCCTCTTTCCTCCACTTCATTATAAATTTTACTGATTGAAAAAGATGTCGTTTCAAAAGATGTAGGAGTGTCTCTTCCTGATCAAAAGGGCAAAAATGACACAATTATATGATGGAAGATCCATAATTTTGCATTTGAGAAGTTCTCTTCTACTCAACCAGTCCTTGAGCAACCCAGAAGAAGACCCTATGTTTGTGCTGAGAACAAGAATTCCGGACCCATGAAAATGCCTGATGAACTTGTCTTCTACTAAGGTGTTTGTAAGTTTTTGAAGGAGCAAAAATAGCTGAACCCCAAACATTTTGCCAAACATCAAAAGGTTGTGTAAGCGGCACTGAACCTAGCTCCTCCGTCAGCTATTGTAGCTGAATAAAGGACTTGGTAGAATTCGGCGTATGTGAGCCTAGTAACAAATCCTGTGAGTCTTTGACTCGTTGAAATGAGATGAATTTATTGTAGCTGAATAAAGGACTGGGCTAGGTACGCAGACACTGAACCTAGCTCCTCCGTCAGCTATTTCAGCTATCGTTGAACTTGTCAGCTACGTAGGTGAAACAGATCAAATAAATCCTGTGAGTCTTTGACTCGTTGAAATGAGATGAATTTATTCTGGGCAAAGGAGTACAGCTCAGGGAAAGCATTCAAATGTATCTGCCCATTCCATATGTCCTGCCAAAAGAGAGTAGAAGCCCGGCCCATTGTTTAAACTGACATTTAAATTGACAGTTGACAATCCCTTAAACGTGTATAAGAGTTTATTAAGTGCATCTCTCCACCAGATGGATCCCTACTTCCAGGCCCGGCCCTGGGGCGGGGCCAGAGGGACAACCGTACCAGGCCTAGGGAGTCGGATGAGCCCCTCCCCAGGTACGCAGACACTAGTAGTATTCGGCGTATGTGAGCCTAGTAACAAACATACGTACGCAGAGTGGCCGACGTAGGCACGCCGCAGCAGTGACTCCTCGGTCCTCATGACGACGCGAGACGCTTTGAGCCTTCGACTGCGAGTCGCGGAGTCAGTGACTGCTCATTCTCTTTCCTCTGCATACGACTGCGACTCTGCCGCTCTGCGAGTCGCCAGCGAGCGGTGGGTAGCCAGGCAGGCTGCAGGCAGGCACGGCCGCACGTGAACGAGTGAGACTGAACGTGAATACGTGATCCGCATAGGTACGAATCTCTGATTCTCTACGATCCCTAATTCCCTACTCCCTCGGTCCCTAAATATCTGTCGTTCTCACTTTCCAAGAAATGACTC
Organism: Miscanthus floridulus; assembly: GCF_019320115.1. Taxonomy (NCBI): domain Eukaryota; kingdom Viridiplantae; phylum Streptophyta; class Magnoliopsida; order Poales; family Poaceae; genus Miscanthus; species Miscanthus floridulus. The sequence continues at coordinate 7,756,008 of NC_089588.1, read as the reverse complement.
TGATTAAATTTATATAAAAAATATTAATATTTATGATACATAATTGATATCATTAGATAGATCTTTTAATCTAGTTTTTTAATAAATTTATTTGGAGATACAAATGTTGCACGTATTTTCTACAAATCTAGTCAAACTTATGGCACGAAAACCGAAAACGACAGATAATAAGTGTCGGGTTCATAAACCCGGGGTCCCTAACGGACCTGCTCCCCAGCAAAAGCTCGGCCCAGCGGACGACGTTGCGAACGACGCGCAACTCCTGGGCCGGCCCAAATAGCTGACGACAGGCCAGAAGGACGATCCAGTCACCAACCGGAAGGCCTGGCCAAGGAGGAACAGTGCTCGCTTCCGACTCCGGCCCGCCTCTCCGACCGGAAGGCCTAGCCCAAGAGGAACGACACTCGCCTCCGACTCCGGCCCGCCTCTCCGACCGGAAGGCCTGACCGAAGAGGAATAACGCTTGTCTCCGACTCCAACCCGTGACTCCGACCGGGGATACACCGAACCCCTGCTCATAGCTCTTCTCCGACCGGCGCAGTCAGAGCCGACTGGGACTAACCGACCGGGGACGCCCGCTCGGTAAGGATCTAGGAAACGGGCAGAACTAGCAAGGCAGGACGCTCAAAACAAACCGCAATACCGAAGACCGTACCCTGCACATCGATTCACTCCAACTCCCTCTGCTAGGCTTTAGAACTCAAAAGCTCTAAAGCTATACAGGCCATACGCACGTAGGAGCTCCCGTCACTCTCGGCGCTTTGACCAGAGCCCGACCGGACCTCTTGCACCCCCCATCTTTCTCCTACTCGTTTGTGCCCCCACAGCAAACTTTGAGCACCTGGGCTCAGGAATAAAGTCACCAACCGACTCACACTGGACGTAGGGCACGTTGCCTGAACCAGTATAAACCCTGTGTCATTGAGTGCTAGGCCACATCCGATCCTAACGTACGACAAAACTACAAATATTTACTTGTAGGTCACTTTCTACACCGACAGTTGGCGCCGTCCATGGGGAAGACGTCGTACGTTCACGCTTTTGGTCATCGGATGGCCCACCTATCCGCCATCTCCGGCATGGTGGGCTCAAGCGATACGACTCGCTTCGGCTCGCTGGAGTTTCCCACGCTCTCACCCGTTGGGATGTGGGTTCCTCCTGTCTTCGAACTGTCCCAGGCCTTCCTCTTCGGGAGCCTGGACTTCGTCGTCGACCGGCTCAGCGTGCTTCGCCTTCGCGAGGAGGTGCCGGTTCTGGCACCCGTCGGAGGAGGAACGCCCTCCGTCGTCTTCGAGCCACCCAGCGACCCCAACGGTGAGGCGCCTGCGCTTCGCTCTGAGCCCAGTCTGGGCTCAAACCCCACTGTGAGTAACGTACGTTTTGTTCTTTACTCGCTTTTTACTATCTTCCATCGATTATTTGGGGGGACCCTGTTGTTCGCACCGCAGCCACCATACGTCCGGTTCCCCTATGGCCTCACGTCCCCCGTGGACGCATACGCCCAGGGGCTCCAAAAGATGCTGACGCCACCCCCTCTCACATCTGAGTTCGTGGGAATGGCAAGCTACGCTCCCTCCTCTTTCCACAACCCCGTGGATGACGAGGTTGAGAGCAACGGCTCCAGCATCGATGACATCGAACCTAGCCACCCTCTGTCCTAGGAGTGCACTATGGCAGACGCTCTGGGACAGCTGCCGGTGGTAGCAGAGTCCCTGCAGACTCACACCCCTCCGGACATCATGCGAAAGCCCTCGCGTGTGCACGGGCGCATTGCGAGGAGCAACGATAAAGGCGACAGGACCAACCACCGCCTGCGCCAGCGCCCTCGGTGCAGGACTCTGCGCCGCACGCGCATAACCCGGCAAGCGGCGCCCGGGGGCGTGCCCGTCAGGTCCAGCGCAACATCATCGATGGGGGAAACGATCCCCCATAGTTCGCTCGGGCTAGCCAGAACATCGCTGCGATGGCAATGCTTCTGCGCGGCCTTCCTGAGCCCGTCGACCCCTAGGAGCAGGCAATCCAACGAAACAAGCGGATAGCTTCGCTTCACGACACCGACTCATGGCCTCTATCCCCATCGGGGGAACAGGGGCGCGCCAGTCCAGTCGCTCCATCCGCTCACCGCTACGGCCGCCGAGCGCGGCACTGGAGGGCGCAGCCGCACCACGGCCAGACCTGGTGCCTGCTCCTCACCGATCGCCAGTGCACGAACGCCTCGGTCCAAACCGAGACGCTCGTAGCATCATCAACAACCAACGTCACGCCTGGCATGACAATGACGTCTACCGAGCGGCGGCGAGAGCAGGCGACACGAGCCCTGGCTGGACCATCGAGGGGAGCGGCGACGCGCACCCTAGGCGTGGTCGCCGACCGGACAACCGGAGTCCTAGCCTGGACGGCCCGAGACCCCGGGCCTTTGGCCGTCGCATCTAGAGAGAGTCGTTCCCACAACGCTTCCGGCCACCCACCAACATAGCCAAATACACTGGGGAGACAAATCCTGGTATTTGGCTCGAAGACTTCCGGCTCGCCTGCCGAGCCGGGGGAGTGGATGATGACCACTTCATCATTCAGTACCTCCCCATCTACGTGGGGGAGCACGTTCGAGCATGGCTTGAATTCCTCCCGCCTGGTAGCATCCGTGACTGGGCGGACCTCAAAAGAGTCTTCGTCGGGAACTTCCAGGGGACGTACGTCCGTCCTGGGAATTCCTAGGACCTCAAGAGCTGCCAGCAGGAGCTGAACAAAGTCCCTGCGGGATTACATCCGTAGGTTCTCGAAGCAGTGCAATTCCCTTACTGATGTCGTCAACGCGGACGTCATCAGCGCATTCCTCTCTAGGATGACTTGCGAGTCCTTGATCCACAAGCTTGGCTGCCTAAAGCCCCGAACCACCCGCGACCTGCTCGACGTCGCCACGAACCACGCCTCTAGCGAGGAAGCGGTCGGAGTGGTCTTCAATGGAGGCCGGGACAAGGGCAAGGCCAAGCGCGAAGACGAAGACGATGGCCCCTCCACGTAGAGGGGCAAGAAGAACAAGAAGGATCGGCGCCGATTGGCCAACTCCGTGTTGGTCGCCGTAGCCGATCGTGCGGGCAAACAGCCCCAGTAGGGCCCACCTGACCACTTCGACAAGCTCATGGAGAGCCCATGCACCAACCACGCCTACCCCATCTAGCACCTCTACAAGGACTACGAATTCCTCAAGCGTTTTCTGCGATAGGCTGGCGGGCCAAAGAAGGAAAGGGCAAGGAGGCAATGGCCAAGAGGGGAGGTGCGGCGGGCAAGGATGGGGACGACTTTCCTGAACCTAAAGACCTTATACGGTGACCAAGGTGATCCGACTGGATGCCTACCGACTGAGGGATGACGATGGGAATGTTCTCACCAAACCCTTGGAACATCGAACAGTTATGTCGCTTCTTCCCCTAAAATTCAGTCTTACCGTTTTTTCTTTCACTTAACGACTGCTCCTACAAGCACCCTAGCCCGAACACTTTCAGCCTAGGTCGCTCGGGGGCTCCACGAGGGTGCAATACCACCTCTATTTTTCTTTTTTTACTATCATATGGTAAATACTTTTCGCTCGAACGAAAGGGTAGTCCGTTCCTTGAATTACCTTACGTAACTTTGCTTTAAACATTCCGACCGATCGCACCCCGCCTCTACCTACGGTTACGAGCAACTAAGCCTCGCGGGCCACGTCCGGGCTCTTAAGGTTGCAGCCTACGGGACGAACGGGCAGGTGCGAAAAAGAACGAATAAAAACAGAGCTATGCTAGGGTAAAAACAAGGAACGGATGGAGACTTCCCCGAACGAAGCAATACATCACAAAAACAAAGTTGTTGTATTCATGGATACATAAAAACGTTCACACAGGGGCTTCCCCACGAACTTATGCTTTACATATGCTAAGTACTTCTACTCTAGATTTTACTACGGCCGCCCGGCAGCGTCGGCTGACAGCGCGACCGGCGAAGGAAGGGGCTGCTCGCTCTTCGGCACAGTGACACTGGGCTGAGTTGGAGGCGGGGTGATGTTCACCTCCGATCCGGGCTCCGCTCCATCCGCAGGCTAGGCGACGTCCTCTTGACGCCCGCCTTCGGCCATGTTCGCACGACGAGCTTCCATCACCCATTGCGTGGAGACCGCCTCGGCCACCAACCGTGCGTGTGGCAGCAAGCTCTCCCCGAGTGCCTGGATGTCCTCCGCGCTCCAGCCGTCGGCGTACCCACTGCAGATGGCGACAAAGTCCAGATCTGGGTGGTGCGTTGCCACCAAAGTCAGCACCCCTGATGTCCCATAGAACATCGCCTCAGTGATGAGTGCCCGAACCTCATTCGGAACTTCCGCCAGCTGGACGGCGGGCGTACTGGTGCCCGACGCTGAGCCGAACACCTCCGAGACAATGACCTGGGCAACGTTGTGGATCTGGTCAAGCTCCCCCTCGAGAGCACATAGCTCTTCAAGGGACTTGGCCAGCGCCTCCGCGTTTCAACCAGTCGCGCCTTGGCGGTCTCCAGCTCCCGCTCCAGCGACTCAACCTTTCCGCCCAGTTCTGAAAGAAGGACGACAAGCTCAGAAGCAGGGAAGGGAGAAATCAAGACATCAACCAAAAGCAGAACGAGTGCATACCGAGGCGGGCGTTCTCGAGGATGGAGAGTCCTTCCCCCTGCCGAGTCACCTACTCGCGCAGCCGGGCGTTGGACTCCTCCACACCCCAGCATCTGCCCCTGGAGCGCGAGCACTTCCCGGTCAACCTCTGACTAGGCCTCCTGCTTTGACTCCAGGGTGTCCAGAGAACTCTGGAGCACCGCCTCGGTCTCCGCTAGGGACTTCTGCAGCGCCGCCTCGGTCTCCACCTAGCGGATCTTCGCTGCGGAGTCGGAGTCGACTGGGACCAACCAACCGGGGACGCCCGCTCGGTAAGGATCCAGGAAACGGGCAGAGCTAGCAAGGCTAGACGCTCAAGACAAACCGTAATACTGAAGACCGTACCCTGCACACCTGTAGGACAGTACCGATGGGACCATATCAGAAGGGTGCTCTGCAACCTTCTAGATATGTCAGAACCCAAACAGTGTTGAGGGCGCCGACATTTGCCCTACAGTGTTGTGGACGTCATCAATTCCCATACCAGGCAAACACGGTAAGGCCCCCCACATGCATCTGTGAATCCACAGTGTTGTGGGCGCCGGCATTTACCATACCTGGTGAAACACGGTAAAACCTCCCACATGCGTCTGACATCAACAGTATTGTGGGCGCCTACAATCATCATGTACCCAACGGCGTGGGCAACAAGACTTAGTAGCACACACTCTCTCTCACTTGTAAGGCCATCCCTTTCTTCTATAAAAGGGGATGCGCTCTCTCCAAAAGGGAGCTCGATCTCAGACAACAACAACACACGATTCACTCCAACCCCCTCTGCTAGGCTTTAGAACTCAAAAGCTGTAAAGCTATACAGGACATATGCACGTAGGAGCTCCCGTCACTCTCGGCGCTTTGACCAGAGCCCGACCGGACCTCTTGCACCCCCATCTTGCTCCTACTCGTTTGTACCCCTACAGTAAGCTTTGAGCACCTGGGTTCAGGAATAAAGTCACCGACCGACTCACACTGGACGTAGGGCACGTTGCCTGAACTAGTATAAACCCTATGTCATTGAGTCCTAGGCCACATCCGATCACAACGTACGGCAAAAATACAAATATTTACTTGTTGGTCACTTTCTGCATCGACAATAAGGGACAGAGGGAGTATTCCCTAACCATGTACTGCCGACCGCTAAGGTAAAGGTTAATCATTGATTCAGATTTCACAGACTCGGACGGACATCATTTGGAATTTCAGATTTGAAAATTGTTTATTCTTTGACTAATTGTTTCTCTAAATTTTAACGGTACCATGTCATCAAGAAAGTATGCTTCTGACAATGACAAAAGAAAGAAGAAAACACGAATATATGTTTTGATACAATAACAGAGGGGGGATCTTCATAAATTTCTTAATAGATGGTTTGAGATATGGAGGAACCAGCCACTGCTAATCCAGAAGATCCAAAGGTTAAATGGATTGGCAACATTAATCATTGAGAAGTGATTGTTGGAGATTGATATTGACATCATCACCGAGGTCTTCGCATCGAGGAATGTTAGAAGAAAATTTTGAGGTAATTCAATATGTATACAAATTATTTCATATGAATATTGCTTTTGCATTCAGTTAACTGCTTATTAGTAACATTTTATAAATTTGTGTATATATATTGGCCATGAATGGTACTAGTATTATCATATTTTTATAAAAAGGCCTAAAATTTTAGTTTCGTTTTAGGTCCAAACCATCTCAGGACTGGCCCTGCTAAGACTACAAGAACAAAGAGTACTAATTATTACACGCCCAAAGCAGCTGATACAACATGCAGACCGTTTACAAACTGCACTCCGAACCATCTAACGGGCTGTTCGGATGATAGTTTCTGCGGCTGATAAGCCGGCCAATGCTGTTTTGTTGTGTACCATGGCTGATAAGCCGGGCTGATAAGTTCAAGCGAACAGCGCGTAAATTAGTGAGCCAGATTGGGTGACTTTACATAGCAAAGTTACATTGTAACTTTCCTGGGATCTCCACCGTTCATTCCGTATCCAACGACTCAGCATCATTCAAAGCAAAAGCCTACAACGCTTAGCATTTTTCGTCCACTCCGGCAGCAGTCTGCGGCAGGTCCATGCCGGAGCTCCGGCGGGCTGCCTTCACTTGCGGCGAGGACGCGCAGCAGGCCCGGCCACTGGAACCCGTAGCCGAGGCCGTAGTCAACGATATGTACGTGGCGCCTGTCGGTGTCGTGGATGGTCCTATTGGAGAAGACGAGGCCGCGAAAGCTCGAAGAGGGAATCGACGGTGCGAGACTCTGAGCTCGTTGTGGATCATGGACGGGGGTGAGGCGGTGGCGCTTGGGGGTGCCTGCGGGCTGCTGCTGCTGTGGCCATGGGCGAGCTTCGATGTGCGTGGGCCTCCAGGCTCCGGCCGCGGGGCGCGCGAGCTCTGCAGCACGCGGGCTCCTCCGAGTGCGGGCGCTAGCCGCCGGCGCGAGCTGTGCAACGCACGGGCTTTTCTGGGAGCGAGCACCGGCCGTGCGGGGACGCAGCCGCCGGGCACGACACGAGCTCCACAGCGGCGGGGGGGGGGGGGGGGGGGGGGGGGGGCACAAATGCATGACGCAGCCGCCGGGCGCAGAGCTCTGCTAGTCTGCCACTGGACAGTGAAGGATGTAATCTTAGCTGTGGTGTTAGTTTGGTCAGTTTGAGTATTTAGTTTCAGGTATTTCAGTTTAGTCTGTTATCATGTCAGCCAACGTCGTGTAATCGTGTCTTGTGCTCGAGAGTCGAGTCCTATACCTATAGTCTTCAGGATAGTGGAGTCAAGTGCTCATGTTAGTGGACTCTGACGGCGGCGGCAGGTCCCTTGTTCTTCAGGCGATCGCGCAAGAGGATCTGCGCAAGCAGAAGATGGCCAGGTATATGGTTTCTGGCTTCTGCAAGTTGCCCAGCACGCACCAGTAATTAAGGCCTGTTTGGTTTTTAGCCACCTCCTAAAATTCCTGTCACATCGAATGTTTGAACACATGCATAGAATATTAAATATAGACTAATTATGAAACTAATTGCACAACTTGTGACTAATCTGCGAGACGAATCTTTTAAGCCTAATTAGTTCATGATTTAATAGCGTGGTGCTACAGTAAACATGTGTTAATGACGGATTAATTAGACTTAAAAAATCATCTCGGAAATTAGCCTCCATCTATGTAATTAGTTTTGTAATTAATCTATATTTAATGCTCCTTATTAGTATCTAAATATTCGATGTGATATGAATTTTAGGAGCGACTAAAGAACCAAACACCCCTTATATTGTTAGGTGACAGGGAATAATGGATGAGATGACCGCTTGAATGAACACGATATGTGACTGATGACCTCGGACCCATATATTTGACCGATCCATCCTATAACAGTCCTCTAACACACTGGAACTGATCCTGCCATTCTACCTACCATACCGTGGCTTCCAATAGATACTACTACATAAAGGGTTTGTAGGGGCGGCTCAAGACCATTTGTAGGGGCGGTTTGGTCAGCCGTCCCTACCAAACCCTCATAAATCATGTATTTGTAGGGACGGTTTTTAGACCGCCCCTACAAATCGATTTGTAGGGGCGACTGTAGTAGCAGCCGCCCCTATAATACCTGTTTGTAGAGGCGGTTCAATATAGAACCGCCCCTACAGTACGTTTCTCGTAAAAAAATTCAAATTTACAATTCAAATTCGACCAGAACATACATATGGCCCTGTTTGTTTCCGCGTATTCCCGTATTCGCGTTGCGAGTAAGCGGGGAAAGCGAGATAATCCCGCCGAACACCCCGCGACCAACGCATGACCGGGAATTGCCCGCGGCATGGAACGCGCGAAACTTAACTATGACCCGCGATTCGCAAAACGCAACCTCCGAACCACGTTCGCTCAAGAGTATTATATAAACTACAATTACAAGTACAATTCACAAGAATATATACAATCCATCATTAAATAGACATAATTCACAAGGTAAAACTAATGTCAAATTCCATACATATTGTTATCCACGGCCTAGAGCTAGCCTTTCGGTCTCACGAAGGTGTTGGTACTGAGGATTTCTACCTAAGTCAGACTCTCGGTCATGGTAGGTGCCTTTGACGTGTACAATCTGGTCCAATATGAAGTTGCAAAGGTCGCCGACGAGCTCTAAGAGTTGGTCATCCTTGTATGGGTCTCTTTTCATTTCTTTCTCTTCTTTCCACTACAAGACAACAAGTTTCGGTTTAGTATTTCATACCATGTACGAAGTTTTTATACTATGGGTGAAGAGGTTCAAACTTACCCTTAAGAGGTGTCTCCTGTAGGCACCGGTGTTACTCATCATAGAACATACATAGTATCCACAATGTACACTCCTAGGCTTCTGCTTGGGGCACTGTATGTTTTGCATATGGAAATGTTAAGTAATGCTTTTGACAGCCATGTAATGGAGTACTAAAAAAGTAAGTTACACTTACCACACAAAGTGTTTTTATAGCCAGCTTTTCCTTCCTTGCTGGATCATGCCTTCCGTGATGTTTAGTGACATAGAACATAAATGCCCTATTCGAATTATTTTAGCAAATACAACTTGTTAGTATCCAAAAGTAAACATTACAAGTATGTATACAAACATATAAGCTAATGAGGATTGTCGATATGTATACGTCTTGAGAATCGATATGAAGTCTTTGTATGTCACCGGGTCTCTATCTATTGAATCAAAGACCCATGCCATGCTCCTCTCGACATCGACGCCTATACAAATCTAGTGGTTGCTGCATGGATTTAATCATAGAACTAGATAAGCTCTTTTGCATCGAATAAAATATATCGAACAAAGCTTTAAGTATAGAGTTGAACTTACTCGAAGTTGTATGGTAGCCATATAGTAGAGTGCTGTTGGAGAATTTTGAAAGCCAGGGCAATGTATGCCGCAACCTTAAGGGACTCTTCCCTTAGTTTCTTCGTACGAATATGCTCTTTCTCCCGAAGGGTCTTTCCAGCAGCTAGATCTTTGTCATCCAGTTTCCATTGTTTAGGGTAATTAAAATTTGTTTGTGCTATAGCTTGAGGGTCTATATACCCGGCTTTCACACTTGGCATTTGTTTTACAATGTGCACTTGCATTCTACAAATCATGACATGGGTTAGTTACAACAAAATTCAAAGATTACATCCATATCATATAGGGAGGACAAGGACTTACAGGCACCATGTGCGAATTAGATTCATCTCCATTGCTCCGAGGTGAAAGCTTGTCTGCATGTCATTGAAGTCAAAGACAATTTTCCCGGCTGGACATCCAAATGTGCCGGTGGGGAAGCATGCTTGTATGAGGTCTATGCTCGTTGGGAGAATACGCAAGTACCAATCATGGAACCTTCTCATTCCAAGTGGTAGGGGCTGGATGTCCCGGTTTGGTAGGAAGGGCTTGCCTCTTTCATATGTTTTCGGGCAATCCTTTGATCATTTGATGGCATCAACATTTGGATACTGCTTTACTGTTTGGTGGAGTTTGCTAGTGACTGCCTCCTCAGAAGCCCATGATGGGACTTTTTTAACTTGGTTCTCAGGCTTGAACTAGTCATGGGAATACCACTTGTGCACCGATGAGATGTCTTTCATCGGAACATAAATTGGTCTTATGGTGATTGGATGCTTCTTTCGAAGTTCCCATTTAGGCACGTCCTCATCTTCTTGTGCATCACCTTCTTCAGGAGGCACTCGTTATTCATGTATCGGCTGTGCTTGTTGAGAAGACTGTGGCATCTCATTATGCACTTGCTCGGTACGAGCTGGAGAAGGTTGTGGCTTATCAGGCACATGCTCGCTAGGAGGCGGGGAAGAATGTGTCATCTCAGGAATGTGGTGGTCACAAGACGGTGAAAATATCTCCCCGTCCTCAACAACTTGCTCCAAATTTGGGAGTTGCGTAGTCTATCCTCCACTGCATGAACTCGGGCTTCACGGTATGCACCTTGACCCTAGTGTAGTCCGACGGTATCTTATTATTGTGGTGTAAGCCACTGGGAGGATGTGCCACATCCATTGCCACCTCCATCACAATGTTCTGCCGTCCGCTGAGAAACACCAAGGTGCAACTAGTTGGTTCCCGTATGCGATCGACGGGGTTGTGGCTTCAGTGGAACCTTGGCTGCTAGGAACTTTTGGAGGGCTGCCAACTAATGCCAGTTCTCCCGGCGGCGTCATTAATGTTCGTGGCTCCATAGACAGTCCTTGCTCCTCCAGCGCCTTCACAACTAGAGCCTTTACTTGGAGCTCAAGATTAGTCTCCCGGTCTCTGCCATGTTTCTTGTACATGTGCCTGTCCTCTTTGAATCTGTGCTTCTAGGTCGTCCTTTTCCCTAGCCCCCTGGTGCGGCCTGTGTGCTCCTTATTTCCCAAGCCAAGGCTAAGCTCGTTCCTCTCTCTAGAAGGATTGAATGAGCCCTTCTCCTTGTCTTCAGCATATTTCAGTATCCTTGATACTGCCTCTTGGGTCTCCGGCTTATCAAACTTAAGATTACCATCGGATGATTCTGTACTCCTCGCATATATCCAATTCCTTGAGCGTACCTTCAAATTTGTCGCATCAATATTCCCAGCAGCTGCAGCCTCTTCGTCCATCTTCATAAACTGCTCTTCCTTGCCATAGTAGCCACCGGGGACTAGATGATGGTGGTGTTTGTTCCTCTTCGCCAGCTCGGTGTTATGGGCACTGAGCTCCAATGCCTCTGGTGAAGTCTCCTGAGCCACGAGCTGCTCCCATTGACTAGGAGTTATGTTGCCGAACTCGTTGAAGGGAGTTAACCCCTTTTGGATATACTTCTTGTTGAGCTCCGACCTCCAACGTCGGAATGACTCTCCCATGATCCTAAAAGCATTTTTTACCAGTTCGTGCTTACCCTCTGGAAATCTAAAATTGAGCTTCAGGTGCCTATCCCATAGTTCATCCTTTTTCTTCTCTGGTACCTCTTTCCAGTTAGGGATTGCTAGGTTCAATTTATTTGTTACTAGGGCCCCGATCGCATTACGGAATCGTCCTCTTAATTCCTTCGGCTCAAGGATCTCCCCTACTGGCCCGAACTCCGTTATCACATAGCATGCCTTATCTGGATATTGATTTGCTTTTCTATCCCCTCGTTTCCTCTTAGGCTTGGTAGTTGTGGTTGTGTCTTGAGGTTGTGGAGCAGAGGCCTCAATGTCTGTCTCTATGGCTGTTGCCTCTGCTCTCCTTTCCTCTACTCCGTCTTGTCCAGCGAGATGTCACGGACGTCGACGTCGTCTTTTTCGAGTTTCAGGAGGGACCTGTATATACGACAGGTCAAAGTGTTAGCAGAGGTAACACAGCCAAAGCTTTAGCAAAATTTACAAGCTAAGGCTTTTTCCCTACCTCCTCATTCGGGTCAAAATCCTTGTCCAAATCTTCCTCCGTTGGCCTCCTTCTGACTTCACGTGGGAAAGGATCCTTGAGACTTACATATCCCTCTTCTGAGTCCTCATCATCATCATCATCTTCTTCTTCGCCTTCAGCAGCCTCTCCTGCTCTTCCTTCTGCTCCCCCTTCCTCCTCGTCACACTGCTCCTGAGTAAGCATCACTTCTAGATCCTTTTCTAACTCGTTATCGAACTACTCCTGAGTAAGCTGGTCCTCTAGTGCTTGCTCCTTATAGGTTGGCTGCTCATCATGCTCGGGGCATCGGGCTGCACTGTCTGGTGTCCGCGACATTATTTCACGCTTTGTTCTAATAGATGCAAGAAAGTGTGCTTTAGGTATGTGAGAAGGTATAAGAAATTAAAAAGGTCTATAAACCAAAGTAGTCCTATAAAACAATAATTTATCAAAAAAAACTAGTAGTAGCAGTAGTAGATGCCTCAGAAACATGTCAATCATCATCTGATCATGAACTTGGAGCATCAAGACATCATAACAGAGAAGAGAGGAGAAGGTAATGTAGGGGCAGCTGCTAATGATGCCAAGTTCCTCACAAGTTCTTGATCATCAGCTCATATTCCATATAATGTATGGACTTGGACAATTTCATCATTGGCAAAACAAAGGAGAGGAGAGGAGAGGGGAGATTTGGCAAAAAAAAAAGCAACAGCTGCTTAGCAAACATAGAGCAGCAGCTGATGGCAAAAGACATGACAACAAGTTCTAGGCGAGTCCTGGGAGATTTGGCAAAAAAGGCAACCACTACTTAGCAAACATAGAGCAAGTTAATACATAGGGATGCATAGTAATGCATAGTACCCGGGATTTAACACATAGGAAAAACAGCAACCATTAGTACTAGTAGTAGAACAACAGTAGTATTAATAGTAGGACAACAATAGTAAGTAGTAGAAGTAGTTGGAGTAGTAGTAAGACAATAATAGTACTAGAAGTACTACTAACAGTAAGCCATTAACTTACAAGTAGTTGGAACTGAGCAGGAATTGAAAGTAATTGCCAAAGAATAGCTTCTGATGATGAAATGTGCTTTTCACAACTACTAACATGGAACAGTGAAAACTTCCTAATAATAACATTGTAGGAATCACTTGACAGATGAAGCCAGCTACATGATGTTCTACGGAAATGACAAAGCTGGTGTACAGCTTTTAAAGTGCTCAAACCCTAAGGCTACCAAACAAACATCCATTGTTCTTCATTTCATTTTATCCGAGAACTACAACCCAAAAATAGTTGAGCTGACAGTGGTGCTGCAAAATCTAAATTTGAGCAATGGGCCCGGGAGTGCAAACAGTAGAAGCAGAAATTTAGAACAATTTAGAGTTCATGTAAACCACAATTTAGAACAAACATTATAATATCTATTTTGGGACTGCTCAATGCATTTCTGGAGGACCTTAGCAATGTGTCAACATCATAAATTCTAAAAATCATAGAGCAGATCAGACAATGTGCTCTTCACTGGTATTTTCTGAGCAAGCATGTGATGTGGTGATTTGGTCGAGCAGTATAATGTTTGGAATTTAGTCCCAAGTTGTAGCTTAACAATTGCATACAAAACTAATTGTGTCATCAGATTACTAAGCACCGGTAAAATTTCATATCTGCAACTAGAATAGCCTAATATTACTACAGCACTACAAGCCATTGGTTGTTACCTTCTATCATCACAGGACAGAGGTATTGCCAGCAAAAGTATGTAAAACAAAGTGGTTAACTCTAGTCATGATATTAAGGTCAACTACAAGGTTATAGAGAAAGCCATATCTCACATATGACAGACACCAAATGAGGCAATTGGCTAGACAGCAACGCAAGTTATCACCTTAGCATGAAGCATAGCAATAGAAAGGTAAATCATTTCTCCAGCTCATGCAATATAAATAGATACACTACTTTGAACTGTCCCAAAGCAAGCTTATTCCAGCAACTGTATTGCTTTAAACTAGGATTTGCTTCTATAGTATTAAGGTAAAGTACAGTTGGTAATGAGCCAGTTCCTTCGCCTGATTGGACCTGTGCCCGGACGGTCACTAAAAACCAATAGCATGCACGTTGCATCAAAATAATTGGATCGGGCTAGTATAGTGCCAGACAAGTACAGAAATAGCTGAGGAGGATTATTGACCTTACTATTTAGCTTTCAGGACATTCCACAAGCATGCAAATATTTAACTTCGATACTATATCACCTGTGTGCCCGTATCTGTTCCTTACTGTTTATCAAATAATTGTGTTTTGATGTAGTAATGCACTTGCTGCTTGTAATTCTAATTCTGGCATAACAAGTGAACTAACACATACCTCAAATGCTAAAGCAAAATCGCTGGTCTCAGGGATAAAAAGCCTAATTCTTAGCAGGTATATGTCTTACATGTAAGAATGCATGCACCGTGAGAAAATTGCCAAAACAACAGTCACATTGCATCAATAGAAAAATGGCCACCAATATATATAGTGTTGTTAGTGTTACAAAAAATTAAAAAAAAGAAAAATCTCTCAATGCAAGGGCTGGCCTGCACATCACAGGTAGCTAGGGTGGTTCATCACAGGCAGCTAGGGTGGTTCATCACAGGCAGCACATGCAACAAGAAGATGGGGCGCAAAAAACTGTTGTAGGCATCATAGGGAGTTGCTGTGAAATATCTCTCAATGCAAGGGCTGGCCTGTAGGCTAGCTACATCTGCAGGCTAGATGGATGGATCGAAGAAAGATAGATAGATTCAGATCAATGAAAGCAAGTATAAGATGTTGATAAGATGAGGGTTAGTTCAATCGATTTGCCTTAGATTTAATTGCCTTTTCATTTGACCTTGAACTTAGAGCTTAAGAAACATAGACAACAGCAAACCTCAAACAAATAGTAGAAAACCAAGATCATGACATGCATGAAACCATGAGAGACATCCAACCCAGCCATCAGATTATCACAACCGCCCAGCTATTGCTTGGGCATGGATGTCTCACATGGTTTGATGACAACCATGAGAAGCATAAGCAGAAGATAGAAGAAACAATGCTCCAGTACCTCACAAGTCCAAGGTCATCAATGTGCATAATCCATTACTCAACTGGCACTATTATTTTCATAGGCATGAAAAGGATCTCACAATTGTATCAGCCTCAGTCAAAAAAATGGTGGACATCATAGGCACAAAAAAATGAAGGCCTCAGCTAACTGGAAACTAACTTATGATCATCTTGCAAGCTAACTGCAATCATCCCAGGTGGCAAATAAGAACACAAATTGCTGAGGCAAGTTCATGGCTCCCATGGAAGCGTGGGACACGTCCATCCTAGCCATCAGGTAGGCATGCCTACGACAGTTGCTTGGGAATGGACGTATCCCACGGTTTGATGAAAGACATGAGATAACACAAGAAGACAAAAAAGCACCAACAGGAAGAATACCCATAGCCACCTCATATTGCTATAGTTTGCATCATCGGCCGACAGAACTAGAGAAGCAACAGCGGAGGACGAACCAGATGGGTGTGTGGAAGCAAGCGAGCATACCAATCCAGAAAGCAATTTAAGACTGAAGCACCATAATAATATAGTGTTGGTGATGCAGAAACAATGGTAGAAGTAAAAAAAATCTTTGTTGTGGAATGACATTTTCTATCTAAAGGATGAAGTTAATCTAAATTTCTTGGTTGTCACATTGTCAGGTCCAGAACAATGAAGAGCTAGTAAATTTTTGGCATTCTATTGTCATCATATCTTTTTGCTGGTACTATGCACTGATTTTTGTCATTGTGCTTTGGGAAAAGACCATCTCATTAATCATTATACAGTAGTGTACTTGTGTGCCTACATTCATTAGTAAACAGTGCTCCTTAGTGGTTACCAGTGGCGTGAAATCATTTCTTCTCTGTGTTTTGTGTTGGACAATTGTCTATATAATTGTCGTATAGTCAATGCTTTTCTATTGTTTATATTAAGTTCACCTTTTGTACATATCGTTGAGTTTGGTTCATTGCATTTCCTCATTAAGTTCTATAATTAAGGGTCGTGCTTCTTACCTTAAACTGGTTTTGGTGAATACAAGTTTCATGTAGATAAGATGTCCTCTACACATGTATATGTGAGATTGAATAAAGGTCAAACAATGGATGACATGAGTGAGGGTTTGCTGGAAGACTGTGCACAACTTGTCAAAGCTAATTCCATTCAAGGTTGGACAAACTACAAAGAGACAATATTATATCACAGATTTTGGCTTTATCTTTTCTTGTAAGAATGTGGAATATTATACAAGCTATAGTCTGGCATACGTGATGATTTCTTCATTTTGGTGCAGGTAATAAAGTCAATAACATTGATGTAGTTTATACTCCATGCTACAATTTGAAGAAGACCCCTTCAATGGATGTGGGTCAAGTTGGTTTTCACAACCCTAAATTGGTGAGAGCTCATCAACTTTTTTTCTGTTCACTATTTTTACAGCAGGATTATGTGCATATGCTTTTGTATGTACCTTGAGAAACTTTATATGCTTTATATGGCTGTGGATCAAAATGTGTAATACACGCTTCTGAT
Organism: Miscanthus floridulus; assembly: GCF_019320115.1. Classification (NCBI taxonomy): domain Eukaryota; kingdom Viridiplantae; phylum Streptophyta; class Magnoliopsida; order Poales; family Poaceae; genus Miscanthus; species Miscanthus floridulus. The sequence continues at coordinate 7,739,382 of NC_089588.1, read as the reverse complement.
AGGGTTCCGTAGTCTAATCTTATGTACTAAAATAGTACCGCTGCATCGTCGAATTCAATTTCTCATCAGTTGTTTATATTTAATCGTAGACAGTGCATTAGAACTTAAGAAATTAAACACCGTTCTAAACAAACAACTAAAGTGGTGGATAATAAACACTAAACATCCCACGCACAACAGCATGTTGTTCTCCTCCTCTAAATTGCTATGAACATACACTACTCACTCCGTCAAAAAAAATCTCATTTGTTCTATGAATCTAAACAAAACATACGGAAGTGTGGAGCATGGATCGAGCAAAGGTCTAAGTCGAGTTATTAAAATTCGAAACGGTTGCCATAAATCTAAACAAACAGTAGGAAAGTGTGGAGCATGGATCGAGCGAAGGTCTAAGTCGAGTTATTAAAATTCAAAATGGTTGCCATAAATCTAAACAAACAGTAGGAAAGTGTAGACCATGGATCGAGTCAGGTCGAGTTATTAAAATTGAAAACGGAATTGAGGAGCACGGCGTGGTATGTATGATACGGAAGCGAGGAGCAGTACATACCAGATCCGGTGAGGACTCGACTCGGGAGAGAAGACGCAAGCCGGGACCGGGACGGAGTTCCTTCCCTTCCCTTGCTGCTGCCACCGGAAGATGATGCCAATGAAGGCGAAGACGGTGGCAGGAGTCGGTGTTACAGGCCGATAGACGGTGGGCGCGCACGACGGCGATGAGGCTGAGATCTAGATGCGGAGCTGTTGTGGTGGGTGTCGACCTCTCCTCGGTTGCTCGGTTGGAGGCAGATCGTGGGAGGTACGGCGCGACAGAGGTAGGGCACAGAGGCGGCGAAGGGAGAGCGGATGGGCACCAGGGCTGCCGGGGGAGGGAGCACGGGCACCGGCAGCGGAAACTCTAGCTACCGTGGGAAGGGGAACGGCGACGGAAACCCTAGCCGCCGGGCGGGGACGGCGGCGCGCAGGGCAGGAGATGGACCGGGGGTTGGAGGCGGATCGGGGGAGGTATGGCGCGATGGAGGTAGGGCACGGAGGCGGTGGAGGCAGGGCACAGAGGCAGCGGAGGTAGGGCACAGAGGCGGCAGCCTGCTGGCGTCGTGGAGGAGAATAGCGCCCGGACTTAGAAAATTTTCTGCCTGCTCGCGGGCTCTGGTTTATATACTGGAGTTCATTTGTAGGGGTGGTTCCTGAGTTAGCCGCCCCTACAATTGTAGGGGCGGTTCCTGAGTTAGCCGCCCCTACAAATATTTTTTAATTTATTTTAATTACTAATTCTGTAATTCATTCATATATAAAGAACACAATGTAAATTTATATATTAGTTTTTTTATTATTCTATATATATAAATATACATATATATAAACAATTTTATTATATATAGATATAATTCTATATTTTCTTCTTTACAAAAACAATATTTTAAAAATTGAAAATTTGAATTTTCAAACAACTAATAGAATTTTAGCACACGAAATAACCTCAAATGAAAATTTTGTAAACATCAAAGTTGTTGAACTCATCAAGATGTACAACTTATATTTTGGTCATCTTTTCATTTGACAAAATTTGAAAAGTTCAAATTTTGAATTTCAATAAATATCAACTTCAAACAAGTTTTTTAAACTTTAAATGACTTTAAATAAGAAAGTCATGAACATAAAAGTTGTTGAACACAACACTATCTACAACTTTTATTTCGGTCATCTTTTCATTTGACTAAATTTAAATAGTTCAAATTTTGAATTTTAATAAATGGTAACTTCAAACCAGATTTTGAAACCTTAAATGATTTCAACTAGAAAAGTCATGAACATAAAAGTTGTTGAACTCATCACTATCTACAACTTTTATTTTGATCATTTCTTCATTTAACAAAGTGTTAGTAAACATTGTTCACAAATCCACATATCACTTATAGTTTCATAAACTATACGAGAGACATGTTGATTTGTGAATAATGTTTACTATCACTTTGTCAGATGAAGAAATGACCAAAATAAAAGTTGTATATCTTGATGAGTTATACAACTTTGGTATTCATCACTTTTTCAGCTGAAATCATTTTGTGTTTCAAAATCTTGTTAGAACTTGTCATTTTTTAAAATTTGAATTGTTCAAACTTTGTCAAAGGAAAAGAATGACCAAATCAACACAGTAACTTGATAGGGCATAATTTTAGAAAATTTTAGGAAAAAAAACCATCATATTTGGAGTTAGTATGAGGGAGAAATACTAGTTACAAATTTTACCTAGAGATTAAAAAGAAAAATCACAACTGTTCATGATGAACAAGTGTGATTTCTCTTTTTAATCTGTGGCTAACAATTATAACTAGTTTTTCTTCCTCATACTAACTCCAAATGTGATGGCTTTTTTTCTAAAATTTTCTAAAATCATGCTCTATCATTTTAGTCTAGTCATCTATCTTTGTCACTAATTTTGAAAAAATTCAAATTTTGAATTTTAGAAAATGACAACTTCAAACTTGATTTTGAACCAATAAATGATTTCAGCTGTAAAGGTGATGAATATAAAAGTTGTTGAACACATCACTATCTACAACTTTTATTTTAGTCATCTTTTTATTTGACAAAATTTGAACAGTTCAAATTTTGAATTTCAGAAAATGACAGCTTCAAACCTGATTTTTAACCACTAAATGATTTCAGCTGTAAAGGTGATGAATATAAAAGTTGTTGAACACATCACTATCTATAACTTTTATTTTGGTCATCTTTTTATTTGACAAAATTTGAACAGTTCAAATTTTAAATTTCATAAAATGACAGCTTCAAACCTGATTTTCAACCACTAAATGATTTCAGCTATAAAGGTGATGAATATAAAAGTTGTATAACTCGTCAAGATCTCCTACTTTTATTTTGACCATTTCTTCATTTCATAAAGTAGTAAGTGATTTCATAAAGTTTTAGTAGTAATAGAGTGGATGTTGCAATAGATTCATCTGAATGTTGCAAAGGGTAGTCACACACATGCATAAATGTAGTCTCACACACATACATAAATATACAGTCTTACACACATACATAAATATATAGTCTCACACGCATGCATAAATGAAATCTTACAAACACACACTTACACAAACACTCCACGTTCAACAACTAGCTAGCCCGCTGTAACGACTTTCCCCTTGACACCTTTTTATTCCCATGGCAATGTCTTTGGGCAGGTTCTTTTCCACAACACTGATCTTCTTAGGAAAGTCTGTGAATAGCGGCATCTCATCGTACTTATTGTAAGCTTCAACATCGTCCACGCCATCAACTCCGATAATGTGCTGTTTCCCGGAGGCAACCACATGCTTTGTCTTCTTCTTGGGGGGGAGGTTACTTTATGGGGTCAGACATATAGAAAACTTATGCGACACGTGAAGCGAGCACCCAAGGGTTATCTTGGTAGCCTAGATTCTCGAGGTCCAGGAATCTCAATCCGATCTCGTTCAGTTGGTGTTGTTTGATCCAACGGCATCGAAACAGGGCCACCGTTATATCCCTTCCATAGTCAAATTCCCATATCTCTTCAATGATGCCAAAGTATTGGATCTTTCACCCCAATCCATTGAGAGCCTCTATTCGAACGTCGCTGTTTTGGTTCACATATTTACTATCCTTTGCGTGGGTATAGTACGTATACTCATTGATGTCATAAGCATTCCAAGATGTCACTTGTCTCGATGGCCCCTCCGCCAACCTACTGATGGTAATAGAGTCTATGGTTTCTCCAGGCAGTATATTTTGGTCCTTCAACCATATAGTTAGTTGTTGCTTGTGCTGTTTCATGACCCAATCATCCGAACGACCATTTCTCTCCGCCATAATGATAGTCAAGTGTTCATCAATGTACGGTTGCATCAGTTGTGTACTCTGTAAGACACTGTAATGCGCCCGACTCACCTCTTTGTAATCATGGTCGATGAACACTTTTCTACCATTGGTGCCCTTCCCAGCCAGCCTACCCTTGTGACGAGAATTGGGTTTACCAATCCTTTTCTGTACTTTTAGGTATTCTTGACAGCACTCGACGACTTCTTCAGTACTATAACCCTCTATCATAGAGCCCTCTGGGTATGCTTGATTATGCACGTATCGACTTAGAATCGACATGAATCGCTCGTAGGACCACATTTCATGCAAGTAGCCAGGGCCCAGCGCCTGTATCTGATGAACCATGTGAATCATGAGATGTGGCATTATATCAAAAAAAGCAGGAGGTAAACACATATCTAGTTGGTTTTGTGTCTCCACCACAAATTCATGTAGGCCACTCAGCTCTTGCTTGCCAATCGTCTTCTGTGAGATCTTTGAAAAGAAGTAGCACATGCGGGTGATGGCCATTTTCAAGAACTCTGACTTTATAGTCCTGATTGCAATAGGTAGAAACACTGTCAGCATCACATGACAATCGTGAGCCTTGTAGTGTGTTTTTAACAAGTCCTTCATCGACACTAGCTTCTTCACATTCGCTGAAAACTCAGCCGGGACTTTGACCCCCCTCAGGAAAGTGCATATAGCTCTCTTCTCGTCTGGTGTTAGGTTGAAGCACGCCACGGGCAGAGTGTATTTTCCATTAGCCTCAGGTACCGGGTGAAGCTGTGGCATCACGTTTAGCTGCACCATGTCTTTCCGTGATTTTAGACCATCCTTTGACTTTCCTGTGTCCATCAAGGTAGCAATGAGGCTCTCAAAGACATTCTTCTGCATGTGCATAGCATCAATGGCATGGGGGACCTCCAAGTCTGGCCAATAAGGCAGATACTGAAAGAAGATCGATTGTTTCTTGAAAGGTACGCCTTCGACAGGAGGTGTGCTTCTATCTCTATTCGTCCCATCCAGATTCTTCTTTCCAAAGACGACGCGTATGTTTTTCATCATTCTGTACACGTGTTCTCTGTTATGACGTCTCTCCGGAGGGGGTTCAATCTCCGGGGTGTTGTCATAAAATCTAAAGAACAATTTGCTGCGGTACTTGTGACTTGTCTTTAAGAAGCGTCGGTTCCTTAGGTAAACTATCTTCTTGGATGCATCCAAGTACACCCATGTAGTACCATCCAAGCAAACCAAGCATCCCGTCTTCCCTTTGATCTGTCCAGACAAAGCAAATAGTGCAGGGTAATCATTGGTAGTAACAAATATTATTGCTCTACATATGAAGTCCTCCTTTCGGAACACATCGTACATCGGCTCTCCATGCCTCCATAGCCTCTCCATTTCTTGCATCAAAGCCTCGAGGAACACGTCTATATCAATGCCTGGTTGTTTAGGGCCAGAAATAAGAATAGTGAGGAGAATGTACTTTCTCTTCTGACACAACCACGTTGGGATGTTGTACATGGTCAAGATCACTGGCCAAGTGCTGTGGTCGCTCATCCTCTCATTGAAGGGATTCATTCCATCGGTGCTCAAGCCAAACCGTACATTCCTTGGGTCATCACTGAATTCTTTGTTCTTCTCATCGAACCTTTGCCACTAACTACAATCAGTCGGGTGTGCAATCTTATCATCATCCACCTTGCGCTCATCATCCCACCATGTCATGAGTGCAGCTTCTATAGGGTTTAGGAAGATACGTCTCACGTGGTCGGTCACTGGCAGATACCACATTACCAAGGCAGGAATTCTTCTCTGCTTTGCATCGTTGCCTAATGGAGTGTTCTCTAGGGGCTGAGATTCTTGTACCACCTTTTTTGTACCCTTCTTATTCCTCTTTTTCAACGTGGAGGCTTCGTCCCCACCGTAAAGGTCATTGTTCTTGTACCGGTTGGCCCCACACTGGGAACATTTATCCAGTGACTTGAATGTTTCGCCATGAAAAAGTATACAGTGGTTGGGGCATGCATGGATTTTTTCAACCCCCATTGTCAATGGACTTATGACCTTGTTCGCTTGGTATGTGTTGGCGGGAACTGAGTTTGGTTGTGGTAGCACCCATGACAGGACACACAATAGATCATTGAAACTACAGTCTGACTAGTCGTACTTAGCCTTCAGGATGATTAGCTCAAGCACAAAACGTAGCAATGTCCAATGTGTCAGACAGCCCTTTTCAACACCATACATAGTCTCCTTCGATGCTTTTGTCACCCTTTCCAAATTTTCGAGACCTTTCGGGCTCTTTAGTAAAATCTCTGGTCCAAGGGCTCGAATCATGTCCTCTAAATCATCTTCATCCCCGACACGTGCTCCACCATCATTATTGGCACCACCTTCGTCGTTACCATCCCAACCACCAGCATCACCACCTTGTTCATTGCCAAACTCGGGATCCATTCATGCATCAAGCTCTGCTGAATATTGGGACAGGGATTCTAGGGTTTCGTCGTCGTATTCCTCCTCATCCTCGTCGTTAATAATAACCGTTTCACCATGATGAATCCACACTGTGTAGTCCTCAACAAATCCTCACATAATCAAATGTGATCTGATGATAGTCACATCTGTCCATGCCATACGGTTCTTGCAATCTTTACAGTGACAAATAATTGTATCCTTATTCTCTGTCAACGTCGTTGCATGCTTCTTTGCGGCTTCAATAAATTTATCCACCTCTTCACGGAAACCTGCCTTGAACCTTAACGAACCATACACCCAAGAGTTCCTGTACTATAACTTTTACAACAACAACAAAACAAACATTAAAGGACTACTTATTCATATATATATATATATATATATATATATATATATATATATATATATATATATATATATATATATATATATATATAAATCAAATTAATTATTACTTGAGAATAATTGTATATACTTCAGATATATATGAATATAAATCAAATATAATTACATGAAGCATACAAACACACCATGGTAGAGGAAAATTAATTAATGGCCCATTTATCCATAAATAATTAAAATACATATTTGTTGATTACAATAAACAATTTCAAAGACAACAATTAGAACAATTATATTTTACCCAATATTTTTCATGCAAACCCTAGTCCAATTTCATCAAACATAAATTTACAAAAACAAAATTAATAAAAAAACCAAACCCTAGATCTAGATCTACATGCACATGAAACATCCATAAAACTAACTAATTGTTCACTAAAATCAAGAAACATGGACCAATTAAGGGTATGATCTTGTTCCCCTACCTAATTTACCCAAGTACATTCAAAACTTGGGTTTAATTTGCTTCATAAGTAGCTCAAGAACCATAGAAGAGAGAGAAAAGCAAAACTCTAATTACTCACTAACCAACCATTAAAACTTAAAAAAAGTGTGAAATAGCATTTTCTTACCTTCTACAACCTCTCCACCAAAGGATTTGAGACCAAAACCTTCCCCCCTTAGTAGAGCAATTTTTGGGAGGTGCCTAAGGCCTCCCAACCTTTCTTTCACGGGTTGGAGTGAGTGACCCGAGAAGGAAGAAGGTGCTGCAGTTTTTTTATATGTGGGTCATTTGTAGGGGCGGCTGGTGATTGAGCCGCCCCTACAAATCGTATGTATTTATACGCGGGGCATTTGTAGGGGCGGCTCAATCACCAGCCGCCCCTACAAATAGCAACACCGGGGGCGGCTGGTGAGTGAGCCGCCCCTACAAATCCGACCCATTTGTAGGGGCGGCTCGTATCACCAGCCGCCCCTGCTGTTCCATTTGTAGGGGCGGCTGGTCTCTGGGCTCCCGAGCACGCCACTGTAGGGACGGCTCCATCACCAGCCTCCCCTACAAAAAATTTGCCCCGTTGCTACAAAGCGTTTTTTCACGTAGTGAGAACCACTCACAGGAAGCTGAACATAGGGACATTATTATCCATCGTTGCCACCATGCTGGATCGCCGAGCTGCCATGCTCGTGTTGTTCAGCTATTTCTTGTTCCCTGCTCACCACGCATGCACAGCAACAGCCCCAGCCAGCCGCCAGTGGTAACAGAAAGAGTCTGAGCTGCATACCGCACGAGAGGGACGCCCTGCTGGCATTCAAGCAAGGTGTCACCTGGGACGCTGCAGGCCGCCTCAACTCGTGGCAGCGAGACGGTGATCACGGCGAGCAGGACTGCTGCCGGTGGAGAGGCGTCAGGTGTAGCAACTGAACTGGCGATCAACCAGATTTGGTCGACCAGGTAAGTCCTTCTTTGCTTGCTCTGGATCATCCAGAGCATCTTGACCTCAGCGAGAACGAACTAGAGGGGCCAACTGGTCATATTCCTAAGTTCTTTGGCTCTCTCAAGTATCTCAACCTCTCTGGCATACTACTCTCAAGGGCTTCACCTAAATTTAGCCAACGCATGCATGAATCAAAGTGTATGTAGAAGTTGTTACATAATGTTGCTGGTTTTCTTTTTGAAATGAAATGTGATACCACACCCTTTGACGTAAGAGTTGTAATATCACAGCGTCCCTTATGATGACATAGCCAAATTAAATACTAATAATAATTCGGGCTTGTGTTTATGTTGATCACAGCGTCCCTGTTTTGGTGTCAGATTCTGCCTAATTGCTTACTCGTGTTGTGGTGCCATGTTTCCATGTTCGTCATCCACATCAAGGAAGGCTCACGTCTCCTCCATGACCATTGTTTCCATTCTCGTCGTCAACCGTTAATTGCTGAAGTGAGAAAGAGGTGGCTGCACTTATGTTCAGTGTAGAATTAGCACACAACTTACAGACACACATAATATCCAGATCCACATTAAATTTCATGGTTGATTTCTCTGATTTTACATTTGGCCGACATCTCTTCCAGATGGAGATGGGTCCCACCTCTCTTCCAGATGGATGGTTCCCGTGTGGGCCCACTCCGACTTTGATCCAGCAGTTCAAAATCGGTTCCTGTGTGGTGTTGCTTAGGTAGATGGATTGCACTGGTTGTTCTAAAAAAAAAGATGGATTGCACTGGCATTCAGAAGTTTCTTTGCTGGCAAAACATTGTTTTAGTTCGGAGATTGTATGATTGAGCAGCTGATCTCCTCTCCTGTGTCCTGCCGGTTTCTTTTAAAAAAAACAGTTGCATACTCAAAGTACACTATAAGTAACATTCACTTACAAACATTGAACAGGCAAGGGGAGCAAATTTCTCAGAAATTGAGGAGCCCAATATATGAGCACAGTTTCCCTGGTGGAGTACACTGCTACAGCAGGAGTTCCACTGCCTACTTGCCTAGTGACAAACATGCACTACAGCAGACGCGTGCTTTGCACTCGGCAAAACCTTTGCCGAGTGCTGCATTTACGGCAAATGCTTCTTTGCCGAGTGCCGCATGTCGGGCACTTGACAAAGGATTTCCTGAGTGCCACGACGACACTCGGCAAAGAAAAGCCGCCGTGACGGCCAGGTCACGGTGACGGCCCCTTTGCCGAGTGCCACGCATCGGCACTCGGCAAAGAAATGTTTTTTTTTATTTTTTTAAATGCTTTGCCGAGTGCCTGCATCTGGCACTCGGCAAAGCTTGTTTTCTTTTTTTTGGATTTTCTTTGCCGAGTGCAGTAGGTAGGCACTCGGCAAAGCAGTTTTTTTTTAATTTTCTTTGCCGAGTGCCTTGACCATGGCACTCGGCAAAGCTGGGAAGCTTAGTGTCCTAGATTCCCAGCTTTGCCGAGTGTCATGGTCATGACACTCAGCAAAGAAGTGAAAAAATTCAATTTTTTTTGTTTTTAGTCTTCCATCGTTGCAAACAAGATACACATCATATATATATATATATATATATATATATATATATAACACAACTATATATCACACAAATATATATATAATACAAATGTATATCACAATCCACCACAAACACAAATATAGCATACAAGTATCACAATCTCGACTCCCAAGACCAAAGTCCAAACACACAAGCATAGTTCACAAAGTTCACAAGTGCATTATATCACAACGGCTGCCATTTGAAGTTCACGGCGACGGTCCGGGTTGGGATGGCCCAACGTGAGATCCCGGCGACCCTCCGAGGTGGTTCGACGCCGCCCCCGATTGATGCTGCACAAAATAGAAGAGATTGCACGTGAGCGACAAGAGAAGAGATAAATATGCAAGATAAATATCCGCCACTACCACCACCACCACCACATCACCGCCATCACCAACACTTCACACCACCACCACCACACCACCAGCACCACCACATCACCACCGTGACCACCACCACCACCACCATGAGCACCACAACACCGTGACCACCACCACCAACACCACACCACCACCACCACCATGACCACCACACCACCACCACCACCATCACTAGGTTTCTCTAGGTTTCACTAGGTTTCTCCAAGTTTCAGCATAGAAAGTAAAACTTCGTACTTATACTCACCGGGGTATAATCAGGACGTTGTGGAGGTGGATCTAGAGCAAGCAGCGTCTGTGGGATCGCCCAACCTTGTTGTTGGCCAATTTGCTGCATGAACTTGATCATCTCGGCCATCTGCCACTGATCTTGCTCCTGCTGGGCCTCCAAAGCCTGTAGCCTCTGCTGCTCGGCCTCCCGCTTGGCCTACAGTTTCTGCACCTGGGCCTGCAGCATTTGACCCCAATGTTTTAATAATGCATAGGTAAGGTATGTAAAAGTCAAAGAACGACGAATGAAACAGGAATGCTTACCTGGAGTGCCGACACCGCGGTCGGCCGTTGGCGTATGGGCACGCTTGAGCTCGTGCTCGCTGCTCGGAGCTGGTGGAGAGGAGGAGTAGAGGCCGGGTCGAGGACGCCGTCGCCAATCCAGAACCGCCCATGCTTCTTGCCTTGCCCCACCCTCATCACGAGCTGAGGATCAAGGCGCTCCTCGGTTCTCGGATCATAGCCCGGCCCATGGACTGACCTTGTCACCTCCGTGTATGCAGAGAGGCGGGTGTGGACGCTGGAGTTGGTGTACGCCTCAAGCGGGGCATCTGGGTCGTACTCGATGTTGGCCGTCGCCTTGCCCATGTGAGCTAGAGCATATGCCTTGAGTTGACCAACTGGCTGGCCACCGTGTGCATCCGACTACGAGAAAGACAACAACATGTGGTTAGAAATGATGCAGAATTGAGCGCGGCTAGATTAGAGCAATGGCGGAGACTTACATATGCCTTTGCATATTTGCTGAGGCTGCGGCTGCCCTGATGGTGAGGTACACCTGGCATCTGCAAACGCCTGTCGTGGGCCTCCTCGTGCTTCTTCTGCCAGTCCCCATCCAACCAGGTGTCCACAATATATTCCCAGCAATCGGGGTGGGTGGCGCACCAGCTTGGAATCGCCTACAGGACATCAAGTAGACGACATATCAGAAGATCAAATTAGGCATACTTAATCTCAAAAGAAATGAATATTCATGTTTTGTATTTACCTATATGTACTGCTCCCTTGTCAGCATCATTCGTCTTGCCTCCTCTTTGTTGACACGCCTGAGTAGGAACTTGGCGTTGTAGTCTATGTGGGCCTAGAGGCGGACTCGTAGTGCAAGTCCATGACACACCTTTTACAGGAAGCGTAAGCCACCTGATACGCACTTTCCTCCTGTCCCTCCTGGATTCTGAAGAAGTCCTGCATAAAGACACGAGGTATCCATTATTTTATTTCAAGAATGTCCAATGAATGCGAGGAATTGAGGAATGTAGTGCGAGAAAGACTTACCCACAACTCCCTAATCACCAGATCTGCCTTGTTTCTACAGCGGATGCCATTATGATCTAGAGCATCCTGCACGAGGGCATAGTGGTCAAACATCTAGGCCGACTCCCAAACCTGATCTCCTTTCCTAACCCAGCCAGGGAAGTGTTCCTTGCACAGAAGTCCCAGGATGCCATTCACATTGCGTGCCAGGGCCGCCTGGTCCACAAGCACCCAGTTCTTGCACAAGTGGTCCACAATAGTTATTAGTTGTTATTATGATTTTTCAACATATCAAATGAAGAACATATGAAGTTACTTACTTATCGCCCTCGGGTGCAATCAGTGGGCGCCTCTCAACAAGTATCGGTCGCTTTGGGAGCTTTGTGGGACCTCGCTAGTAGGGCTTCAACGTACCAGAGGAAGTGGAACCCCCTACCGTCACCGCCTCCTCGTCCTCTGTCGCTGGAACCGCCTCCTCATCCTCCATCCGTGGATCCCCATCCCCGTCCACCGTGTGCTGAAGGTCGTCGTTGTGCATAGAGTCGTGTGAGGAGCAGCGCCTGTGGTTAGTCAACGGCTCCCGCCTAGGCCTGCCTCTCGGCCTCCTCAGCCTCTCTGATGCCTCCGCCTCCTCAGCTGCCGCCATGTCCCTCCGGTTGGCGTAAACCGAGGGGCAGCTCCTCCTAGTGGGCCCCATCACCTGCAATTAAAAAGAGTAAACCAGTAAGTACAGATAAATGAGACGTACTTAGTAAGAGATGCAAAATAAAGAAAATGTAATTACAAAATTAACATAGTATTACATGTATTTCTAATATTCTTCATGATCGGGATTATCTGGACGATAGGTATCATCATCACTATCAAGATTGTCCAAATCCTCAATAGCCTCATCCTCATCGTTGTCATTGCCTAGTCATAGTCCGTCAAGCATTTCCAAGTCCTTCGGATCATGCATCTCATTTGTAGCGTCCTCGTCAACAACCCATTCCTCGTCTGCTTCCATTTCGATCTCTCCGGTTAAGTCTATCTCAAGCATCCCTGGTAGCCCCTCTTCTTGTTGATAGAACTCTCCGTCATGCGTGTTTAGGTTCAAGTTGTAATCATCAGGGTTTGGGCGAGGTAATCTACCGTGTGGTGATACCTTGTGCACAATATACCAACCCTAAAGACGTGGGTCGGTTTTGCAAGCATATGGACAATAATAAACTTGTGTGGCTTATTGAGCCACAATATAGACATCTTCTCCTAGATAGAAGGAATCCTATCGAGTTTCGACTATCCCAAGTTGATGGGACTTTCTTGATACTGCAGGATCAAACCACTGGCATTTGAATATGATAGGATTAAGTGCTTTGGAACCACGATAGTCGAGCTCGTATATTTCTTCAACTGTCCCATAATACTCCTCCTGATTAGTGCCGGGCGTAAATACTTCGATATTCGTGGTCCTTGGATTGGGACGACTCTGCTCGTACCTTGTTGTGTGGAAGCGATATCCATTCATGTCATAAGCGTTAAATGACAAGACCTTATAGTCAAAGCCATTGGCCACCTGTCGTAATTCAGCACTTATAGACACATCCCTTTGGCACTGCAAGTTCAAGCAGGAGAGAAATGAAATCAGGCAACTTGGAACGTCAAACTTAGTAAGAGTTAAGTTGGCCGGTACCTTTTTTTGGCACCATGTAATGAAATCAGGCGAACCATGTTGAGGAAGGGTCTCTCGTTCATGATCAGAAGGTGGCCTTGAATGATGCCAGGATTCATCAAAAAATTCCCTGCACCGACAAGGAACAATGTTGTTGGATGTACAAAAGTTACGGAGTATGTAACAAGTTCATTGAGAACTTACCCCAGATATGTTTCCACTTCATCAAGGTTGGTCAACACGTAGAGCATAATCTTGTGCCACTCTTCATAGCTCAAGGTCTTTGTGGTCACTCCACTTGCTCTCCCGTGTGGCCCTTTGAAAAGGCTAAGGGTCGATTCATTTTCGTCCTTGTTGTACCGAGCGGGTGGATTATGCACGCTAGGAAGGTTCTCATTATAGTATGTTGTTGTGAAGTTTGACACCTCCTCATGAATGAATGCCTCAGCAATGGAAGCCTCAATCCTGCCTTTGTTTCCACATTTCTTGCGAATAGTCTTTAGACATCTCTCGATTGGATAGCACCAACGGTTCTGCACGGGACCCCCATTCGTGCCTCGGACGGGAGGTGCAAAATCAAATGCTACATCGACAAGAAAAAGCCAGGTGGAAAGATCTTCTCCAACTTACAGAGCAACAGAGGTGCCGCTTTTTCCAACTCCTCAACCACTTTCACAGATACCTCCTTGGCACAAAGCTGGTGGAAGAAAAAGCTCAACTCTACCAGCACCTTCTAGACATTCTTAGGGACGTAGCCTCGAACCATCGATGGAAGAAGCCACTCAATCCATACGTGGTAGTCATGACTCTTCATCCCTAAGACTCGGCCAGTCTCTAGGTTCGCTCCCCTCCTCAGATTCGCTGCATACCCATCCGAGAACTTTAACGTCTACATCCATTGTATCACTTCCATCATGTGCTTCTTTTCTAAGACGTAATCGGCCTTAGGCCTTTTCCATGGCTTGCCGTCTCTTGGAGGCAGCATCTCTAGCTTTGGTCTACCACATAGCGTTGCCAGGTCCACTCAGGCCTTAGGGTTGTCCTTTGCCTTGTCAGGAATGTCCATGAGTGTTGCCCAAAGTGCTTCGGTGACATTCTTCTCAGTGTGCATTACATCTATATTATGTGGAAGGGGAAGGTCATCAAAATAAGGAAGCCTCTCCAAGCCCGACTTATGAGTTCACATATGTTCGACACCATATCCCACAAAGCAATCTTTCTTTGGATTATCTTTCTTTCAACTATCTTTCTATGGATTGACCACGAGAGCATCTATCTGAGCATGAACCTAGGCACCAGTCATCTTCTGAGGTTCAGGGTCGGTCACCTTGACACCTTTCGTGAAGTTCTTGGTGTCTTGTCTGAATGCATGGTTAAGAGGGAGGAACTGTCGATGCTTGTCGAACGACGAAAACTTGCCACCCTTCTTCAACCAAATGAACTCTAGAGTTGTCTTGCATACCGGGCATGGGAACTTCCCGTGGACACACCAGGCATTGAATATCCCATATGCCAGGAAGTCATGCATGGAGTACTGGTAGCAAACATACATTTTGAAGTTTTTCTTTGTAGCTCGGTCGTAAGTCCATACCCCTTCATTCCAAGCACTGATCAATTCGTCATAAACAAGCTCCATGTACACACCCATTTTGTTTTCCGGGTGTCCAGGAATTATCAACGTCAAGAATATGTTTTGCCGTTGAAGGAGGACCTCGGGGGGGAGATTGAGGGGGATAGCGAACACGGGCCAACAAGTGTATGGGGCTGACATCATTCCATAAGGATTGAACCCATCCGTTGCCAGCGCAACATGTACATTACGGGCCTCAAGATCTTTGTCACGATGCTTGCGATTAAAGCTTTTCCATGCTTCACCATCAGCTAGATGTACCATCTTGTCAGGATTGTATCGAATGCCATTCTTGTGCCATGTCATCTGTTTCGCGGACTCCTCGGTCATGAATAGCCGTTGGAGCCTCGGTATGATCGAAAGGTGCCGTAGGACTTTCATGGGGATCTCAAGCTGCTCCTTCTGGCCATCACCTTTGTCTACCTCCACATACCTAGAGGATTTACACTTTGGACAGTACTTTGCATCCTTGTGATCTTTCCTAAATAGGATGCACCCCTTCGGACAACAATGTATCTGCTCATACGGCATATTAAGTGCACGAAGGAGTCTCTGTGACTCGTAGAAGCTGCTCGGCAGAATATGACCCTCCGGAAGCAGCCCACCAATAACTGCCAACATACCATCGAAGCAGGCTCGACTCATGTTATACTGGGACTTCAACCCCATTAGGCGTCCAATGGCATCCAGTTGAGAAACTGTTGCCTTCTTGTGTAGGAGCTTCTGTGCCGAAGACAACATTTGGTAGAACACCTTTCTGGTTGGCTCTAGCTCCTCCTCCTCATCCTCCTCCTCCTCCTCCTTCATAGTTCTTTCAGCGAACGTTGCTTCGTGAAAGTCACTTAACCATCCTGCTACCCCGCCATCAGCATCAAGCGCCTCCAAGCATGGTCTCACCACCTCCTCTCTAGTACGATGGGCTTCACCATGGAACACCCACCGGGTATAGTATGGCATAAATCCATACTTGCAAAGATGTTCCCCCATGATCTTCCTTGTTTTTCTTTTCCTGTTTCCGCATTCGCTACAGGGATAGAATGTGTCTCTCGCTCCATTAGCTGCCTTGCCAAATGCTTGGTTCAAGAAACCCTCGGTCTTGTCCATCCATTCAGGGGTGATTTCAGCCTGACTTGGGCAGCCCGTGTACATCCACTCACGGTTATCCATCCTCAAGCATATACATGAGTGAGTAATATAACCACTAATTGCATCTGAATGGCGTGCCTACTGTCTAATGGGTGAGGATAGGTCCTAATCCCACCCGTGGATACGTAGATGAGGTTAGTTTACATGCTCTACTCCGATCCGAGACAGAATTTTGGCAGCACCTCCCCGCTGTTCTCCCGATACACGTCCTAGAAGGGAGAGTGTGTATCCGGAGAACAATAGGGAGGTGGTGCCGAAACTCTGTCTCGGATCGAAGCAAAACATGGAAACTACCCCATCTACGCATCCGCGGGCTGTCCAAAAAAGTGGACAATCTGAAACAGATACGGTCTTAGATATGCGAAGATCCGCATACCTTCAACCATATCTGTTTTCAATGGGAGACGCCTAATTGGGTTACATCGATCTAAGACAACGATAAGGAAGAGAGGTTATTTATACCTAGGGTGGCGGTGGCGTCAGGCTAGCGGGGCAGTGGCGAGGCGACACTGTGTAGGCAGGACCGTAGCGCCGATGAAGATGATCGAGGTCGCCTGCGTACTCCGGGTCCCCTCCGACGGGTCCTGCTCTGCAAAAGAAGAATTATAATACTATAAGTTAAAATTTTGGCACGATGGCCGACAGCATATATACGGCACGAAGGCCCACACATCCACATACGGCACGAAGGCCGTCAATGACATACAAGGCACGAAGGCCGACAACAGGGGGGGCTTTATACCTTGGGTGGCGGTGGAGTCGGGCGACGCGGTGCTGGGGTCACCTTCGTCTCCAGCGAGGGGCGGGGATGACGGCGGGGACGAACGGCGAGGGGCGTGGCCGGCGGCCGAGGCTCCTCCTCCTCCCTTCTCCTTCCTCCTCCCTTCTCCTTCTCCTCCCTTTTCCTTCTTCCTTCTCCCTTCTCCTCTCCTCCACCTCCCTTCTCTCCTCTACTCCCCTGCTCCTCCTCTCCTCCACTCCAGCGGTTCAGGGGTGGGGGGGGCAGCCGGGCCAGGGCACCACCAGTAGGTCCGCGCCCGGCGGCGGAGCGGGGCCAGGGCGGGGCCGGCTGCGGCGGAGGTCGGGCGGCGGCGGGGCGGCGCACCACTGGCCGGGGAGGGCAGACCCGGGCACGGGCCGGCCGCGGCGGAGGTCCGACGGCGTCGGTGGTCCGCGGCGGTGGGGCTGGCCGGGGCGCGCGGCTATGACAGGGAGAGTGGGAGAGTGGGAGCGGGCCGGCCGGCCAGCTAGGGTTAAGTGGGGCGGCCCTTTGCCGAGTGTCGAGATGCGAGCACTCGGCAAAGAAATTCAGGGGTTCTTTTAATCCGAAGATGAAAAAAAAATTCTGAATATTCTTTGCCGAGTGCTGCAAGTCTGGCACTCGGCAAAGAGGTTCGTTTGCCGAGTGCCAATTCCGACACTCGGCAAAGTATTTTTATTTTTTTTTATTTTTGTTTTCAAATTTTTTCTATGGCATTTATACAGTACCTTGAAGCACATGTTCCAATTTGGAACTTTTCTATGACTTTTTGGTATATTTTTTAAATTTTTTATGTTTACTTGAATTTTTCTCGAAAAAGTAAATTTGAACTGCAGGTGCATGAAATATTGAAATTTAGCGATTCAAAAAATGGTATTCATGTTTTTGAGTGTATTTTGAGGCCGTGTGCAGGGACATTAGTGAAATTTCGAACATCTGTTTCACGAAACATGACCACCAACTTGTTAAAAAAGTGTTTTTTAATTATATAAAATGCAAACGAAGTCCAAAAATCACGAAACTTATCGAGGTGTCGTGTCATCACATGTAGAGGCTGTGGTAAAAAATTTAGAAGTTTCCAAGCAAGTTGTGACGTACGATGCCTAAAACCCAGACATCTCCATGGGTTTTAGGCATCGTACGTCACAACTTGCTCGGAAACTTCTAAATTTTTTACCACAGCCTCTACATGCGATGACACGACACCTCGACAAGTTTCGTGATTTTGGGACTTTGTTTGCATTTTATATAATTAAAAAACACTTTTTTAACAAGTTGGTGGTCATGTTTCGTGAAACAGATGTTCGAAATTTCACGAATGTCCCTACACACGGCCTCAAAATACACTCAAAAACATGAATACCATTTTTTGAATCGCTAAATTCCAATATTTCATGCACCTGCAGTTCAAATTTACTTTTTCGAGAAAAATTCAAGTAAACATAAAAAATTTAAAAAATATACCAAAAAGTCATAGAAAAGTTCCAAATTGGAACATGTGCTTCAAGGTACTGTATAAATGCCATAGAAAAAATTTGAAAATAAAAATACTTTGCCGAGTGTCGGAATTGGCACTCGGCAAAGGAACCTCTTTGCCGAGTGCCAGGACAGACACTCGGCAAAGACTGCATGTTTGCCGAGTGCTAACGAACAACACTCGGCAAAGGATGACGAAGGGGCCACCGGCGTCGCCTGAGGTATTTTGCCGAGGGTTATTCTTTGTCAAGTGCCTGACACTCAGCAAAGAGGACGTTTGCCGAGTGTCCCTCTTTGCCAAGTGTTTGGCCCTCAGCAAAGACGGCCTTTGCCGAGTGCCGGCTTTGCCGAGTGCGGCACTCGGTAAACTGCCTCTTTGCCGAGTGCCCGTGTTTCGACACTCAGCAAAGCGCCGAGCACTCGGCAAAGACCGCGTCTCCCATAGCGATGCATGGTACCTTGTAATCTTGACGACGCACCGGAGAGCTGCCAGTAAAATAGGGTGCATAATGAGTTTGAGATGCAGTAGTACTCCAAACACATTTGATATTACTTTATGACTGGGCGTAAAAATTAAAGTTATAGTCAGCAGCATGATTGTTCACTACCGGAAACGGTAGCTTTGCCGTGTGTCGGCGATGCTCAAAAAACACTCGGCAAAGGTTTTGCCGAGTGTTACACTCGGCAAACAGCACACGGCGTACACAGTGCCGGCAAAAGTTTCTTTGCCGAGTGTTTTTTATCGGGCACTCGACAAAGACTTTGCCGAGTGCTAAAACCTACGCTCGGCAAAAAAAAGCAATGTGATGGCGCGGAGACGGTCACGACGCGTTTGCCGAGTGTCTAACGGCCTGGGCACTCGTCAAACATGCCCTTGTTAGCCGAGTGCCCGGGCTATGACACTCGGCAAATATGCCTTTGTTTGCCAAGTGTCCAGGACCTGACACTCGGCAAACATGGCTTCTTTGCCGAGTGCCGAGTGTCACATCCCGGACACTCGACAAAGACCGGCCATTGTAGGCCTAGATTTTGGCCTCTTTGCCGAGTGTCACAGTGACACTCGGCAAAGATGGCCATTTTAGGCCCAGAACGCATAGATTTTTGCCACATGGCCTCTTTGTCGAGTGTATTTAGCATGGCACTCGGCAAATAGCCCTTTTGACGAGTGTAACACTTGGCAAAGATACCATATATATCGAGTTTATTTGGTTCGGTCACATATAACGTACCACACTTAAATAAACATTATTTCCATCACAGATAGTTCACAATAAGCATCACAGGCAGTTCATATAGATATATCGACAACACATAAATGCAAATAAACTTCAGAATCACAAGTAGGTTCATTCACAACCACAAATGCAAAAAAAATCAGATTCACAAGTAAGTTTGTTCACAGTCGCTCTCCAGGCTCATCAAAAATGCAAATAAACGTAGTCACTGTGACCACTGTGACCACGGTCGGTCGTAAGGCTCATTCGATGCCGTAGATTGATTCTGCACAAAGGAGAAGAGATAAATCATTCATAGTGATTGAGAACGAAACATACATGTATTAGAAATAAACTAGCAACTAAAAATAGTGATTAATTCTGCGGAAACTAAAAGTAGCTAAGTTAAGATGATTGAGAATGAAACAGTGATTACAAGGTTAACTACAAACTAGAAATAAACTAGAAATTAGAAACTAGAAACACACGCACATCACAACGAAGAAAAGATTGATTATGCATAAACTAGAAACGGTGATTATAAGGTTGTGAAGTGACTCGCAGTGCCGGAAACAGTATTTGGAGCAGGTTGAGGAGGAGGGACTGGCGTCGATGGCGGAGGTTGACTAATTGCAGCGTAAACACCCCTCATCATTTGAAACATCTGCAGCCGCTCTGCCTCCATCCTCTGCCACTCTACCTCCATCCTCGCCTCTAGCTCCTCCTGGAGCCTTGTTTCTTGTTACAACTGAGCCTACAATATTTCATTCCAATGTTACAATGCAATGCAAAAGTTTGTAAAAATCAATGAACGATGAATAAAACAGAAATAACCTAGAGTGTGTCCATCTAGAACCGTGTAGAGTCTAGCCGTGGGCGTATCGCTGGGCTGGAACTCGTGCTCCGTGCTCGAAGCTGGGAGAGAGTGGGAGTACCGGTCATGCTTCTTGCCTCCTCCCGCCCTCATGACCACTTCTCTATCAAGGTCATGGGCACTCAGATCATACTCTGGGGATAGAAGGGGCCGCCATACCTGTGTCGGTGCTCGTCGCCGGCGATGGGTCTGACTAGGAACTGGCGAAGAGACGTGTTGAAGAGCGGCGGGGCTAGCACAGGGGGCCAGGGATAGGGGCGGAGGGGGACGGGGGCTGGGGGTAGGGGCCGGCGTCGGCGGGGGCAGGGGGCGGGCGGGTGGGCGCGGGCGCAAGAGGCCGGCGGTGGGAGACCGGTGGCGCGGGAGGGAGCCGACGGCGTGGGCGCGAGATGTGCCGGCGGCGGCGCGGTGCGGCGAGGCGAGTTTGTGTATGTGCTTGTGTGCGGGCGAGGGAGCGTCGGGCTGGAAATGAAGAAGGTTTGCCGAGTGTCAGATCAGGGCGAGTGTCAAATGGGGCACTCGGCAAACCCCGCTTTTTTCATTTTTCCTTCTTTTCCATAACGTGTTTTTCTTTTTTCCGATGTACTTTGAAAATAACTTGTCAAATTGACTCAATAATATATATTTGATTTTTTTACGAATATTATTACATTATTTTATGCCGTTACAGCTCAAATTTAATTTATATCAATTAAAATTCTATAATTGCACTTAATAAATTAAAATTATCAAACAGATCAAAAAAATTACCAAAATTTCACATGAAACAATCTATGTTTTCTATTGCCTATACAAAAAGTTTTGAAGCCAAACTCTAATTCGACCATCACTTTGACTCCAAATCTTACCGAATACTTCTCAACGCTACGATCCTTCTTCTGAGATGCTTCGGTTTGTAAACACCGTGTGTGACAATTTGTGTGAAACCTTCTCAAATTTTTATCACAGCCTCCATGTATGGTATCATCACATCATGACAAAACTCATGATTTTCAGACTTCGTTTGCTTTTTTTAGAATTGAAAAATCAATCAGCCACACGTTGAATTTTTTTTTCATTTCCCGGGTAAGGCTGAGGTTGTCGGTCAGCCGACGGAGGCAGTCAAGCGGCCTTCCCCACAGAAGGTGACCGCTTCTACACGGAAGGTGACCGCTTCTACACGGAAGGTGGCCGACAATTATATGTTGACCTCTCTGGCATACCATTCTATGGTGGCGTGCCTCCCTCGGTTGGCAACTTGTCAAGGCTGCAGTATCTGATCTTTCCAATTCCAACTTGATCTGCAGTATCCTCTGCATCCGTCTATAATAATAACACTCTCACTCCGGAACGGATCCACTCTGGCTCCAGAACTGATCCTGCCATTCTCTTCTAGCATAGCGACATTATTGTCGATGGTTGCCACCATGCATCGCCTAGCTGCTGCCATGCTCGTGTTGCTCTGCTGCTGCTGCTTGTTCCTCGCCACGCAGCAGCAGCAGCAGCAGCAGCAGCTCCAGCCAGCCGCCGGTGGTAACAGAGCGAGCCCGAGCTGCATACCACACGAGAGGGACGCCCTGCTGGCATTCAAGCACGGCGTCACCAGCGACCCTGGCGGCGTCCTCAGCTCGTGGCGGCGAGACGGTCGCCACGACGAGCAAGACTGCTGCCGGTGGAGAGGCGTCCGGTGCAGCAACCGAACTGGCCACGTCCACGAGCTTCGACTTGGAAGCACCTTCGACGGACCAGATTTGGCCGGCCAGATAAGTCCTTCCTTGCTTGCTCTGGATCACCTAGAGCACCTTGACCTCAGCTGGAATTATCTAGCAGGGCCAACGGGTCGTCTTCCCGAGTTCTTGGGCTCTCTAAAGAATCTCAAGTATCTTAACCTCTCTGGCATACCATTCTACGGTGGCGTGCCTCCCCAGCTTGGCAACTTGTCAAGGCTGCAGTATCTAGATCTTTCCAGCTGGATGGGAGGCATGAACTCGATGGATCTCTCATGGTTAACACACATTCCTTCCATACAATATCTTAACTTGAACAGAGTGGACCTCAGCACAGTAGCGGATTGGCCTCGTGTCATGAACATGCTTCCTTCTTTGAGGGCCCTCCATCTTTCAGGCTGCTCTCTTGCAAGCGCAAACCAGTCGCTGCCACACCTGAACCTTACATATCTCGAGGAGCTCCATGCCTCCGGGAACTCCTTCCACCATCCAATGGTGACCAGCTGGTTCTGGAACATAACAAGCCTTAGATTCCTTTACATCAGCTCCACTAGTATGTACGGTCAATTTCCGGATGCTCTTGGAGACATGACATCCCTGCAAGTCCTTGATCTTTCAAATGATTATTGTCTTTATGATTATCATGATGATGACAAGAACATGCGCAGGATGATCACGAATCTTAAGAACCTATGCAATTTGGAGGTCCTGAACCTTGAATGCACTCTCTTATATGGTGACGTAGCTGAGCTGTTACCAAGATGTTCACCCAACAAATTGCAAGAATTGGACCTCGGTTCGAACCATTTAACCGGGATGTTACCAAGATGGATGGGGCAATTCATGAGCTTGGTTGTTCTGAATCTAGGTTGGAACTACATCACAGGACATGTTCCATATGAGATTGGTAAGCTTAGTAATCTGACCCATCTGGATCTAAGTATAAATAAACTGGATGGCACGATAACTGAGGAACACTTTGCTAGTGCAAGGAGCTTGCAATATATAGACTTGTCATATAATGCCCTCAAGATTGAGATCAGCTCGGACTGGCAACCACCATCCAAATTAGATACTGTAAACTTTGCATCCTGCCAGATGGGCCCACTGTTTCCTGGGTGGCTTCAGTGGAATGTGAGCATCGCCTATCTTGATATCTCTAGTGCAAGCATAGCTGATAGGCTTCCACAGTGGTTCTCCGATGCATTTTCAAATGTTTGGTTCATGAACATCTCCAACAATCAACTCAACGGAACTTTGCCGGCTGATATGGGCTCCATGTCACTTCAGGAACTCGACCTCAGATCAAACAAATTAACTGGTCAGATACCCACGCTGCCACCAAACATACATACCTTGGACTTGTCCAATAACTTCTTGTCAGGACCTCTGCCCTCTGCTACTAGATCCGCCAATCTAACCCACCTTTCTCTGTTCTCCAACCGACTCACTGGTCATATTCCTGAATCTTTTTGTAAATATCAGCAAATAGTTGTGTTGGACTTATCCAACAATTTTTTGGAGGGAGAACCACCGTTGTGCCTCGGGGTAACGGAATGTATGGAATTGGTAGCCTTAAGTAACAATAGTTTGTCAGGAAAGTTCCCGTCTTTTCTGCAAAAATTGACAAATGTGCACTTCCTAGATTTGTCTTGGAACAAATTCTCTGGAAGATTGCCAATGTGGATTGGAAGCTTAACATCATTAAGAGTTATACGATTAAGTCACAACAAGTTCTTTGGTAGCATTCCAGTGAACATCACAAACCTTTCTTGCCTTCAGTACATGGACCTAAATAACAATAAGATATCAGGCTCTCTGCCGATCTACCTATCAAATCTTAAATTTATGACAAACCTTTTTTGTTCTGACGGCATTGAAGTAATTGATTCTCATCTTAATAGTTTGTCTACGGTCTGGAAGGGGCAGGAATTGAACTATGGTTCCATTAAAAGAATTGTGGAGACAAGTATGACGAGCATTGATTTATCTTCAAACGACTTAACCGGTGAAATTCCAGAAGAAATAGTTGTTCTTGATGCGCTTGTGAATTTGAATCTATCAAGGAACCACTTGACTGGAGTTATTCCAAAGAAGATCGGGGAAATGCGATCACTGCAGTCATTGGACCTCTCGAGGAACATGCTTTCAGGGGAAATACCAGCCACTCTGTCAAATCTGACGTTCTTAAGTTACTTGGAATTATCATACAATGATCTTATAGGAAGAATTCCATCGGGAGTACAGCTTGATACCCTGTATGCAGAGTATCCATCTATGTACATTGGCAACGTCGGTCTTTGTGGACATCCTCTTCAAAACAATTGCTCGAGTGAGCGCCATGCACCAAAGCAAGGTGGCCTGGGAAGAACCGAAGAAGGTTATGGGATACCATTCTTTTATCTTGGACTCGGGTGCGGCTTCGTGGTTGGTACATGGATTGCATTTGGTGTTTTGTTGTTCAAGAGAAACTGGAGAATTGCTTGTTTTCGACTCTCGGACAAGTTGTACGACAAAGTATATGTCCTTGTTGCTACATGGGCAAGAGCAAGACAAACACAAACTGATTAGCAAGCTTGAAGCAAAGGCGATGGTCGGCGCTTCAACTCAAATTAGCCAACTCAAATTAGCCAATACATGCATGTATGAATAATGGAAGTGGGAGAGAAGTCTGTTTAGGAGTGCTTTGAGTTTTGTTACTGCCAATATTACATATTGCCATGGTTTTCTTTATGAAATGAAGATTTGTGTGTCCGTGTTTATCTCTTATATCATGTAATAAACTGAGAACCGACACTTGATCATTGGCCAACATTAGTGTTTGTTGTACAAGATAGATATTAGTTGTTAGTATATAGATAACATAAGTATGTTGTAAACTCTAGCTGATCTTCAGGATGTTGGTTTGTAGTCTGTACAAGACGTTCGCCTGGTCAGCTCAGGGCGCTATATAACACGTAGACGCGGCCTCTACAGAGGTTAACACGCTTCACCAAGTTTTACAGTAATAATTATTTCCTTATGATGATGAACATTAAGACAAGGTCAATCAATTCCATGTAGCGCTTCAGGAGGCACTACATCATTGGTCCCTGTGGGCCATGGTAGTCGGATCCGGCAACCTGAATACGACCTATCGTTGCATGTTCCACGCTCATCGTCCACATTAGGGCTTGTTTGGCTGCACCCGTATCCACCTTAGTCCACGTGTGTTGAAGTGGATTGAGGTGAATACAATGTACAGCCAAACAAGGCTTGGCGTGTCGTGGAATTTCATTGTACCTAGGCGAGGGATGATATGAATCAAAATATCATGGTCTCATCTGCAACCAAAGTGTTACGTATAAGCAACATTCACTTACCATACACATTGAACAAGAAAGCAGAGAACAAGGAGAGCAAATTTCTCAGAAATTGAAGAGCCCAAGACATGAGCACCGCTTAACTGGTGGAGCAGTAGTATACTGCTACACCTGCAGTACCGCTACCTACAAACTGGAGAGCGCTGCTAGTCAAATCTCAAATGGGGTGCAAAATGACTTGGGGATAGTACTCCAGGCACATTTGAGATGATGACTTTTTATGATCAAGCAAATAAAAAAAATAAAGTTTTCATAAAAATAAAGTTTATATATAGTCACCAGCATGATCTTTGTTACGTACCATCGCAAGGGAATAATCATGTTCAATCTGCCCACACTCGACTCAACACAAAACTGCTAATATGGTCATAATAACAAAACGAAAACTGAACCACGAAATGATGATGGTCCGGTTCTGGTTCTCTTCATCATAGACGAAAAGCAACACATAAGGCAGTCTAAGATGATAAGCAAATGATTTATTCACAGCTCTAAACAAGTTATAAACTAAATCAGGCACCACCAAAAAACAAGAACGCAACTTCACCAAAAGGCTACAGATCGAACTGTGTAACCTTTATAGAGTAAATCTTAGCAATTCCAACTTTCCAAGAACCAACGGCCACTTGCAGGTTGCTAGCTGCAACGGCTGCTGCTGCATCTCTCCAATGTGTATGGGACTTGGACATGCTGGGACTTTTACAATGTGTAACCTTTTAGGCTTTTACATACCACATGCTGGGACTTGGACGGCGCTGGCGTCGTCGCCGCCCTGGGCGCGCCCCTGACCGGCCGTGGCCTGCGGGGCTATTTTTCCAGTGGAGCGAGACGACGACGTCTGCGAGCCGGCTTTCATGCATGGACGGCGCCAGCGACGACAACGCCCTGGGCCTGTTGGCCCTGTGCGCCCGCGGGGCAGTTTTTCCAGCGGAGCCGGAGGGAGACGACGCCCGCGAGGCGGCTTTCACTGACGACAGCGCCGGGACGCCAACGTGAGCCGCCAGCGCTTGACGCGCGGCGCGAGGTCGTCGGTGGGCCCGAGAGTACATGGCGACGGTCCTCTTGATGGCGGCGGTCCCGTTGGTGTTGAGCGGAGGAGCAAGAGGAAGCCATGTGTGCAGTGTGCTGTGGGCGTAGCGCGCTTAGCTTCCTCGGCGCTGGAGGGGGGAGGCGACGTACCTATGCAGGAGAGAGGCATGACGGTGTGGTGCGGGCGATAGCTGCTGGCTTTGTGTAGTGAAGGCGTGAAGTAGGAGGACGTCTCACCTCAGACAAGCCTGGTCACGATTACTATCGTGCTGAAATTTTATATTATTTTTAAACATTTAATGACTCCCTTCGAAAATACTCCATTCTAAAAATTATTGTTTTTTTTCATGCCATGAGCTCTCGATAAGATCTAAAAATTCTTATATTTGAGTTTTTTCATTTGATGTCCTTAAGATGCTCATAAAAATAATATAATATTCCAGCAGCATATTAATCGCGTATTATGGCTTGTCACCTTAGAAAAATAATATTATTCTTGTACGGTGTCGAAAAAAGATACTTTGTATATGAAAATTGTTGTTGTCGATGAGATTTATAAATTCCTAGTTTTGAGTTTTTTCGTTCGAGATCGTTAAGATGGTCCAAAAATTGATACAAACTTCAGGGATCCAAACAGTACTGCCGCTGACATGTGGGTCCCATCTGTGAGATCCTCGACATGCCACATATGGTAGCGGGTCGAACCAAACCCAGCACCGGCTAAGACTACAAGAACAAAGAGTATTAATTATTACACGCCCAAAGCAGCTGATACAACACGCAGACCGTTTACAAACTGCACACCGAACCATCTAATGGGCTGTTCGGACGATGGTTTCTACGGCCGATAAGCCGGCGGATGCTGTTTTGTTGTGAAAGAAAAACATTGTATCATGGCTGATAAGTTCAAGCGAACATGGCATAAATTAGGGAGCCAGATTAGGTGACTTTACGGAGCAAAGTTACATTGTAACTTTCCTGCGATCTCCACCCTCCATTCCGTATCCAACGACTCAGCACGCATTCAAAGCAAAAGCCTACAACGCTTAGCATTTTTCGTCCACTCCGGCAGCAGTCTGCGGCAGGTCCATGCCGGAGCTCCGGCGGGCTGCCTTCCCTTGCGGCGAGGAAGCGGGAGTCCAGCAAGTCGTCAACAAGCTCACCCTTCTTTGATGATGATGATGATGCTAACCGTAACAGCAGTCTGCTGCTGCTGGATTGTTGCAGATATCCCTTTGTGCAGGGGGGAAATGGGGAATGGGTCACTGTCAAAGATTTGGTGCAGCGAGATGACCCGCCGAATGAGGACAAGGACATTTGGCTCTCCTACAGCTTGTGCCGGCTTTTAGCAAGGCGCTACTATGGGTTCCACTGCGCCGAAGAAGGAGATGACAAGGTGCGCCGTCTTGCGCTGGCGGACCTGAGAACAACATATGGGTACAAGAGGGCATTCACCATTGCTGAGGTGCAGTTGGCTTTCCTTCATGATTACTTCTTCACCGCCTCCCTCCCAATCATAGAATCAGGATTGAAGTACATTGATGCTGCACAAAAGTTAATGGAGGCATTCACAATGATCATTTCAGTCTTGTCTAGTGCCATTATTCCAATCGCCCCGATTGCAACGTTTATGTCATCGTGTACACTTTTTGAGACCCCAATGTCGTTGCTGGTTAAAAATCTTTTGGCCATCTATTGGCGTCCAATACACACTGCTTTTAGAAAACTCAATGGTCTCCCCAACGACCGCCTCATCATCATCCGTTTTAGGCCTAATCCTAATGCGCAGGATGTTTTTGACCCGTTTCAAGCTCAAACTGGTGATGCTTACTGGAGGAACAAAATAGGCCAATACTCAATTCTCCAAGACTACAACCGTCGTCGCTCTCCCAAGAAGGCACTTGTAGCCTGGTTCCACAGAATTGTGCTATCCCAACCATCGTATGGGTTCATCAATCATTTCCCAGTAGAAGAAGAAGAAGTCGATATGCTGCAGCTGGACAACATGAGAGAGTTGGTTGCCGATACTCTCCGAGATATAGATGCATGGCCCGCCAACAAACGGTACCAGATCTCTGAAGATTAACATGGATCAGATAAACAGGGACGACATAAGCAGGGGCAGTGCTGGTTATGACTGGTTATTGACCTGCAAGCAAGAAACTCACACGGACACCATCCTCATATGGCACATAGCAACCTGCTACAGTGACATGTCACTGCGCCATTGTGATCAGCAGGAAGGGTTCCCCCGATTAGCCGACACCGACACTTTCCATGAAGTTGCCACAACATTGTCAAGATACTGCGCCTACCTAGTGGCCTTTCTTCCGGAGTTCCTCCCGGAGCACAGCCTGACCACCAAACAAGTGTTTCAAAGAGTCTTACAGGAAGCACAGCAAGAACTAGGAACAAAGCCAATGAAGGACGAGGAGAAGCGAACCAAGATCCGAGGGCTACAGCTACCAGACCAGCAGGGGCAGCGGACGACCTTTCACAAGGGTGTTGAGCGGGGGCGACAACTGGAGATGATCTATGACGACAAGGTACGCTGGAGGTTCATTGCAGAGTTCTAGGCGGAGACAATCCTATACGTCGCGCCGTCTGAGAACGCAGAGGCACACATCGAGCACCTGGCCAAAGGCGGGGAGTTTATCACGCACCTCTGGGCCATGGTCTCCAACGCCGGCATCGCGAAGCGCGCAACGGGGGAATGGCATCCGCCTGCTTCCACTACCAAAAAGTAAGCAATTTGTGAGCTACACGGCTAGCCATGGGTGCTAATTAAAACACCCAGCTTGTTAATCTTTTGTACTCAAGCCTCCAACTGGTGTGATGTTAGGTCCTGCAAATTTTGGTTTTTGATTTTGTTGGTCCATTCTATCGAGCTTCATATGGGATTTTTTTTATTTTTTATTTTTGCTTATTATGCAGAGGACCA
Source organism: Miscanthus floridulus (assembly GCF_019320115.1). Taxonomy (NCBI): domain Eukaryota; kingdom Viridiplantae; phylum Streptophyta; class Magnoliopsida; order Poales; family Poaceae; genus Miscanthus; species Miscanthus floridulus. Next base: position 7,710,013 of record NC_089588.1, on the reverse strand, counting down.
CCAAAGAAGATAGAGACCACCAAAGCAAGAACTCAGGAGTGCCCCTTTTAATGATGGGTGTTAAGGCCCAAGGAAAAAGCAAGCTAAAATTAAGGCTATTTCACAGACCTGCAATGGCCATTAGAAGCAAAGAAACTTGATCGTTCTAGCTCTGCAGTGAGCACAATAGTGATCAGCATGTGCTTTTGTGCTTAGTTATACCTACTTATTACCTTTTACTGAATCTGGTGAATCATGCTTGGGCTTATGTGACCATGTTCCGAACTAGTAGTGTTGAACTTCTTATGTTGTGTTTCAGATCAGTTTGTCAACTATGTGTTGGGCCGGATGTTGGGCTTATGTATTGGCTTTAATTTATTGAACATGTACTATTGAACCTAGCTGTGTTGAACATGTTCTCTGTAATCAAGCTTTGTTGAACATATGCCAGATGTTGGACGTACTCATGTATTGGCTTTGATTTGTTGAAATATGCTATTGAACCGGCAAAATATTTAGTGCAAACCACATCTTCAGTGCAATGCGTGAAAACCCCATTAAAACCATACTTAGGAGTTTTCAAAAAATTTGAAACTACGCATACCAATAGTGCATCTATAAACATACATTGTGACAAAATTTGAGATTCAAACTCGTTTTGCAAAAATTCATATGAAAATAACAAATTTGATTTGCATCTATGGAATCAAGCCGTGTTCAACACTTCAACTTGTTATAGTTGTGTGATGGTTGATGATATATATTATTATTACAATATCTTGTCTATGCTACAAAAATGTTCTTATATTTACCAATCATGTATGCTTGGTTTTGCCAACTGAGACTATAGAGAAGATAAATCTTGCCATTGATGTGGAAACAAAATGAGAACGTGACGTTTACATATTTGTGAAACAAATGACGCAGTTGGTGAAAAAAGATTCATTGTTGTGCTAAGAATCCAAGCTGGGACAAAATCAAATTGACTGTAGGGGTAAATCCATCCTTCCACTGCTACTATACAGTCCAATTAACAACAGTGTCATACATGACATAAATATTAAAGTAGATGTCAAATAAGACATAAATATTAGCCTGACATTGGTAGAGTCGTAGCGAATGTCAATGTGTGGGCTGTTATTAGGCTGCTTTTTTTTTTTTTTTGAGAAAAGGCTGCTTGTTACTCATGTATACTCAAGCCTCCGGCTGTGATGTTGGGCTGTCAGGCCCATTTTGCTTTATAGGGCATTTTTTTTCTTTTTATCTAATTCATGAATTGTTTGATCTAACATCACTGCTCTTTAAAAAATGTTTCTTCCATATACTCTTGTCAGTTTGTTAGTCACAGCTTTTGTAAAAATCTTAAAATGACATTAAGTATACAAATCGGTCTATATTGATATAAGGGGAGCACTATATTTTTTATGGTATACGGGGAATTTAATTTAGAAAAAAAAACTTATAGGTACTTCCGGAACAGTAATATGTACAGAGTCACAGACTATATGTTGCAAGTTTGTAAAAACCTTAGCAGTGGCATGCTAAGCCTATGCTCTTGAAAAATATATATACACATATTTTTGCTTGCATGGGTGAACCGAACCAGTTCTCATTCGCCATTTTCCCCAGCTGCATGTATGTACATACTAACATACAGTACTCTCATCCCACGTAATTAATGGCTAAAAAAACACACAAAAACTCGATCGGACATACCGCTGGAACTAAAGGATGAAGTACTGCTGCTTATCGTCCAGCTGCTGCTTGCCGCCTGATGATCTCCTGATGCCGCGGTCAAGGCCACCACGCGCGGCCGCGGACGCGGACGACGACGAGGCGGAGGGCGAGGTGGTGGTGGGCGCGCGGAAGCCGATGTTCTCGACGGCGCCGACGGTGTTGAAGAAGAGGCGGCGGTTGAGCTCCTCCACCAGCGTGCGGTGCAGCAGCTGGCTCCGCATGTCCACCATCGACCGGTTCCGCGTCATCCTCCTCCGCCGGCTGGTCCCGTCGTTGTCCTCCCGCCGCCGCGGCCGCCCGGCGTGCTGGTGCTGCGGCGACATGCTGCACTGCCGCTGCAGCTGCCGCGCGAGCTGAACGGCGGCGGAGCTGCTGCCACCGAACCTTGTCTTGGATGAGCCGCTGCCGGTGCAGCAGCCGGGCATGGGCTCCGCCTCGTTGGCACCTGAGGCGTAATGCAGAGGAGAGTACTTACCGGAGTGCACGGAGCTCATGTCATCGTCGTCGCTTAAAGCGTACCAGTGATGATGATCTACACCAACAAAGTTTTTTTGCACAAGAATGCACACGTGTCAAGGCTCATTGTCACAGTACTCTCCCGTGCAAAGCAGCGAGTAGGCAGGCACTAGGCTATAACAGGTACTCTCTCGATTCTAGACTATTTTAAGTAAATTGTTTTTCTATGGCCATGTTTGCTTGAGCTTATTTAGAACTACTTTTCAGCCATTAAACAGTATTTTCTCTCACAATATTTCAGCATAAGCATCAGCATGAGTCAAATTTTAGCATCAGCGAACAAGGTGTATGTCTATATGTCTACAAAATCAGAATGATCTATAATTTAAAATAGAAGGACTATATAGCACCACAACGCCAAATATAAGTCGTGATCATGCCTACGTGGACAACAAACAAAAGAGATGTCGGCAGGCATTTGGGGACCGTTGATGCCGAGTACGTGTATGCATGCGCCTGCACGTACGGTGGTACGACTGCTGCATGCGGTCCAAAAAAAATGAAAAGGACCTGAACCAGAGGCGCCATAGTCAACATTTCGGCGCAGGTCCAACTCATGGGTTGCGTACGTCATGCACTACACGTAGGCGCCCACATAGGTACAAAAGCAGTTGAGGCCACTTTGGAACACGGGATTTTTTTTCCAGTTTCTGTGTTTTTTCTGTGAAAAATAAACTGAATCATGTGAAATTCTTTTATAATTCTTGTAGAATTCCTACGTTCTAAAGGGGCCTGAACAAAGATGCCCTATAGGATATGTCATACATACACGAATGACATGTGCGTTTTGATATGTTTCGACCAAACCTTACTAAACTTGGAGGCTAAATAATTCAAGATCAGGCACACAAAATCTCAAAATGTACTACTACTCGGCTAATCCCTCTAGTGGCGTGATATATGCAGATTTTTTATAGAAAAAGTTCTACTTTTCGAAAACAAATACCCTCCAATTAAATTCAATTTGTAACATTCAAACAAGATTCAATTTGTAAAAGGAATTTTCTAGCCAAAGGTTTGGGACTGAAGCCTTAAATAACTCTAAATTCGATAAATTAAAGTTGGTCATGTCAAATACCGAAGGATTGAAGGATGCAAGCGGTTACCTTTGGACCAGCAGCCACCGCCACGTGGGCCAGAGAAGGCATAGGGCCCCACCCCACAGTGAGAGCCATGTGAGGAGGCGGGAGACGAGGAGAGGTAGCAGAACGGAGGAGGCCGCTCCTCGTCGTTTTCGTCATCGTCGTCACGTTCCACGTACGTGTACTCGTGCTGCTGCGCTCGCCCCGGCAGCAGCCTGCCGATCTCCTGCTGGATCATGGCGGCGATCTCCGACGCGTCCCGGTCCGCGATGTCCAGCTCCTTCACCATCTCCTGCGCCACCTCCGCCGCCGTGTCGCTCGCCATGTCGAACGGGAAGTAGATGTTGCGCGCGTGCCCCGACGCCTCGTCGGCGATCTGAACCTTCAGGAAGATGGTGTCCTCCTCCACGTTCAGCTTCCCGGTGATGGTCATGTCATTCCTGGGCGGCGGCGGATGTTGTGGCTCCTGATGCTCGCCCTCGTCATCGTCCAACGACGACGACGCCGAGACGACATCTTCGGCGGAGCTACTACACGTCGAGGGCGGCGGAGCGCCGGCAGCAACAGCAGCTGGCAACGGTGGCGGCGGCACTGGCACCGTGCCAGCAGCAGCGACATGGTGGCGGTGACCATGGTCGTCCAGGAGGAAAGGGTCCAGCAGCAGCTCGGCGGCGGACGGGCGGTTGGCGGCGGGGACGAGGCAGCGGCCGATGAACCTGCGCGCGTCGTCGTCGTCCACCCGGTAGAACGCGTCGGGGAGCCTGCCGGCGGTGACCTTCTTGTAGATCTGCGCCGGGTTGGAGCACTCGCTGTAAGGGTACTCGACGGTGAGCATCTCCAGCATGCACATCCCGAACGCGTACACGTCAACCCTCTCGTCGTACTCCTCGTCGTACATCTCGGGCGCCATGAACTCGGGCGTCCCGATGACGCTGTGCGCGGCTCCGCCGCGGCGGCCGAGCACGGCGGCGAGGCCCAGATCGCCGATCTTCACCTGCCCCTGGTGCCCGTTGACGAAGATGTTGTCGCACTTGAGGTCGCGGTGGATCACCGGCGGGTCGCGCGCGTGGAGGTAGGCGAGCCCGCCGAGCAGCTGCCGCGCCCACGACCGGACGGCGCGGAGGCTCACCCGAGGGTACCGGAGCCGGTAGGACCGGAGCGTGCCGGAGGAGAAGAGCTCCGTGATGAAGTTGAAGCTGCGGCCCGGCACGTCCACCCACGAGGCGTGGAAGCCGATGATGCCGTCGTGCCGGAGCGAGCTCAGCAGCTGCACCTCCGAGTACATGCGCTGCACGGCGTCCGGCGAACGGAGCACGCCGGCGAGGCTCGCCTGGTTCCACGCCACCTCCACGCCCCGCTCCTCGTCGAAGCCCCGGTACATCGACTTCATGGCGCCTTTGCCCAGCAGCTCATCGAACTGTTCCATATGCATGTATGTACACGTGTCGCCACGTCGACATATATACGTGCAAAATTAAGTACATTGAATTAGCAACAAATTTGATTTGGGAATTATGGATTTTAGTAAGTATTAGCGTTTTATTTATAATCTCTCTCTCGGGATTGATTATTCGCATATCATGTTTTTTAGATTAGTTAGTGATGAAAAAGTGGCAACACTTCTTTTTTAATGAAAGAACTCTATTTTTTGGAACCGATTTAGTAATGATATTCTTCTCTGATGTCTTTGTCTAAAAAAGAAGGAATTCTACTTTGATGCTAAAATACATACATACACTGTTACTATTGGCATCATCCTTTCTGAAGCATATCTCTAGGACATGACACGGCAACGGCACATCCTTTCTGAAGCTTTCAAAGCATCTTATTATTGGCATCTTGACACACGCATGCAATGGGAAGAAAGAAAGAAAGAAAAAGAGAAAGAAAAACTAAGCTAACCATTGAGCATATCCAAGTTGGGAAAGTTCAAATACCAATCAAACACCTACTCTGACTACCGCTGGATAAAAAGTTGGCACTCTTTTTCTGATTGGAAGTAGAATAATCACACAAACAGGGCTTTCACCATCTCAAAATTAATGATGATCCACTAGTTGACCAAGTATAGAATATGTGTTATTGGTATTATTATCACGTGTTATCACCATCATCTTCTGTAGTATGAACAGCAATAGTTTAGAATTGTTCACACATGCATGATGCCATCTTGTGAATCCATCTGAGCAACTGAATATTAAATTAGTAAAATATGTACGGGCTGTAGATACAATCTCTGGCCTAAATATATGTTTAATGATGTATCTGGTGGTTCAACTTTTCATGCTGCTAATTGTTTGTACTTTATGGCAATCAAGTACAACAGGCGAGATGCTAGCTACTGCAAACAAGATCACCTATAATATTTTTTCTGTTACAAGTTAGGACGAATGGACGATGTACTTTTGTACTGCAATACAGGGAAGCCTTACATATACTCCAGAAAAAAGGACAGGCTTAATTTATTGTTTAATTTCCATCAAAGAGAAAAAAAAAGTCAGACTACTTTTTTTTACATGCCTTGACAAATATACAGAGTAGTACTAATTAACTTACGTACAGTAATTAAAAAAACTGAAATTAAAAAAAAAGATGTGCAGCTCCTTCGTTTATATACTCCTATAGGCACGTAGTAAAAGCCAAATGGGGATTGGAAGCAAAAGAAAAAAGGCTCAATAATTGTGCCCTGTTTTAGAGGTAGCTCGGATGTGCACATCACTATTGTGGAATAATAATCCATCCTTAAACAAGATGCTTAGAAATATATATGAACTCTACATACTAGCTAGGTAGCCTAATTAATGTTGATGGAAACATGGCATAACTATAGTTTTACTAGTAATTATAGAAGGTAGTGCTAATAACAAAATAGAGCTAGGACAAGAATATAGTGAGTAAAACAAGCATGATTAGACGCTGACGACACTCATAACCAATCTACCAAATTTTGCTGCCTCAAAAGATGATCGAGGTTGTTCATGTATCTAATAGCAATTAGAAGCTAGCTACTATATTCCAAATCTGAAGAGCAAGAGCATGCACATTTTGAACGAAAAGGCAGAGAAGAGAAGTTCACTACAACACGGGACAAGAACATGCATATTCGTCTATTCAATCACCAATTGGAAGAAGGAAGAGAAAGCAAAGAAGAAGAAGGACATGCATGCGTACCCGTCCATAGCGACCGGTGGGGTCAGTCTCGACGTATCCGTTGTCGCCCACCCGCGCCGCCCTCTCCGGCCGCCGGCCGCCGCACCGCCGTGCCGTCGACATGGTCAGCTCCACGGAGCTTTAATTTATTTCCTTTCCTCCTTGGTTTGGGACTTTGGGTAGTGCAGCAGCACTTAGTTGCACCAGGCAGAGAACCTAGCTAGTTAGCTAGTATATGTCTGGCTTGTATGTATGTATATATGGAGACGAATCGATGGATGGAAGCAGCAGAGCAAACTAGAACTGGAAGGGCTTTCGGCGGCCTGCTGTGCTAGAGGGCGCCGGGGAGGAGGTTGTGGCAGTGGTTGTCGTCGTAGGCGAAGAGGACGAAGACTCGGAAGAGGAGCCAGCTGAGGCAGGAGAAGTCGTCCGCGCCGGTCCGCAGCGCCATGGACGCCGACGACGTCCCGTAGGAGGAGGAGGCCCCCGCGTGCGCGTGGTGCGCGGCGCCGAGGCAGCGGCAGGGCTGTGCACTCATCTGACTCTGACGACACCAGGCTGTTATATGTGGCAGGCAGCAGAGACGGAACACGGAAGTGCCGTGCGTGGTGGTAGGCACACACCAACACCAGCAGAAGGCAGAAGCCACAAGCCACAGCAGATGAGAATGAGATGAGGTGACACCAGGACAGGCTAAGCTGAGTGATGTACTGATGTATGGCCGATGGATGGATGGAAGAGGATGCCTCCCTCCAAGCAACTTTGCCTCAGTTTTTTCTTTTCCCACGCGTGCAGCTGCAACAGGCACCAATCGTGGTAGTCACCACCGTCTGCGTCCCTTCTGATCGCGATCGATCGAGCTGTGTTGTGAGTGACAAGGCCACACAGACACAGTCATACAGCGCTTGAGAGCTATAGATACATAAATACAGAGATTCAGATAAATGAATTGAAGGGATAGATAAACGATGGAAAACTACCGGCCGGTGCAGGGAATCTGTATGTACCTGAGTAGCCAACAAGTAGTCGACCTCGCTCGTCCCTGCCCTTGCTGTCACCTGGAATTAAAGACGACTATGTGTGGAAGAAACGAAGGGAGGGGAGATTTTCGCTTCTCTCTGATCAGATCAGCTGGTACGTTGAGCTAGCTCGCTAGCTGATGAGATCCTGCAAGTTTCGTTTGCAGTGCAGCTGCAACTACAAGGATCTGAACTTGAAGAATCTGTGCCTGGGAAGAAGCATCTTCGATCTGCGTGTGTGCGTATGTGTGTCTGCGTGTGGTGTGGTGGATTTGATTTGCCTGCTGGAATTTGTGTGCAAGAAATGGGCCGGCAGAGAGTTGGAGCTGCAGTGATTTTGGAATGCCTTTCTCTGAGAGGATGTCGAATGGTCGATGATGCAGGTGCTTCAGTTCAGAGTTGAAATGGAATATGTAGCAGCGGTTGAAGGTGGTGGGCGTGGGGGGAGCCTAAAACAAAGTTATATTAACCAATTCAACTAGTAATAATAATACATACAATGCGTATGTCGCGCTCTGATCTGGAAAAATATTAAAATGAGTGCAAGTTTGTTTTCTCAATAATACTGGTGATGATGCTGCTTGGTTGACTTTGCTCATTACTACTACCAATTTCTTCAGCAAGCTCTGCCACCTTATTATATTCTCTTATCTGCAATTCATTTGTTGATATAAGGAATCTCATTGCTAATGCTATTACGATGCTACGCAAAATATAATGTGCTCCACCTTATTATTGCATTATTGTGGCACTACTAATATATCAGGTTAGAAAAAAAAAACGTGGCATGCATATATTCAGGAAATTATATAGTGGCCATCTTTTTCATTCATTCAGGGTTCAAGATTCCTCGAGTCGTTTTCGTTTTCATGGCCAGACAGCCACATTGTGGGGTACGAGTAGCACTACCACCGGCTCAAACCTGAAGACGGTTCCCCACTGATGGCGACACAACTGCTCCTTATTAGCGATGACCAATCATGCATACGACGTCTTCAAATGGAGTACGTGTAAGGCCACATGTCTCTTCTATCTATGAGAACAATCCAGCCCGGATTATGTACACAACAAAGAACATGACCGTTTGCTGAGCCTAACTCAAATGGTTAGGTTCTTCTTTCTTTGTTTCTTGAACTAATTTTGCACTTTGTTCCTTTCTGTTTTCAATAAATACTGTAGGGGCCAAAAGCCCCTCCAGATTCTAAAAAAAAAATTGGTTAGGTTTCTTGTGTTGGATCGTGTCCATCTGGGTTGAGTTACTCGTCTGCAAGGGGGTTTCTGGTGTTTTCACCAAGGTTTTAAATCTCCAGCTATAGCCTCCACTATCTCCGGCTATAGCTGTTTGACAATTATTTAGCTAAGTTTTTCCATGTACAAGTTAGCCCTTAGCTGCGGCTATAGCCCGCTATAACCGGCTATAGCCTTTTTTCGGATATAGAAAGCTAAATGGCTTAGCCGGCTATTTAAAACCTTGGTTTTCACCAAAATATCACAAAGACATTCGTGGAGGTAGAATATGTGCGTGTACGTAAGCATCTATTTTGTGTATTGCAAAATAAAACACAAGATAATAACCACTTTTAATTTGCAATATATCAGGGATCATATATAGTCTATCTGTCAAAAGTTAAACTATCCTAGTTTCACTAAGTTTATGGAGAAAATATCGACATTTATGATACAAAATAGATATACTATGAAATACATTTTGAGAAAAGTTAATGCTACTAATTTAATATAAAACATTAATATCAATTTAATTACGATGGTTTGACTTAAGACACAGCTAGAATGGTAGTCTTTTTCAGGATAAGAGTGGGTACAAACTAGCTTCTCCTGTATGTATGGATGGTACTAGCATCTGTACTGTCCCTACCAAAGTACAATCATTCACTGTGGGAGAACGCAGATTTGCCGAGTGCCGTCAGCTTTGCCGAGTGCCAAAAATCGAGCACTCGGCGAAGCCACTCTTTGCTGAGTGCCGGACCGGGTGGCACTCGGCAAAGTCTAGTACTCGGCAAAGAGTGGCTTTGCCGAGTGCCACAGAGTGCCCGGCACTCGGCAAAGGGCGGCACTCGGCAAAAGCCCTCTTTGCCGAGTGCAACACTCGGCAAAAAAATGGCCCTTGACGGCTGAGCCCGCCCACGCTGTCAAATTTTTTAAAAAAAATCTTTGCCGAGTGCCGGCCCGCCGTCGCTCCTGGGCCGATGAAGCCGAGGAGGACCTCCCATCGCCGAGATCCCTTGGGGCGGGTCACCGGGGCTTTTCTCGGGCGCGTTCATCGGCTGTGGTTGCGGGGAGCGGATCTCCTTCAGTGACTCGGAGGACTACTCCGACTCCGAACCGCCCTCACCGCCGCCGCCTGGTAAGGGTAAGGCTGTCGCGGGGCCGTGTGGGCACCGTCGGCATGCGCGTCGTCGTCGTCGTCTCTGGTGGAGGCCCGAGGACTTCATGGCTGTGGCTCGGCGTTCACATCCACAGCTCGACCCGGCTCCGGCTGCCGCCTCCCGCCAACGCCGTGACACCCCTACGGCGCACCCTGCTCGTGCCCTGGAGGAGCCAGACGCGGACGACTTCTTCCAGGTGCGGAGTCGCCGTCGATGGCGTCGTCGCTCGCTGCCCAAGCCGGCAAGGCCTGTCCCGCCGGCGTTGGTGGGCCTATGTTTCAACTGCTTGGCGAGCTCCCATGTCAAGGCAGAGTGCAGCTTCCCGGCAAGGTGCTTCAATTGTTAGTGCGTTGGGCACCGCGCCTTCATATGCCCGCTCCCTGCGAGACCCGCGGGCGCACTCCGCCGTGGTCGCCTAGGGGTCGTAGGGTCTCCCGGCGGCGGCCGACGTCTGGTGGCCGACGGGCTCGGCGCGCCGATGATGACACGCCGTCGACGCGGTCTGCATCCACGGGACGGTCGCCATCGGTTCCACACTACTGCGCTCCACCGACTCCGCCTCCTCCACCTCCCCCGCCTCCGCCGCCACCTCCCTCCTCTAGCGCCATCGTGACTACTGTGGGGGCGGTCGTCGAGGCTCCTGTGGGAAGCCGTGCGGCAAGCCGGCGTCACATGGAGTTCGTCGTCGTCCCTCGTTTGGAGGAGTTGCTGGCTGCCAAGGACGAGCTCGGCCTTGCGCTTGTCGCGGTGGTTGGTGGTACACGGCCACCGGTGTCGCCGACCATGGTGGCCCGGTTCCTCTTCGGGCGCTTCGGATTGATGGAAGAGGATGCAGTGGTTCGGCGCCATGATCCTGAGGATTTCGTCGTACGGTTTAGGCGTCGCGAGGACAAAGACTACGTCCTTGCCACGCCACCGGGGGGGCTACTACCCCTCATCTGGCGGCCATGGCGGAGGACGTCGTTGGCCACTGTTGGGTCGTTCCCATTTAGGGTGCTGGTGGGGATGAGGCGCGTTCCACTCCATGCCCGGAACGCGACCATGGCACAGACCATCCTCGGGCCCACTTGTGCCGAGGTTGACGTTGTCCGGCCAAGCGACGTACCGGCAGATGACGACTGGGAATTCTTCGTCACAGCATGGTGTTTGCATCCACGATTCATCCCCGACGAGCAGGTCGTGTTCATCCCGGAGCCGCGCATCCTTAGCCCCATCGAGGCCGCTCTGACAGTGCTTCTGGGGCTGTGCTACCTCATGAGGTTGCGCCTAGTTGCGTTCCAAGATTGGAACGCGCCGCCTGCGTCCCCTGAGGACGATGGCCATGGTGGGGCTGATGCTGATGAAGACGACGGTCCAAGCGATGGCAAATTCCACCACGGGGTTCATGACGGGTGTGGCGGCCCGTCGTGGGGGCCGACCCCCGAGGATGACTACTCCGGCGGGCATGACAGCGATGATGATGGCTCCGCCGACAGCAACTTTAACCTCTATCATCCTAGGATCGACCGTCGTCGTTGTGGTCGCTTGTCGCCGTCTTGCCCGACCGCCTTGGCACGACCGTCCATACTGGTCGGGACGGTTTGTTGCCTGCTGGTCCCTGGCAGGCATGGGCTCATGCGTGCGGGCGTCATAATTGGTGGTCCACGGGAGATCTCGGATGTCGAGTCGCCGCGTCCTCGAGTGCATGCGCCTACGCGTCCTTGGTAGCGCGTGCCTAAGGCCCCGTCACTGTCGAACACTTCTCCACACCACGTTGACGTATCTCCTTTTCAGCTGGCTTCCACGCCGGCCACGCCGGTCGCTGTAGCGCTAACTTCTGCCTCGGGTGCCGAGGGCGTCTACCGGCTGCTGGTACCAATGAGCCCATCTCCTATGCTGCTGCGTATGTCTGAAGGCTCTTTAGCTGGCTTTGTGGGCCGCTTACTCATAGCCAACCCACAGCTACTCCATGGGGGCCGTCGCATCCAGGCGTGCCCCTATCCGGCGGCCACCGAGGACTGGTGGGCTCATTGCATCAAGGCCGAGTTCGCAGGCCCAACCCGTTCGTCCTACTCGACGTTAGGGGTAGACGTGTCTGCTGGTCCCCACGTGCCTAAGGCTTCGAACTATAACTGCGTCCAGGCAGAGTTCGTTGGCCAAAACCGGCTGGCCTGCACAACATACCAGGATGGCCCGGGCCTCGCATGGACGACGCCCAGGCCTGATCACGACAGGACGCCACCCAGGCTTACTGCACCGCCTACGGCCTCTCCCACCGAGCCTGGGCAACACGCGGCGGCATCGACGGTGGTGTCGGCTACGGCGGTGCCGGCTCCGGCAACACCGCTGGAGATCTCAAGGTGTGTAACACCTCTGGTATTACGAGCTCGCTTAGCACCTTAACTAAGGCTTAAAAGAAATTAATTAACCAAGCTCTCGTGTTTTAAAGTTTTAAAACTCACATAAAATGATAAAACAAATTATCCATGTTTTTGTATAGCTTGATGATTCCCGGCGAGTACCTTGGCTTGGTGTAGTTTGTAGGTTGGTTTGACGTGGCGGGGTTATCTCAAAAATATCCCGAAGTCCCTTCGTAACGTACTGGAACTCGTCCTTGCTACTCAACCCATCTACCTTGTCTGTTCTCGACGTTGTCGCGTTGCCGACCGCGTCGCTGTTGCAGTTGACCGCGCGCAGGCACACCTCTTTGGAGCTGTCCGTGCCAACCGACACGCTTTGCCAGCCACCTTGGGCCAGGCCAAATCCTTCCCATCCTTTCTCTGATGATCGCCTTAAATGATGTTGGCCGGGTCGCTCACGTTTCTGCTGTCTCGGTCTTGCCTTGCTCGTCTCTGCGGTCTCGATATTGTCGTTGCCAACCGGCATGTCCTACCATTCACGCTGGGTTGGGTTAGGCCGAATCAGTCCTACCTCCCCCTCCTTTTTCTTCTCGGTTGCCATGGGGAACCCTCCTAGTCCTACTCGTCCTTCTCGCTCTGCTCTCTCTCTCTTCTGGTTTTCCTCCCACCGCGGCGTCCCCGCTAGAGCTGTTCGCGCCGGTGCTGGCCTTCCACACGCTGGAACCGCCGCTCTGCTCCATGGCTGCTGCGCCCGCGTGCCACACCACCGCGTGGCCATCCGCGCCCACCATTGCCCTGCCTCCGCCGCGTGCGCTGCTCATCCAAGCCGACCGCCTGCTGCACGGAGCCCCCCTGCCGGCGTCGTAGCTCCACCGCCTCACCTCCAAGCCCGCATGCGACTCCCTCACTCTACTTGCCTCTACGGCACCGGTGCACACCATGCTCGTGCCGCAGCTCTGCCTCCCCGCGAGTGAGCCACCGACCCACGCGCAGCTTCGCCGCTCTCCTTCTCCTCCGCAGTCAGCCGCCATGGCCACGCACCGCTCCGCCCTCCTCAGCGCCTCCGTGGCACGCTGTGGTCGCCATGGCCGCGGCCACCGTTCCTTGCCCCCGCGTGCGGGTGTACGCTCCTCAGCCCATGCGGGTCTTTGCAGCCGCAGCGCGTCCGAGCCGCAGCACCTTGTCTCCTTCCCTGCGCCGCTCCAAGCGCACCGTGCGCGTGCTAGCCACGACGCTGCCCTTCCGCAGCGCCCAGCCATGGCTGCGCCAGGCCACCCGGAGCCATGGAGTCCTTCTGCCAACGCGTGGCTCTGCCTCGCTTCCCCTTCCTCTCCGCGCTGCGCACCCGCCCGACCAACGCCGTTGCCGCGCCTCCCGCGGCCGTGCCGGTGCTCTGCCCCGGTGTCCGCGCCTCTCGTACGGCCACGCCGTGGCCCGCTGCTCCGGACGTCCTTCAGCCGGACCGCAGCAGCCACGCTGCCCATGCCGTGTTGCCCCGCAGCCACCATCACCGAGCGCAGCTACGCCTCCTCCACGTCGTCCGTCTGGCCGACACCGCTGCGGCCGATTGGCCGTCGCCTTGGTTCGCGCGGGCAGGCGGCCGTGGGCCAATTCGGCCCTTACCGCGGCCAGCCCGGGGCCGCGTGGGTCCCTGTGCGGCTCGTCGCCGGTTGCTACGCCGCCGCCGTGCCTCTTCCTGGCCCCGTCACGTCGTTCTAGCCGCCGGCCCTCTATTTTTTAGGATGAAGCAAGGGTATAAATCCAAGCAATTATTTTTACAGGGTTCTTTACGCAAATATGTGACTCGTGTAAATAGTACTTATGTCCTGCGGATTAGTTTCGAGAAAACCCAGGGGCCTCCTCGCAAAAGTGATGCCGATGTCTTGCCCTGGCCGACTGGGTCGGCCTGTCTTTATCGCGCGCTGGGCCGGCCTGTCTTGGCCGCGCCCTCGCCTGGGCCGGTTCCTGCCTGCCTGCGGGCCATCCATCGCCCGCGCGCCCTGCCTGGACCGCCGCCTTACCGCGCTGCTGGGCCACAGCGCCGTGTTGGGCCACGCGCGCGCCTGCAGGCCGAGTTAGGCCATTTCGGGCCCAAGGAGTTTTAGCTTTCTTTTTTGGTGTTTTGCAATTTTAATAACCGGCTGCATACTTGGAAATTGATAATAAAATGTAGAAAATTCATAAAAATGCCAAACTAGTTTTGTTAGTCTTCTAAAATCATGATCTACCTGTTAGTATAGTTGTTCACATAGTGTGATAATATTCTTGGAAGCTATATAATTAATTTAAGGTACTTGATATTGTAAAATATAAACTTGTAGGCATTTCCATGATAAATTGGTAATATGGTTGAATCTGAAATTTGTACAGTAGGCTTCTAGCAACATTATATACCCACTATAATTTTTTATAGCTCCAGAATAATTAGTTTGTTAAATAGATAATGATGCCCTATTCCGAATAAAGATTAAATGGATAAAATGGGATAAAGAAATAACTCGGATTTGTATAACTAAAACAATTGTTGGGAAGTACCGCCTTATTCGACAACAGGGATACGTAGATCAGCGTTAGAGCGAGCTCGTTAGCTTGTGGGGCATAATCGGATTTCTAAGCATTTTGGCTGTCGTCGATTATTTACATCTATGCATTTGCATCAATGCATATCATATAGGTACGATGATGGATCAATTGGGAATCCGAAGATGATGCAATGGGCTTTCTATCCAATTGATGGTGGATGATCTGAAGATGCAAATACTAACTTTTTAATATATATCTTACCCAGGCAAGCCTCGGTGCATAACCCCTACTTTCTGCAGTTTAAATTATATTTGTGCATTAAGTTTTAAGGAGTTGAATGAAACTCACTTGCATATATATCTTTATCCTATGAGTCTTACTAGTATGACACGATCGTGTAGATTGCTATGCTATAGGACTCCGGTAGAAGTCGAGTGATTGCCTGTCACTCGCGAGATATAGGAAATATCTTATTGGATTATCATCACTTGGAAAATATAAAAATGGTGGAAAGGAAAATGGTGACTGGGCAGGGATATGGTTTGGGTATTGGTGGGTGTAAGAGGTTGTGTCGCCGTGGACGCGGGGCATGGCTTGGTTACACTGTTTTCCCTATCTGGTCGGTTAAGGACCGTCCGTTGCATTGGACGCTAGGCAAGTCACAGATCT
Organism: Miscanthus floridulus; assembly: GCF_019320115.1. Taxonomy (NCBI): domain Eukaryota; kingdom Viridiplantae; phylum Streptophyta; class Magnoliopsida; order Poales; family Poaceae; genus Miscanthus; species Miscanthus floridulus. Next base: position 7,694,612 of record NC_089588.1, on the reverse strand, counting down.
ATTGTCCCGAGCACATACTTGGGTATGGGCGCTTGGAAGACTTGTTGCTCTCTTGTCGTGGATCCGGCTCTTTCCGGACCGACTGATTGAAGGCGGGGATGGTGGAGGTCCTTGCACCACACGGAGTCCGGGACTCAGGGGTGGGGGCTTGGAGTCCAAGTTTGAATGGGGACCTAGACACCCGGGACAGGAGAGTGATGGGTTAGTCCTGCTTGTGCCTGGGGTACAAGTGGGGCGTGTGTTTCGGGGCACCCAGCTGGGCACATTGGTTTACGAATCGTCGTCGAGTCGGTACAACTTGTCTTAACTCTAGCATCATAGTAAGAACTGAAAGATGAAAGATGGAAGATGGAAAAATGAAATCTGATGGCTTACCACCTGCTTGAAAGTAGCATAGGTGCTTACATAGAATGGTTAGTTAATGAACCAATACGGCTCTTAATAAAATCGAATATAAGGACGCATGCTTAGTAATGCTTTCCTGCAAATATAATAAACCCACAAGCCAAATAGCATTGCATATTCTTGGAGTCTTTTCTTTTCTCCTGTCGGGTAAGTTTTGCTGAGTACAATTGAGTACTCAGGGCTTTATTCCCCCTGTTGCAGGTGACAGGTGGATGCTAGAGCTGACCCTTGTGTGTGGATACCTCCTGGTGGGCTCAACGAGGATTCCTTTACGCTCCGATCGTAGTTGTTATTTATAACTCTCACCAAATGGTTTTACAAATGAAAGTTTCATAATCTGTTGTCGTAGTTTATATATCAATACTTCATCATACCATGATTAGATACTCATTTCTGCTGTAACTCTGTTAACATGTTTATATTTTGCTGTTCAATTAAATTGTTTATAACTCTGATAATATGATCTCATTCTGCTGTTATATTAATAAATATTATACTCTGATGTTGTATTAAAAGTGATGTAAGAAATGGTTCAGAATGATGTAAGCTTTATTCTCTCATTTGTGATCCTGATGGCAAAAATGTGGATTTTCGGGTTCTCCCCTGGGGTGTGCCCGACGGAACCGAGTAATTCAGTGTTCTCCCTCGAGTGCTTAGTGTCTAATGGAAGACAAGCACTCCTGTGAGGCATTAGATTAGGTGGTTCTGCCACAAGGTGCCTCCAGTCGCAGCTGTGCTCCATCATCACGGAGCCTATCATTGTTGAGCCCCCACGACTACGTGCCCCCGGGAGGCGCCGTGTGGTGGACAATGCGCTCTCACCGCCGCGCCGGAGCGGCAAGCTCGTGGCCAAGAGCAGATGCAGGGCACCTAACCCAACGGTGCAGGCACAGAACGTGTTGATGGCCAAGTGGGGAGTACGCCGCAGCAGCCGGCTACACAGACCGGAGCGGACGGCGTTCGATGAGTACCTGGCCCTGTTCGGCGGGCCCCTCTCGGAGTCCAAGCGGGAAGCGATCAGGAGGCTGTTCTCGGCCGGTTGTGCGATCAACGGCATCCAGCTTATCGAGGGGGTCGAGCTTGAGGTCTAGGCAACCTATGCATCCTTGTCGCCAAATGTTGTCGATGTCAGACGAAAACATTTTCGTCTGGAATGTCCGTGGCCTAAATGGTCGCTCACGGTGCAACGTCGTAAGGGACTTGATCGTCCAGGAGAGGGTGTCGCTTGTTTGCTTGCAGGAGACTAAGCTCTCCAATGTCTGCAACCAACTTGCTTCTAAATGCCTAGGAACACCATTTGAGTATGCCTTGTTGCCTGTTGTGAATACCGCCAGTGGAGTTCTCCTCGGCTGGAGGACGGACGCTTGGTCGGCGTCGCATGTGTCTCTGCATTCACACTCAGAAACTGCCAAAATCGCCAGTCGCTCTGATCCTAGGCTGGCCTAGTGGATCACCGTCGTTTACGGGCCGCTGGATGCTAATGCCCAGCAGGCTTTTCTTAACGAGCTCGCGGCTCTCCGCTCCTCGCTGCTAGGTCCCTGGCTCCTTTGCGGGGACTTACTTTGGAAGGAATGCAACGCACGGACTTTCACGAATGAAGCCAAGGACGCTCGCGAGCTGTGTTTGGAGATGCTACAGGAGGCCGCCATGTGGTTGCGGGCCGAGTATTCGACCCTGTCGTCGCTCAGTTCATTCATGTAATTAGTCTCTTATGTGGTCGCTGTCGGCTTCCTTTGGTTTTTCGTTTGCCACTCTGTTTTATGTTTGTGCGGCTCGACGGGGCAACCTTTGGTTACCTTCGGTCGACACCGGTGTTGTTTCTTTGGATGTTCTCTTTTTCCTCTTAATGAAATACGTGCTACGGTGCATGTTCGAGAAAAAAAACGAGAGATAAAACTTTTGAGCTGGACGACGTGGCTCTTTGACAAAAGTTCAGTTAGCTAGCTGCAAACCACAACTTCAAGATTGGCTTAGTACCCAGGCAAAATGAATCTTGGGCCCAGTATGACTTGACACCTGCTGCCACTAGCTATGCCCAACAGTCAGCACTCGGCAGACATACCATGCCCCTCAATAATTCATAAAGATCCAATATAAATATCAAAATTGTTATCGACTAGGGGATCAGAATGCTGTGACAGATTGTAGCGCTAAGTCAACTCTGCAACGTATGCGATTTTGGTGCAATTGGGATCGGAGGAGCGAAAAATGGCCCTTGAAGAAAGAATCGCCACAAAATTTGCCTAGATATAACAAGCATAAGGGTCAATTGTTCATTTGACCCCGTTGACTTGGGAGCCAAGTGCTTCTGTAAAAAGAATCAACTTTCAACAAATTGAAGAGTCAAAATTTGGTATTTGACTCTTATTATTTCCTCTAAAAGGAGCAGGTTGTTGACTGTGAGAAAGTCTTCTTCTTAAGCTAGAATACCCGGGGGCTATCTAGCCACCGCGGATCAAGTTTTTTTTTTCATACTATCAAAAAGGCGATATAGGAGGAAACATGTGTTTAAGACACGATTGATTTAATTTCCTTTTACAAGGGGAATGGAAACCAAGGGCACCCTAAATGAACCATTTTGCATGACTCAGTCCACATCTTCTTATTCTGCCCCTGCAGCTCCTGAAGGCCCACCTAATACAAGAGCAGCTTGGCCAAATCAAATCTTAAATTTTCTAAACATTGACTGCAATAATAGAGTATGTAGTAGAATCTACTGTTAACATCTATACGTCCCACCCCCAATTCATCAATCAACACTATAAAAGTGAGCATAATTGAAGTGCATACGTACAGCATGTTAGTTAGTTTGACCTCAGTCTATAGGTACAATATTTTGTGGAAATAATTGCTACTTGTTTACTGCAGTGTAACATCACATATGGAAATAAATAAACAGAATTATTGGTTATCAGTTGTGGTGAAATGGGATAGACAATATCCGATATGGATCAGATGACATATGCGTGGAAAATCGCGATGTGTTCTTCTACAATCTAATAATTCACAATAGATATGTTCCACTTTTGTATGAAAAAAGAAATAAGGGGGTTGGTATGATAAAAGATGAGCAATATCCGCACCATATTTGTATCCAACAAGATATCTCAAATATTCAACAAACTAACAAAATGAATGCTTTTTAAAAAAAGAAAAATGGATTTTTAACCACATTTTTCGGTTCACACAAGTGCAATAAAATGTCCTTCAAAACATGCAATGGGGTTTCTTGTTTATCCATCTACTGAACCTTGCAGGCCGGTGTGATTTGAAAGTGAAAGGCCTCTGCTTCCCTACATGCTAGATTTCGAGGTTTGGATTGGGTGAGGTTGGTTGGCAGTTTATGCTTGGGCCAATTATTGCAGTTTGAAATTTTGACCAATCCATTACATGCATCATGCATGTTTGGTGAGTCTACCGACGAGCCCATCCTGAAAGAGACACACAATGAGAATATTAGCAGAGCAGGTTGGCCCAAGCAAATTGTTTTGAAAGGAAATCAGGCCTTCACTATATACAGACACTTGCTCCCTTTGGATGACCAGGGTTGCAGTACGACCTAAAGTACTCCTAGAAATAATTCAGAATTGATCAGCCAATTTACCCCAGTTCAAATTTAAAGCACTTCGAGAAATAATTCAGAATTCATCAGCCTATTTATCCCAGTTCAAATTTAATATTGCAGGTGCATCCATCGAGTCAGAATCCTGATTCACAAGTAGACACTTTCTTTTGGCAAATATGGTTAAACAAAGAATATCAACAAGTTTCATATTTCATTTTAGTGACATAATAGAGAATGTTTACCATGTTTGAATATATTTTTTTACTGGACAGTGCAGTTTTTTTTTCTTTTTACCTGAGAAAATGAGACATTGAGCTTCAAGACATCATAATGCTAGGTTACAAATGGGACAGATTATGCATATACAGGAACACACAACAAAGGCATTTTCGGTTGGCAAAGACTAAAGCTTCTTTTAAGACTAGTAAGTTTAACACATTCTGTATCACCTAATCCATTTTCAAGCAGCTAAATTAACTTCAAACATTGGCCCCGTTCGCTTGGAGAAATCTGAATGAATCTAAAGGAATCTGTGAGAGAAAATCAGCTGTGAACAGTAACTTTCAGCCGTGACCAGTAAAATTATGGCACCAGCCGAACGGGTCCATTGGGCACAAGACCTCCCTCCCTCTACATGCAAACAGGGGCTACAACTCTATCCTCATTACACGTGGACATGGACAAATCCAGTTCTCCAATGAGCAATGATCCTGAGGTCAAAACAACAAAACTAGCTAGCTAGCTCTATTACTTTCCCTAGCATATCTGTTCCCCTTCGAGGGACGCCATAATCTGTAAAACTGAAACAAGGCCACAAGGGGCTGTACCCCTAAAAGTATCTACATGTCATCCAGTTTCAGAGCCCTTTTGCTTTCCTTTTTTTCCCTTCCATTTCTTGTTCTCCTTCTCTCTTTTTTCTTTTCTTTTTCTTTTTCTTTTTTACTTCTCTTTTCTCGCAAAAAAGCTCAGTTACAGAAAGCACAGGCTGCGTTGCAGTGACAGTGCTTATGGCAACTCAGAAAAAGAAAGAAAAAACAGGATGTACATCGTGGTTTATGCGTTTGCCAAAGAACTCGGCGCCCTGACATGGTGTCCCATTCCTGCGTCAGGAGCACACCATTCATCATTATCCTGTTGCCTCTCATACACACAGAATCGACATCAACTGGATAGTGGCGGGAAGTCACCACTGTCCTTGAGACGGTATGGTTGAACTTGAACATTCCTGCAAATCGTATGGTATATGTGTTCAGCCATTGTCAACTCTGGAAATTGAGTGGAAAATCTTCAAGGTGAAACTCAAAAGGAGCGCAGTTTCAAGCTCAACTTTCAACAGAGGAAACAGACATGGTTAGAGTTAGCCAAAAGCATGTCTTAATTCCAGCTAGCACAACATCCATGGATTTGAGAACTTCACATATATACCCCAAACATGGTCTAAATAAGCAAGTAAAAATCTGTCCAAACACATCTGAAAAAACCTCTTGCAAATCCAACGATATCTAATATTTGTTGACCTTACATGATGATCATGTAGCCAATGGCAATTTAAATTATCTCACATTATTTGTAACTACCAATTAAAAAAACCTAAGCAACACGTAATTGAAAGTTTAGGGGCTACAGTATAATTTACTTCATATATCAATTGCCCAAAAGTGAACAATAAGAGCATCTAGATAATTTTACAAAAACACCAACCTAACAAAGAGCCAAATTTATCTCATTGTTTGTAGCATGGAAATGTCCACTAATTGCATGTTTCTCCCTTGAATACGCAAGGAGAGCTGATTATCATTATATTAAGAAGAAAAAGGGGTTGGAACCCGTACAACACTCACTCACACCAAACAATAGACTAGCATACTCATTGCATGTTCTTCCCATCAGATAGTAATTGTTGGTATTGGCAACTAAAATATCGCAACACACTTACCTCATTCCATTGGGACCCATTCCAGTGTTTTTCGCCACAGACATGGGGCTCACAGTCACAGGCCCAGAACCTTGATTGTTGGAGGCAGAACCTGATCTGCTAGCATGCTCTTTGGAGGCAACTTCCCTTGGCAACGCCCCCAAGGTCCCAAACTCAAGTTTACTGTCTTGCGAGAGCATAAAACCATTGCCATGAAAATTATCCTTTCGAACCTGGGAAGATGGAGAATGCATTGGTACATTCAAAGGATCCCTTGGAGACTGGGAAGATGGTGATGGTATTGGTATATTCATTGGAGATGGGATTCCATGATCATTTGCACTAGGAGCGTATATCTGCAGTTGTGGCTCATGCCTCAATTCGTCAAAAGGTATCATATCTACAGGCATATCCGGTCGGGCATGGTGGTGAAACTTTTGATAATTATTCTGATGGGAATGATTCCTTCCTCTCTCCCCGCGTCCAGTAGGTGGTCTTTCCTTGCGCAAATTCTGAAGTGTCCCATGAGGCAGACAAAATTAGCATGAATACAAGACAAAACTGTCAAGCTATAAAAATTTGAGGACAAACCTAGGAAAAGTAACACTTCTGAAGTAAAAAACAGAAGCATAATGGACAAATCATTGCATACAAAAGAATAGTAACTCATGAAAACTGAATTACAAGAAAACTAGCATGTCTGTTCACACGTACAGCACGAGGAATGAAGAAAACGAACATATGAACAAGTACCAGATGTTCCTTTAACTTTTAAGAACATAAGATGAATGCTCATGGAGGGAACGTACTGGGTCAGGAAAGTAGGTGCCTGTTCCACGAGCCCTCATAGCCATATGATCATCTGCTTGATACAATGGCCTATACACAAAATAGCCAGGTGGATAAACAGGACCAGGGACGACTCCATTCCTACCAGCATATCCATACGGATTTTTTCTGCCATGGCCATTTGATGGGTGCATGTTCTGATATTGCAGGGGTGGTGGCATAGGCATTGGATAGTATAACTGAGTCGTAGGACTGTCCTGATGGAAACCCCGTGCATACAGAAGATTATGCAAATTTGTATCGAAATCTCCAGTGAGATTTGGCTCTGTGTCATTGGTGGTACCTCCAGGTTGTGTATCTGATGTTAAAACTGAATTAGATGTGCCCAGACCATCAATTAAGCCAGTAGAATAGGAGTAAGCATTATGCTTAGCATCATCAATATAGTGGTGAGACCTGCCTGGAAACTGCTTTGCTGAAACCCCATGGTATGATGGGATTGTGTCATTTCTAACATAAACCTTCTTGCCGGTTTCTGATTGCAAGGTACAGGTTTCACTAGGTGTTGGTGAAGCTTCAGAGAAGTCACCACCACCCCTTAAACTTACTGAATCAGTAGCTGTGTGACTCGTGGCATCACTATCTAGCAAACCCCAAGAAACAGATTTTATCTCCTTGTGGTCAGCCATAGAGTTACATTCTTTTTGCTTTACTGGGCCATGATTGTTGGAATATGAAATGTTGATGTTACTGAGATGATTAGACAGAACATCGCAGGAATTGTTGGGCGTAACCTTGTTGACTCTTTCCACATCTAAGACTGATGATACAGGATCATTTGTAACAAGATCAGAAGAGCTCACCCAAACATCTGGCCTTAAACCAGTACGGTTTCTCTTTAGAGTGTTCCTGAAAAACTGATTGACTTCACTGACAGTGAGACAAGAAGGCACTTGAAGAATCTTGCCAAGCTTACGAGCACCAAAATCAAATGCGCTGCGTATCCGGTAAAAGTTTCCTGCACACGGAGCAGTGCAATAAAGATAAAATTCTTTTAGAAAAAGAAATATTAGAATGAAGCACTTCAGCTGTGTACCACAAGAAAGCTATTCATGTAAATCAAATGAAAAGCATAAATACCCACGAACTCAAAACATAATGAGATCAGGACCCATGTTCTGATGGAGAAATGGCAGCAGCATGTGATATTAATGTAGTGCGAAATGGTGAAAAGGTGTTGCAGATTGTGCTTACTGCTTAGGCGCAGCACAATGGGTGGCTGGTAAGTGAGCGTAGACATACTATATTCTTAAATGGCAACAGTTTCTTCTATGCAAAACTGAAATGATAACTCTTGGGTGTGCATCAGCAATGTAGAAGAAAGGCAGTCAATACAACATTAGGTAGCAAGAATTATAGATTTGGAGTTTTGGACAGGGTAGATATGGAAGCAGCATATTTGAATAAGCACTTACGAAGCAGTACAACAATGGATGAGGGCAGTCCACTTCAATCACGCATTAGGTGAAAAGATAGTGTGATGATGTAGGCAAAAGGATTCAATGAGACGAGGTCATAAAACCACAAATCATGAAATGAAACATTTTGTAAATTTTGCACAGACAGTTCAAAAGTTTAGCTGAGCAGTCTGTGGAATAAATATTCACAACAACAACAACAACAAAGCCTTTAAGTCCCAAACAAGTTGGGGTAGGCTAGAGTTGAAACCCAACAGAAGCAATCAAGGTTCAGGCACGTGAATAGCTGTCTTCCAAGCACTCCTATCTAAGGCTAAGTCTTTGGGTATATTCCATCCTTTCAAGTCTTCTTTTATTGCCTCTACCCAAGTCAACTTCGGTCTTCCTCTGCCTCTCTTCACGTTACTATCCTGACTTAGGATTCCACTACGCACCGGTGCATCTGGAGGTCTCCGTTGCACATGTCCAAACCATCTCAACCGGTGTTGGACAAGCTTTTCTTCAATTGGTGCTACCCCTAATCTCTCACGTATATCATCGTTCCGAACTCGATCCCTTCTTGTATGACCGCAAATCCAACGCAACATACGCATTTCCGCGACACTTAGCTGTTGAATATGTCGTCTTTTCGTAGGCCAACATTCTGCACCATACAACATAGCAGGTCTAATCGCCGTCCTATAAAACTTGCCTTTTAGCTTCTGTGGTACCCTTTTGTCACATAGGACACCAGACGCTTGCCGCCACTTCATCCACCCTGCTTTGATTCTATGGCTAACATCTTTATCAATATCCCCGTCCCTCTGTAGCATTGATCCTAAATATCGAAAGGTATCCTTCCTAGGCACTACTTGACCTTCTAAACTAACATCTTCCTCCTCCCGAGTAGTAGTGCCGAAGTCACATCTCATATACTCAGTTTTAGTTCTACTAAGTCTAAAACCTTTGGACTCCAAAGTCTCCCGCCATAACTCCAGTTTCTGATTCACTCCTGTCCGGCTTTCATCAACTAGCACTACATCATCCGCGAAAAGCATACACCAAGGGATGTCCCCTTGTATGTCCCTTATGACCTCATCCATCATTAAAGCAAACAAATAAGGGCTCAAAGCTGACCCTTGATGTAGTCCTATCTTAATCGGGAAGTCATCCGTGTCTCCATCGCTTGTTCGAACTCTAGTCACAACATTGTTGTACATGTCCTTAATGAGCCCGACGTACTTCGTTGGGACTTTATGTTTGTCCAAAGCCCACCACATAACATTCCTTGGTATTTTATCATAAGCCTTCTCCAAGTCAATAAAAATCATATGTAGGTCCTTCTTCTTCTCCCTATACCGCTCCATAACTTGTCTTATTAAGAAAATGGCTTCTATGGTTGACCTTCCGGGCATGAAACCAAATTGGTTCATAGAGACCCGCGTTATTGCTCTTAAGCGATGCTCGATAACTCTCTCCCATAGCTTCATAGTATGGCTCATCAACTTAATTCCCCGGTAATTTGTACAACTTTGAATATCTCCTTTATTCTTGTAGATCGGTACCAATATACTTCTCCTCCACTCATCAGGCATCTTGTTCGATCGAAAAATATGGTTGAACAGCTTGGTTAACCATACTACAGCTATGTCCCCGAGGCATCTCCACACCTCGATTGGGATACCATCCGGTCCCATCGCCTTACCTCCTTTCATCCTTTTCAACGCCTCTCTGACCTCAGATTCTTGGATTCTCCGCACAAAGCACCTATTGGTGTCATCAAAAGAGTCATCCAACTGAAAGGTTGTGTCCATATTCTCACCATTGAACAATTTGTCAAAATACTCTTGCCATCGATGTCGGATCTCATCCTCCTTTACCAAGAGATGCTCCCTTTCATCCTTAATGCACTTAACTTGGTTGAAGTCCCGTGTCTTTCTCTCACGAACCCTAGCCATCCTATAAATGTCCTTCTCTCCTTCCTTCGTACTCAAATGTTGGTAAAGATCCTCGTACGCTCTACCCTTTGCCACACTTATAGCTCGCTTTGCAGTCTTCTTTGCCACCTTGTACTTCTCTATGTTGTCCACACTCCTGTCATGGTACAAGCGTCTATAGCATTCTTTCTTCTCCTTAATAGCCCTTTTGACTTCCTCGTTCCACCACCAAGTATCTTTAGCCTCGCGTCCCCTTCCTTTGGTTACTCCACACACCTCTGAGGCTACCTTCCGAATGTTGGTTGCCATCTTGTCCCACATATTGTTTATGTCGTCTTCTTCCTTCCAAGAGCCCTCTTTGATAACCCTTTCCCTAAATACCTCTGACGTCTCCCCTTTCAGTTTCCACCACTTTATTCTTTCAATCTTAGCTTGTTTATCCCTACGGGCACGCACCTGAAAACGAAAATCTGCCACCAAAAGCTTATGTTGAGAAACAACACACTCCCCTGGTATCACCTTGCAATCCAAGCATGCTCGTTTGTCCTTTCTTCTTGCGAGGACAAAGTTAATCTGGCTACAGTGTTGTCCGCTACTGAAGGTCACTAGATGAGATTCTCTCTTTCTAAAAAAAGTGTTGGCTATCATCAGGTCAAAAGCTACCGCGAAGTCCAGAACTTCCTCCCCCTCCTGATTCCTACTACCATACCCAAAACCTCCATGAACTGCCTCAAAACCTGCGCTTGTAGTACCTACATGCCCATTAAGATCTCCTCCTATAAAAAGCTTCTCACTACTAGGTATAGCTCTAACCAGACCATCTAAGTCTTCCCAGAACTGTCTCTTAGCACTCTCGTCGAGGCCTACTTGGGGGGGCATACGCACTAATTACGTTCAAGACCATATCACCAACGACAAGCTTGACTAAGATAATCCTATCTCCTTGCCTTCTCACTCCCACCACACCATTCTTGAGGCTCTTATCAATCAAAACTCCTACTCCATTTCTATTCGCAACTGTCCCTGTGTACCAAAGCTTAAATATTCAAACTTGACAAAAACAAGTGAAGCAGGATTTTTTTTCTCTGACTGGCACTGTAAGTCCTTATGCAAATGGGCTCATACAAAGGTTTAAGGTTGGAACGTCAAGTTGAGAATCTTATTGACAAGAGAAAATTCAGGATTACATTATTCATTTCTATTATCATAATTGATGATCCAGAGGCAGGAACAAACCTTTATTGACACTGCGTCCAAGGTTATTACTCTGCTTTAGTGGATCAACTATATTTAGAAATCTTCGTGAGAATACTCTAGGATTTGTCTCGGAGTTTCTAGGGAGAACACTAAAAGACTCTGTGCATTCTTTTAGAAACTCCTCTCGTTGAAGAAAATCATCATCTTCGGTATCTGGTGGGTCAGCTGTTCAACAAAAGCATGTCAATGACCAATAATTGCAATAGAAAACAGACAACATTCTGCACACTTAAGAGTGCATTCACTTACTAACTAGCTCAGGTAGTGAAGATAAGGAAACAGGTCCAAACAAGCTGATCCCCTTATTGTCCCAATCAAATTTACTATAATAGTCAAGAAATCTATAGAGGACCTGCAGAAGGGCATGTAGTCATCACACCCATAGGAAGGTATGTATCATGAAGAATGTCAATATAACATGGCAAAAAAAAGCAGCAGAAAAATTTAAGACATAACTTACAGCCAATGGACCATCCAAAGACTTGTGGAAGATATGGAAAATGTATAAAACTAAAGTCTCCAAGGCATATGTGGATATTAGACCATGATGGGCACCAAGAATACGGCTTTCGTAATAGCACCAGTCTTTGACAAGCATTATGCTTCTCTTAAACAGGTGATTCTTTCCAAAGTTTTGATCGACCTACAGAAAAATTATTTATTATCAATATGCTTATCACTATGCAGTATGACATAAGGAACCACAAAGTGGAACTAATCCTCTTAGATCCTACGTATAGTAGGAAGGCAAGGGAACATTTTTTTCATCTTATTAAGAGTATCAAATCTGAGTTTTATGGACAAAAAACTACATAACTCCATCTTTATGGCAACATTTGAAATATTACCTTCTCAAGAAAACATAGTGTGCACAGCCCACCAATCTGATTAACTGAGATGTCTACGACAATGTTTTGTACCAAACATTTAACCAGCTTGACCTGCCACCAGGGAGATTTATGATCAGACAACAATATGTGAAACAAGAAGTTCGCATGTGCCCAAAATTTGTCCCTAGCCAACACATACAAAACAAGATGGATTTCTCCATTAATATATGCCACACTACTGTGCATAGCAAGAGTGCAAGAACCCTCAAAAACAGAGATTGAAAATGTTATGAGTATTGGTAACTACTTTTTTCCTTTTTATAGTCAGCCAGTACCTGATGAAATATTGGCATATTCATAATTCCATATGCTCCAAAGATGTAATACGCAAGATGGAGAAGAGTTGCATTTAAGTACAATAAAATGGTATTTCTCCAATTTTACATAATGTGCACAAATAAGCACTTATAAGTAGAATGCAGGAATTGTAAAAGTAAGTTCATTAAACAAGTGGAATGCATACAAAACAACCACCTTCAATAAGTGAAAACTCTAAAAAGATGGTATAGTGATGGTTGACCTCAAATTAAATATATTCGAAACAAAGAGCAATATGGTTCCTATAAAAAAAAGATTGATATGGCAGAGTGAAATACCTCAGCAGGGACATAATGGACATCCTTGACTTCAAATTCAGAATCTTTCCTTCGCTCTTCCGATTTTAGAATAGCACATACTTCATTTGCTAGATTCTCATCAGAAATCGCAGGGCCGAATAATGTCAAGTCAATATCTCCATCAGGAAGATATGTTTTCAATGGAACAGATCCAAATGGAAAGACCTATTTTTCACAAACACAGGAGGTTAGACTGTAGGTCTTTCTGTCTGACATGGCATTACAATAGCAGCAAGAAAGCACCAGAGCAGCACAAAATTTGGTAGAACAATGATATTTCACTCATGTGCATGTACAGAAGTGCCACTAGTAGTAGTCAGATGTTATACATGTGAACATCTGGTAGAAGCAAACACGTAATGCGCCTAATTGATTTACTGATTTCATAAATAGTTCAACTTAACCCTCTGTGTCTTGTATCCAATCTCAAGTTTTAACAAACGTTTGCTAGGTCTCATGTGTCCGCTTGTATAAACAGCAATAAGAAAACCAGCCAGCCAGAAAACATCAAGTATTAAAGTATCACATGATAAGATCCTAGATTTATTGACTGGTTCGCTCCTAAGATAGGATCTTTTTCGTCCAATATTCACATTCCATGATTCTAGCACAAGTTTGGTAAAATCATAATAGCAGTTTAAATACGATCCTACCTGATTCGACCAATCCTAGTATGCAATTATGAATAAAGGTCCACCTTTTACTCACTCATATATTTAATTTTTTGCATAGGCAAGGAGAGACAATTAATCTGGACTATTATTTTACATGTTTCTAATCTAATGTACAATGAAAGAAATTTATTATTAAATGAATGACATGGTATATTTTAAATACTGCATGTGTATCTCAGATTAAATCAGGCAAGATCTTAGATTCTATGATTCAATCCTACAATTACATCCTAACAGACCATTCCAGCTGAACTCAAGATGATCTGACTTGACTGGGGCATAGCAGACATGCAGCTGTTCCTTCTCGGGTAACATGAGTAACCTACGGAGTTCCACGTCACAGAAAAAGAAGACAGTAAGATACAACGTATGTCCAGCCCTCCAATCCACGATCATCAGTTTCACTGTGTTTAATGTGATAACATGCCTCCGACAACCAATTCACAGTCCCATTAAAGGTCCTCCCCGCTGAAGCACGTGGAGGCTCAAGCGCACAACCGACAAAGCAAATCAGTACGACTCTGTACTCATTCACCAATAAACACTTGACACCTCAAGTACCCAGCAAAAAAGGGCAAGGGTTTGAATATACATACCGGTTTCGCGCGGCAATCACTAGGGTTAGGAAAATCACATGCCAGAGACAGCAACTAGAGCACAGCTAAGTGAAATCACAAGCATGGTAACTAGCAACTCAGCAGTAAGCAGTATGAAGGAACATGTAATGTGTATCTTTAGCTTCAATTCGATGACCTCAATTCCTAAAATACGAAAAATGGCACTAAAACTCTATGTATTCCTCCTAAAGCACCTAAACAACCATTTGCATAATCTGAAGAATGTGATGGCTCATAGCACAACAGATGCTGATAAAAAAAACCTAGGTGTTTCACTCGCCCATGCTATTGAAGAATCGACGAGCCTTTAAGCTACAGAACACTGAGACCGCAAACAACTGTAGCAGGGAAGGTGAGGGTAACGAATGAATACCTGATACCGGGCTTGGAACAAGAAGAGGCGCTGGACGTACTCGATGACGGCAGCGCGGAGTTGCTCGGAGGCGGCGGTGGGCTGGATCTTGTTGACCACGGCGAGCGCGGCGGTCTCGAAGCGCCGCCACGCGTCCGGGGACACGGACGCGGGGTCCGGGTGCGCCGGCACGGACTCGGGCACCGGCGAGCACTCGCTGATGTCCACCATGGCCACCCCCGGGAGAGAGAGCCGCTAGCCGCTTGCTTCTTCGCCGGCGCTGGAGGAGGCGCCGCCTAGCAGCCGCTGGTGGAGGCGGGCGACTTGAGGGTTGAGGCTATGCAGGAACCGCCGTGCTGGAGGCGGCGGTGCAGGAATCGCCGTCGCCCGAGCAGGAACGGACGGGAAGGTGGGCGGGGGCGATCGGTGCGGGCGAGGGGCGGCAATCTGCGCGCCGGCGGCGGCTACGTAGGGCAGGGGACGGAAGAGGGGGAGAGCTCGGGATTTGGGAGCAGAGGAGCGGGGGGGATTTTAATGCGAGCAGAAAGAGGGAGAAAAAGGTCAGTTTTTTTTTTCTTTCGGCGGGCGTCCGTTGCTTCGCTTTCCTCCTTGCCTCCACTTCCTCCTCGCTCGCGCCTGCGCCGCGAGGATAGAGATGACGCTGACGAGACGCCTGCCTGCGCCGCGCGCGGCTTGGTGCTGCTGCTTTTCGGGGCTCCTCGGCTCAATCTCTCCGCCCGCTGGGCGCCGCCGGAGGAAGAAGACGACGAATACGAAGAGGAGGCTTCAAGGCACGATTTCCTTTTCGCCTTTTTTTTTCCTTTCTTTTTTTTTTCTTCGATTCGATCGATCCAAATTCGGCGGCCTCACTTCACTGGCTTATGGCGCGATGGATGATGTGATGGGTTTGCCGTTGTTGCTTGGTTTCTAATGCGGTTTGTTGTTTGTCACGGATCGAGCTTGCGTCGTCGTGGGTTGAACGAGGAAAGCAGCCTTGATTGATTCGCGTCGACTCGTCCCCCTTTTCTCACAACTGTTCCTGTTCTTGGAGGAAGAAGTCAAAGCGATTTGAAACCGGCTGGCTTAGCGCAGCGCCTCGGAATTGAAATGGTCCTCTTCCCTGCCACTATCTTGAACACATCAGAAAGTTGGTAAAAATCCTTTTTTTGTTTTTCTTGAAAGACGAGAGTTGGTAAAATTGTTTTTTTTTTATATATGTATACTCATTCGGATAGACATAATTCTGGCTTGTATCATCCAACTTAATATAACTTTTATAATGTAACATTTCAACATAAAAATTCACAATTTACCAAAACACAATACGAACAAGTTAAAAGGATCTTATATGTGCATCTTAGATGAAAATTAATAAGTATGTAATTTCGTTAAAGTAGCTTTTTCACAAAATGCTAGGGTGGTGCATAAGTTTGACATCATCGCCGTTTGTTTTACAAACTACACGATGTGGATCGCCCAATTTCCCTTGAAAGCCGTAGCTTAGTTCAACTTTGGATTATGTGGCTAAAAGATTAGTGGCGCATCGTATGGTATATGCATGATACATAGAAGGTTTAGTGGCACCGCGGACTATGGCGTTATCATGCTAACTTGTAGAAAAAAGTTCTCCATAGGTATATGAAAAATTATAATAAAGAAAGTATGGATCATGCACCATACTAAACGAGACGAGTATAGATCTGCACGTCAACATTTTTTTGGTGGGTGTTTGCATTTAGGGGTGCTATAGAATTTACATCTACATTTTTTCTGGGTGGATGTTTGCATTCATTTTTAGGGGTGCTATAGAATGTATTCGTGTTGTATCCAACCGCATCTAGCTATGAGTTTGCTTCATGCTATGGTTAACAGATAAGACAACATGCAATGACAAGCCGAAAAAGTTCTGGCTGCAATAAGAGGAGCATTGCCCAGGCTACTAGAGAGGAGGTAGGTTGTCGAAAATCGATTAGAGGGTAACTAGTGAGGAGGGCTACATGTATCTTGGCATGCTTCTACCTCATATGGTGTTTTACCGGGTGACCTAATATAATAATAGAATTATAAGAGATATATACATGAATCACAATACAAACACAATCGCTCACGTGCACACTCACCTATGGACGCATGCATGCACACCTTATGCCTATGATCACCTATGAAAGATTGAGCTAATAGATCACGAGATTAAGTTACCATATGCACTTCATTATTGATGGGTACGACCCATACCACTAAAATATATTATTAACTCAGGGAATAAATCCAAAAAATACGAGCACTCACTTCAAGTCGATGACTTGAATTTAGGTCGGTAGGTTCCACTTCCACCAAAAGAAATCTAAAGAGCGAGGTACACTCAGTTCATAAGATACACAATATAACTTAGAAGTAAAAAAATGTTACATCTAATACAACCTTTTTAAATTTAACTTATAAGAAAAAATTACTCCATTCTAATAATGAAGTAAGTTTAATTTCCTAGCATCTGATGAAGAGGTGGATATGTCATCATGAGAGGTAACAGTAAGACAAAGGGCGTACCCAGTGCAGAGAGCTCCCGCTCTGTGCGGGATCTGGAAAAGGGTGTTAGTGGCAAGCTTTACCCTCGCCTGTGCAATGCGAGGAGACCGCGACTTGAACCCGGGACCTTCCGGTCACAGGCGGTAAGACTCTACCTCTTGCACCAGGCCCGCCCTTCTAAGATAACATTCGAAAAAACACAGCATTGTGAGATGTATGTGTTAAGTACCCTATAGCCATATGAGCACCTTTATAGGATTGAGTTTGGACCGGTAAATCTCAAGATTGATGAAGTCATTACATATATCACGCTGTTGACGGACACGTCTATATAACATAAAATTCATTTTATGTTATTGTCTATGCTCATGCTACTAGCATTTGCTGTACTACTATTAAATCTCTAATTTTGTTTAAGTGGTAACGGTGTGTGTATATAGTAGTTGTCGAACCAGAGAGGAAGGCAGGAATGGTTTTTTAGTTGTGCACAAGGTTAGCTCATTGTGGACAGCATAGCTAGGCATATAAAATTTCTTTTGTTGCATTTTTGTTCTTCGTAGGAAAATGTCTAGATCAAGAAAATGTGACCATGGATAATATTTAATATTATAATAGATGTGATTGACAAAGACTTTCACCATATAATTATGGTGTCCTATCTATGCACATACTCGAATCATAATTTGTTGTGTGGTAAGATAGGTCAAGCAACACTGGCACCTCATTTTCTTCACCCTTTTTATGTAAGTGGAAAATTTTTCAGACTCCACACTCCATTAATAGAAAGCAGTAGTGACAAATTAAATATTCCATTATAATGAGAGCGAGCACTGCCAAGACTACTAGAGAGAAGGCAAGTTGTGGAGAAGTGCACGAGAAAAAGAAGGCAACTTGTAAGGAGGGCTAGCTATATCTCGGCATGCTATAAACTTATTAGCTCACATATGATATACGTACTCTCTCCATTATAACCTAAAAGACTTTTTGCATTGGCTTTTTTAGATACATTTTTTACTAATATTTAAACATAAGCATAGTGTATATATCCAAGTACATAGCAAACAAAAATATATCTAAAAAATAAAAACGTCTTCTAATTTAGAATAGAGGGATTAGTATAGTTCTAGAGTTAAAAGAGTAGAAACAGATATACTATAAATGAAATTAGGCGCGACAATACTGCTTGCCTCTTTAACGAAGGAAGGTTTAATTTCCTCTAAAGCAGCCAATGTGGAGGTTGATACGACGTCTTGAGAGTTGAGAGGCAACAAGTTATGACAGCACGCGAAGAAAAAGGATACGCGAGAGGTATGTATGTCCCAACTTTACTATCACTTTACCTGCTACATTATACTATATATAACATGAATTTCATCTATTTTTAGTGCCTATGGCTATATATGCTTAATTATGGTATTACTTTCACCAACTACATTCAATCTCTAATTGCTTAAATGGTAGTGATGCGTATATCATGTTGTTGCTAAACCAGAGAGCAGAGCGCCTTTTTTGGTTGCACATATAAGGTCATCTGGAGTCTTTTTCTTGTTGTTGGCATGGGATCGGCTGATCTTTTTCTTGTTTTTTTTCTACTGTTTCACTTGCAAAAGGGGAAGCAAGTGATTGAAATTTGTCATGTGTTCTAGTCAGCCAGTACGAAAATGCCAGGAACTCAGCTAGAGTCAATGACTCAATGTGGATAGCACTTATCATAGAGATGCTGATGAAAAGCAATCGCACCTTAGTAGTGGGCCTTATCTGCGTGCTACGGTCCAGTAGCCCAGCCCACTAACCAGCAATGAATGAAAACGGAAAGGCCAGCCCCATATTCCTTGGGCCCTTTCCAACTGTACTACCTACATTCCGACCGCCATGGCGCTGCCTCGGCCTGCCCCGTCGCCGTCGGAGCTCCGGCCGGCGTCGCCACTGGCCGGCAACTCCACGTTCGTGGAGATTATCCGTTCCAAACGATGATCTATTTGAAGCACGTACTAACACTTTACTTGATCTCAGAGCAACTGTTACATAAGGCATTGTGCGTGCGTTTCAGGTGACAGTTGTGGTCACTAACAACTTGGGTCATTGTCATAGATTGTCCAATAATCCAAAGCATATATACTTTTAGGTAGAACGATGCAATCGAAGTACACGAGCATATCAAGGAGAGTAGAGAGTGTACACGCCAATTCAACATACATCGTGCACTCACTAAACTGATGGGCAAATTTCAAATTCAGTTCAACATAAACAGGCAGCCAAGTTGAACCGGGTAGCCTATGCTATGCCTTGTCTTGCGCGGATTACTCACCTTCACTCCTCAGAACTCCTCTCTCTGTTGGTCTGCCGTCCATCCTAGCTTTCAAGTAGTGCTGCTGGTCAGTTACTAGAACTATCATATCATTTCTTCCCAAATTGTTGAGCCAACTCAGAGCAACTCCAAGAGCCTCTTCTATATATTCTTATGTATTGATCAGAATAGAAATTTTGGTGAACAACCCTGAATTTTTTTTAATTTTAACAATTTTTGGAAACTAATTTTGAATCTAACACTGTCGGATTTTTTTAAAAAAAAAGCTAACACTTTTGGCCGCGCCTATTGCCCCCATGAGAGGACTAACACTAGATTACTAATATTTTGTGTGTCCAAACTAACACTAGATTACTAATATTTTGTTAAATTTTTGTTATGTAGGACCATGAGAGGTGCTTTTTCTTTCAGTGGATCGACGGTGCAGACAAGTTTGACCCCAGGTACCTCATTTTCGACGATTGGTGGAGAGGGCGACATCCACGAGAGTACTTCGAGCGGTGGGTTCTACCTCCCCCTAACCCCCCTCCAATGACGGTTAAGGAGAAGCACTTAGCCGCAGTTAGACGACTCAAGAAACCTCCTCTGTGCCATTGCGGAGACCGAGCCGTGATAAACCCTGACAATACGTTGGAGTTTGTGTGTCCAAACAAGCATGAAGTAAGTGCAAAGTGTATGTGTTGAAATGTTGAGCTATATGTGTCATGTACTAATGTCACGTTATTTAGGTGTATTCAATAGCGAAGTGTCGTTTCAAGGAGTGGTTGTATGATCCTAAGAACAAATGGCCCGGAGAACGTCCAAAAGCAAAACAAAAGAAGAAAGAAATGTTAATTTACAAAGCACCACCAGTCAAGTGCAAATGTGGTGTTAAATCCAAGTACGGTCTAGTCCATTCGGAGCTTGGAATAGGCCATTATTGCGGGCATATGATTGACTATGATGAGGTTGGTTATTTTTGTGGTAACCATGAAATCATATTTTGTTTCTTTTGCTAAGGCATATATGATATAATACATCGTTTGAACAGAGCACAAGGAAATGCAGGTGGGAATGTTATGATGGTCAAGCTAAGTTCTTGAATGAACTGAAGGGGAAGCAAGTAATTGCACAGAAGAGGGGATATGGACCTGACTATGTCAACCTTTTCGTTAAACATCACAAAGACAACATGCGTGAGTTTGCTAGACAGCGTGGTATTTGTAACCCGATCGACGTTGGGCTTGTCAAATGGGGATTGGAGAGACGGATGACATTAGAGGAGGAGAGGGCAAGGAAGGAGGCAAGGGAGGAGACAAGAGTATAGATGCAGGTCTTGAACGACCATGTTGTTCCATTATGTGCCAGTGAGTGCTTGAAAGCCTTTTTTCGTTGCCTGATTTTAAATGTAATATAATCGCGTTGCTAACTGATTGCATTTTATACATGAAGGGATTGGATGTAGCGAGGACCATGCTGCAGAGGTGGCTCGTGCAAGGTATGAGAAAAATAAGTTAGATGAGCACAGAAAGCGAGCTAGTCGCACCGTTGAATCACCGATTGTATTGTCTGATGAGGGGACAAGGATGAGGACGACACTGCCAGACTCAGTGAGTTCATCGCTCTAGCAGAGACGGGCTTGCAGGCGGATAAGGCTGAAGATGACACTGCTAGACTGAGCGAGCTCATCGCTCTAGTAGAGGCGGGCTTGAAGGCGGAGGAGGCTGAGGACGACACTGCCAAACTGAGCGAGCTCATCGCTCTAGCAGAGGCGGGCTTGCAGGCGGAGGAGGATGACGATGCGTTCTTCACTCAGGCCGTAGAGGCCATAGATGAAGCGGAGGCCGCTTACTACAGGCGAAAGGCAGATCAGGGCAATGCAGGTGACCCTAGCCACAGCAACAGGGTTGTGGTTGAGGATTGGTACTCGGACGACGAGTTGCTTACTCAGTATGTTTCTGACTGAGGGTTTTTGATTGCGTCGTCTGTTAGTTCCATGCTTTATTAATGATCAATGTAGCTATGTAGTAGAAATTCTATTGTGTTGTCTTATATTACATTTGAACTACTGATGTATTGTACCCATGTATCATGTACTCGGATTACCCATGATCGATCTTAAGTGATAACATCTGTTTGTATCATGCGTTCAAAATTTCTAAAACAAACGTAATCATTTGCCGCGCCATAGCCATGGCTCTGCCGCGCCAGAGGCCACGGCGCGTCTGTGCCGCGCCATAGTAAATGGCGCGTCAGTGCCACACCATAGACCACGGCGCGGTAGTGCCACGGACAAACAACGGCCAGCTACAATTGAGTTGTTGTCGGTGCTGTACAAAACTACAAGCGTTGTACAAAATGAACATGAAACAAATAAATGGACGACAAGTTGCCACATAATATTTTCATTAGTTTATGAGTCTATAAGTTTTCGACGACAATATTCGTTCGATATAAGTTCGACGTAATGAACTAAGTCCCAGGAATGTAAGGATCCCTTGAACGCCTCTTGGAAACCTCGTCGTCCGGTAGAAGAAGGGGGTCGTCGTACTCCACATCAAGAAGGGGGTACAGTTGGTGCGGCGTGGGAGGGGCCATCCTGTTACAAAATGATAAACAAAGGGTTAGAGTATTCAAATTAACAATTTTCAGATTAACATTATGTAGCATTGCCAAATTTGAACTACTTGTTATGCAATACGAACACAATATGAAATCATCTGTTGTCTTCTATGCCGGCTAGCCTTGTGGCCAGATTGTTTGCAAACGGAGCAAAGATTCCTGCCACGGGTCTCGTTGAAGTCTCCCCCGCCGTACATGTATTCGCCGTACCCTCTCATAGCGTCCATGTCCCCCTTCAGTCGCTTCTTCTTCCTCCTACCCTTTCCTACCTTTATTAGATCCAGATGCGGCACATAGTCATAACCATTATAAGGTGGTCACTGTGTCGGGTCAAGGTATGGCTCGAAGCTCATCTCCCAAATACTAATGGTGTTCGAACGGAGATACAAGGGTGACATATATGGCAAATCCTCATAGTTGTACCCGCGAACCCTGCAGGCCATGATCATATGAGAGCAAGGGGCATGCATGATCTGAGGGACGTTGCAACTGCACTCTACCTTTTCAAGATCAACTCGGTAGTTTCGTCCACCATAACGTTTGCCGCCCAAGCTTGTGCCACCCTTGCCCCGTACACTAAAGATATGACGGCGGGGTCCATACGGCTCGGCGATGTGCTGCTTGGCCAATTCCTCGGCCTCCTTCAAATGTTCAGCTTCGGCCTTTCCAAAACACCCCTGCTCAACTATATATCCTCTGCGCAAGTTCCCACCTCTTCACAAAATATTCATTGCACTTATGAAAGGAGAACTCACCAATTCCAGACACAGGCAACGATCGAACTCCGGTGAATACATGGTTGAAGGACTCTGAGCAGTTAGTGGTCATGATGCCATACCTGAAACCCCCCTCGTCATATGCTAACACCCACTGAGCCTTCTGTTCCATCTGTGCCTCTAACCAGGCCTTTCCCGCTACATTTATCATCTTGTCTAGTTCTCTCTTTGTCTCCTTGAACTGGTGCTCTGTACATACACAACATAGAGCCTTTACCTTGTCACATACCTCCTGCTTCCGCTGACGCCGCCAGAAATTAGCGGCAAAGTGTCTCATGCACCATCTATGTACTAGAGGTGGGAACCCATCTATATGCTCAGCTACAGCATTAAGAAGCCCTGTGTGACGGTCGAAGATCAAACATATAGTGCAAGTTGGGCCAAGCACTTGCACACGTAGAAGCCGCATGAACCATGACCACGATTCATTGTTCTCTCCCTCTGCCAAAGCAAAAGCCACGGGTACTATCTGGTCCTCAGGATCAACAGCAGCAACCATCATCAAGGTGCCCCTGTACTTTCCTATCAGGAAAGTGCCATCAACCAGTACGACTGGCCGATAAAACTGGAATGCATGTTCCGTTTGCGCGAACGACCAGAACACACGATAGAGGACATGCCTCAATGGGTCCCGAAAAAACATCCCTCCGGTGTCCACAAACCATTTCAAGCCAGGGTTATAATAATGCATTGCACATAAGATGTGGGGCACCCTGTTGTACGCTTCCTCCCAAGTACCCCATCGAATCACCAGAGCAATTTGCTTAGCACGCCAAGCCTTTCCGTACGTCACATTGTACCTAACGAATCTAGATATAGACTATTATAAAGAAGACACCGAGATGTCATTATTGTCATCAACGAGCCCCAATATACGACGGGCAATGTAACGTGCAGTGAGCTGATGATGATTTTCCTTCCCCCTATTGTCTAGGCAAGTGTGGGGTTCAACAACTTTAGTTATCCTCCACTTGCATCACTCTGTCTCCTTCGTGCATTTAACCTCCATAGACAACCGTTTTTGCATATCACGTGGTACCTCAATTCCTGGTCCGAATGAGTGATGGTGTACGGCCTATGGTGGTACACAGCATAGTCTTGAAAGAAGAGTTTCATCTCTGACATTGTGTTGAATATCATCCCCTTCCTAAGGGTTTCTTTCTCATGGTTATACAATAAATTCCTACACATCTGGAGACCGATATCACAAACTACCATATCCGTCATGCTGACATCCCTATAGTTCGGAACGCCACTAAAAGGTACATTCTTAGACCTTAGTTGCTAAAGCTCAGTCGCTGTGTAAGGTGGTGGTAGAACATACTGCTGCGCTTCGCTAATTCTGGCCCATGAATCATATGGGATATCATCTGCAGCCAAATCTGTGACTAGTCTACCCTGAGCATGGACACCATGCAAAACCTCAGTTGGTACTGGTAATGGCATAGTATGAACTAGTACTGGCATGGCATCAGTCGGTGTTGGCATAGCATCTGTACCTCCTTGGTCATCATCAGAATCGTCTGAATCACTGCTAACTACATCACCGATCCTGTCCTCCTCCTCCTGCTCCTCCTCTTCCCGTTCGAACTCATTTACATCGAAGTCATTGCTTATACAACCTACTGTAGTTGAATGAAACTGCTCTTACGTCAACAGACCGTCCAAATCCATGTTATCCTGAGTTGCTTCCCCTTCGACCCCTATTTCTTGTTCATTGCCTCCAAAACCATCAATGGACAGGCCGTCCTGAGCACCATGCATCCTGTACCCATTCTCCACCACCACCTCAGCCATGGGAACATTGGAGAACCCTAGTGTAGTGGGACCAGTGAGCAGGGTCGTGCAAGGGCATGAGGACATAGTGTGCCCTAGTCTTCCCAGTATCAAACCTCCCCTTCAGTGTGAAACCACTGCCAAACTTTGCATTCAAACGGACACAAAGGTCGTTGAAGCTAGGAGGTTCATCAAACCATTCCAGTTCTTCTTCCATATCCTCAAACATACAATCTTCTCTCCTAACACTTTCTCCGTACAAAACTCTAACACAGCAATATATTTGCAAAAGCATTTCAAAAAACTTCATCAAGTCGTCGAAAGCATCGCACATAATGTCCATACTAACATTAATACATATTCTAACTATAACTATACTAACTAATCAAATATTAATATCTATACAATGCTAACTACAACAACTAATTAGACTAAATCCAATGTAAACTAGAGTCGATAACAGTACTAACTAAACTACCTAACTTTACTACCTATACTAACTTATTATATTACCTATACTAACTAAACTAACTAACTTTACTAACTATAGTAACTATACTTTAATAATTTTACTAACTTTATTAATTGTACTAACTATATTAGTGGAGTACCTCGCTGCAACGCGCAAGACCAGGCCGGGAGGCGCGGACGCAGGCCTAGGCGGGCAGCCGCCGTGCGTGGCCGAAGGAGGAGGCGCGCCGGCGTGCGGGTGCGCTGGCCGCACCGGGCGGCCGGCGGCCTGGCTACCTAGCTGGCGTGGGCGGGCGGACGCGGCTGGCCTGCTGGCGCGGGCGAGCTGGCTGGCGTGGGCGGACGTGGCCGCGGCGGACGGCGTGCTCGGCGGTGGGCTGGCGCGGGCGGGCGCGGTGGCCTGGCTGCCTTGCTGCGCTGCTCGGGGAACGGCGACTGCTTGGGCACGTGGGCCGCGGCGTAGGCTTTACCCGGCTCTGCCGCGCCACGGATCAGGGCGCGGCACTGCCGCGCCAAGATCGGTGGCACGGCAGGCCCTGCCACGTCAGCGGTCAGCGTTTCTGGTCGCCGCCATGTCAGCCCTCTGCCGCGCCACGCGGCACAGGCATTTGGCCGTGCCAAGGCAATAGGCGCGGCCAAAAGTGTTAGTTTTAGAAATAACCGAAAGTGTTACATTCAAAATTAGTTTCAAAAAGTGTTAAAATTAAAAAAAATTCACAACCCGCCCCCCCCAACACTTCTTACACTAGATCTCTAAATATTTACATCTTCTATTCCTAGTTGCTTGCACTCTAAAGATAAAGAGCGGAACCTAAAGATAAAGAGCAGACCTGATTCTCTAGAGTCCGGAGAAGATATATAGAATAATTTGGAGTGTGAACAAGATACAAAGAAAACAGATTCTAGGAACGGCTGCTTAATTAAGACAACCACATCTAGAAATTGGTTTCGAGGGCCGTTTCATTAAGCCAATCACACCTGGAAACATGTTCTCAGGTACAGTTGTCTTAGGCAAAAGCATCCTTAGAAATCGATTTTGTAAACCCTAATTTCTACTAAGTTTGGGCCTTGGGACCTCTTACCTTAGCTCGGCGTCGTCACTGCCATCATGCTTGGGCACAGCGGCGCCACTGACGTGTCCTCACCCTGACACCACCACCGCACATCATGACCCGTCATGCCACCACCACGAATGAAGAACACGGCTCGCTGCAATGCCTGTTACGGACCGTGCCACCTCGCCAGATTGTGCAGAGGAGGCCGCCGAGGCGATGGCCATGATTCACCGTCGCTGCCTCTGCGGAAGAAGCCCCGCCGGGATCGATCTGTGAGGGAGAGGGTGAGGGTGAGGGAGAGTTAGGAAGAGGGAGAGAGGGTCCACCAACCACTCACCTAGGAGATGAAGCTCCACCTTCAGAGCCATGGCTATGGGCAGATCTAGGCCGTCGTCGAGCAAGGGGAGGAGATCCGGAGGCCAGAGATCTGGAGCGCCATTGTTGCGGACGGGGAAGGAGCTACGCTCTTCGCGCATGGTTGACGAGGTCATGAACAGGGTAGCAAACCACGAGCGCGACGGGGGAGGAGATGGTCGTGCATGGTTAACAGAAATTAATATCACACATATTGCATTAATGGCAACAAACCAAGTTCATATAACATATCATCACACAGTACCATATTAGTACTCAACATACAAGTCCAAATGACATGTCAAACACCAACAAACAAGTCTAAATGACATGTCAAAAAAAAGTAGGAACTAGTAGTGAGTTCACTAGACAACTAGTAGCAGTGAGCTACATATCAAGCATTGAAACCTAACAAAGTAGCAAGCTTCCCAGAAGTTCCTCCTCTTCCCCTCCTTCATATTCCCCTTGCTGAAGTGTGTGCACTTTATATGAAAAAAGAGCAGAATTATGTTAGTAAAGTTACCAAAATATGTACTAAAGAGAAGCAACGCTGGCATGCCTTACTTTGTCTCATTGTTGCCTGACCCTCTTCCCCTTCCCCTTCCTCTTCCACTTCCCATTCCTGTACCACTTGCACTTCACAAGAACAAAGTAAAGCATGTTAATATAGTTAGCAACACTTAAATTTGCAGGAAAAATAGTAATGGACATAATGCATGGATCACATACATTTGTCCCATTATTGTCATGTCATGAACCCCTTCACCTTCTGTTGGGGGATAGCACCCTGGCAGGACCCCCGCCAGATACTTGGCCTGTTTCAGACCCCTGCTAACCTTGGGTCGAAACGTTGACCCCTCGCATGGGCGAGGCTTCTCCATTTCCCTCTTTCACAGGCACACACAGAGAAGGAGATCGAGGCGTGGGTAACATGTGGCAGAAGGACGATGAGCAGGCGAAGGTTTGGCGAGGAGGAGGCGAGGCTGTCCAAAGGCCCAGGGCCGATGGCGATGGCACGCGAAGTAGTTGGCTCGGGTACAGAAAGTTACCTCCCTGCCCTCGGGCAATGTATTGGCGGCTGGGGCGCCTGGGCAACCCTTGTGTAATTTTACCTTTTCTTCGGGGTATGTCCTATAAATACCCCGGGGCGCCACTGTTCGGATAGAATTTTTTGGGCAGTTTAATAAGCAATTAATCCACATTTAATTTTGCGCTTCCCCTTGGGTTGCCTTCGGCTCGAGCCTCACTCAACCCTATAGGAAACCCTCGCCCTCCCCCCACCTAGCCTCTAGCGAGGGTGGGAGGCTAGGAGTGACCCCACACCTTCCCCTTCCAGTACCACTTGTAGTAGCACTCGCACTTCCACTTAATGTTTGTTGAAAAAGTGTTATTACAAGTACATATGAATAATTGGGCTAAATAAATGGAATTGGGCAGCAATGCATGTATGACTCACATGGGGTCATTGCCATTATTCCTTGCATAAATCTCATAGTCTGTAACTTGACCTTTGGAACACCATGTGTTTTTCAATTCTGCCCTCCAATCCGTTTTTTCTTACGCGCGCGGAAAGCCTACCCGCCGCATGTACCTCTCTCTGCCTGCGCGTACCCACAACCACCCCTCTGCCTCTCCCCCCGCGCACCTCCCGAATCGCCGGGACGCAGACGTCGCCTCGGCCTCTTGCCCATCGGCGAACTCGAGCGGGCGTCTGTCCCGGAGGCGCGATCCCTCCTCTCCCACCTCCCGATCCATAATTCCCAAAAATGCGCCTCCTCCGTTCGCCTTGTTCCGCTCGCGAATCCGGTTGCCCCCTCGCCTCCCACGCGCCGCCGCGGCCGCCTCCGTCCAACCCTGTCGCCATGCCGGCCACTGAGCCACGCGTGGTGCCATGCCAAGCGGGGATGACGGCACGCCGCCGGACGGAGCCACGACTCACGTGCCGCCGCGTGCCCTTCGTCTTTGTCTCTCGCTCGCCAATATGACCATTGCGATCTTCTTCCTGGCGACCCCATGATGTCAAGCAGCCGCTCCTCCACCGCGCGTATCTTCCGGGGCGACCCCATTATGTCAAGCAGTCGCTCCTCCACCGCGCGTACCCGGCGGCTCACGGCAGCAAGGCCAACGGCAACGCCACCGCTGTCAGGGACAAGAGGATCGCGTCCTTCAGTACTTTCTTCACCATCAACGATGCGCGCATCCCAGCCCGTGCGGACGGAGGTGCCCCGCCTCCGCCAGACCAGGTCTCGTCGGAGCCCACGTCCACTGGATCCATCGAGCAAGGGCGCAGAATCCAGGTATGGTTGAGACACTCCCAAATCTTCCTATTGGATCGAGTTATTTATTCCGTCTCCTTGAGAAGGTTTATCTGTGCCCTTATCCGATGCCTATGAATATGGATCTAAGTTGGCATATGTGATTACTCCTTCCACCAATTAAATCCTTTGACTCGGAGGCGGAGGCATGCATCTGCTCACATCTGATGCTGGACCAGCGAAAAGATGCATCAATGCTTTTGTATTCATTACCAGACTCTATTCGTGTTCATCAATGTTCAGGTACAGTACCTGGCGCTGTATTGTCCGTTTGCATGCGTGACTACTGCACGAATTTTCAGATATGAATTAATATATGAAGCGTATTCCTAATATACATGCAAAAATACATATACCTTAATGCTAATTTGCTTATATTATTGGTGTTACGTATTTCTGTCACCGTTCCAGGTGTTGGTCTCACCATCTGTTTTCATGGTGTGCTGCATTACATGATTTCTGGTCACCATCAGGAGTGGTTCGTGGATGTCTCTACCATGCTACAGCATGAAATAAGAGTGCTGGTCACCGCAGGCGCAGGCGGCTGCTGGCTGCATCATCGCGGCCAGGCACTCGCATGCAAGCATATTTGTTCTTCGTTGATATTTGACAATTTTGATTATGGTTTCAAAAGAGCAGCTCTGTTGGAGGCATACCAACAGAATACCATCTATCCATATCTTGAGATATGCTAAAGTTATGCAGATGCAAATAGTTATGGAGGAAGGCATGAAGCAAGAAATATTTATCAGAAGGTTGTCAGCATCTGGACCAGTAGGATTCTTGTGTCACCCGTCTGGGAGGTAAACCATTACTATTTTGTCCTTATTTTGTCATATATCAATATGATGCACACATTATTTTAGCAAATTATGGACTAGGCATAACATTTCTAGAAAGGGCAATAAAAATTAGCAGCAAGGACTGGAGCTTTAATTTATTCTATGCTGCATGGCCATCTCATTAGTTTTCTTCTAGACGCCGCAAAATTGCATTATTTACTGAAAAGGAAAGAGCTTTCCTATGTCTGTGGCAAAAAAAAATTTGAATGGTTGCTGAGGTTATTGGAGTTGGACCTGTTTGTTTTCCGATATTATAGTTATTTTTTCAATTCTTCTTCTGTAAAGGAAAGATCTTTCCTATGTCTCTAGCAAAAAAAATGTATCTAGCCTGTTGTCTGAATGGGTGCTCAGGTGATTGGAGTTGGACCTGTTTGTTTTTAGATATTATAGTAATTTTTTCAATTTTCTTCTTCATTTGCAGTGCAATTTGAAGGCAAAATTTCTCTCCTTATTAAGCTCACAAAAAATGGTGCTCATTTTTTTATAACTAGAAAACGGTGTTCATTGAAACCAGAGAGAATTTGAAAGAAGAGTAGCTATGATGGGTGGAGGGAATTTCGTTGTTCCTGCTGCACATTGCTAAAACTTTTAAGGTAGCAAGTAAACATTTAGTTTCTTTGATTAACCGGGTTGTCTGTCACAGTTATAACACTAGCTTTACAACAGTCAATAATAATGATTGACAGATGCGTATGACAATTCTTATTTTGTGTTTTATGATTCAAATCCCACATGTGATTCATTTGTAATGCTCCGCTCTTTCCTATGATTCTTCACCTGATAAATTTCTAAACGCCAAGTTGATACCTGAGGGGCATCCAGGCCCCCAGGAGTTTTGGCAGTTTTCTGTATGGTTCCTTCAGGCGTTTTGGAGGACCTCAGGAAATCCTTGTGATATGCAGTTTTGCCTGGTTTTTGCACAGAAACGCTAGTTTCTGCCTCGGAGGCACTCGACAGTCGTTGTTTTTCACGGATGGACCGAACCTTGGACTTTTCAACGTTAGGGCACCCATTGTTAACCAAATACTTCAGTACAGATTCTGAGTCAAAGGGACATGTGGGCTCCTTTTTCTTTGCACCCACTGAAACTGAACTTGTGAATCCCATACCAAGCTGAGCAAAGAGAGTTCCCGAGGATGTACCCTGCGATGCAAAGTTTCAGTTCAAGTTAACAAACAAAACTGTTGGGCTTTATCTGTGCATAAGTGTGTAAAGGCCCATGGGCCTATGTACCATGTATATATGTAATCCTAAGCAAAGACTAGAATCAAGAGTTCTAGAAATTTCCCCAAATATCAACATGGTGTCAGAGCCGGTGCTGGTGGCGATGGAGGTGACCCCTACTTGGTCGGAGTGATGGCGCCGCCGACTGGCTGCTAGCGGAGAGAAATCGAAGGGATTTGAGGTGCAGAGCAGTGAGCTGCTTAGGAGAAGATGACGACGACAAAGGTGCTGTGATGGCGGTGAGGTCCAAGGGCCTTCAGGTGGCGCAGAAGGCGGAGGCTGCTGACGGCGAGTTGCTGCTGCCAGCATAGGTCTGTCTGGCTCGAGACTTTCGACAAAGAGGAGAGCTCACGGAGCAGGTTCGTGTGCACATGAGCAGGCAGCTGTGTGCTCTTTTTTCTTGCTGATTGAGATTTGGGAGTAGAAAGGAGGATTGGACCAGGGAATTGAAGGAAGGTGGTGTCAATTTCGCCAGCGGTGGAGAGGAGCGTGCTACTGCAGTGCAGTAGAGGCAATCACTCAATCAGTTGCTAGCTTTAGCTTGCTTGGGGCAAGTACGGGTGAGTGGGGAGCTGATTGGTAGAAGCAAGGAAGGGCTGTTAGCCAACTGTGGGGAGAAGTCTCAAATATGTTGGGACAAACATAGTTCAGTAGATGGACAAGAGGAAGAAGATCCTTGATTGGAGGAGTCATTTTGGTCATACCAATAACATTGACGATAGCCTTCAAGGCTCCAAGAATTGAACCCAGCACCTCAGGATACTCCTCTCCTAAGTACTCATACAGCACAACGCCCAAGTAATCCATAAGTTGCTCCTTCTGGCACTGCTTCATGAACCGAAATACATTTTAGAGAAAGAGAAATACATTTTATGACAAGTGACACTTTGGAAAACACTGAAATACATTCTTAAAAAATGAAATACATATTTAAAAAATAGAAATACATTTTAGGAAACCGAAATACTTTTTGGGAGAAACTGAAAGACAACTTAACTTAACACAGAGACTGACATCCGTTTGATCCTTCACGAGTTGATCCTCACCCTTGTTTAGCTGAAGGTGATCGTCTTCCTCAGGGGTGGAGTGCTGAAGTCGCCTTCGTCAGGGCTCGCAGGGTAATAATGAAGCTCTATCTACCCTCTTCTCTCCTTTCATGCCGAGCACCGATGCACGGAAGACTGTCAAGTCCGTCAAATCATCATTGCTCCAATGCGCAAAAGGCTTGCTATATCATCCAATCTTACCAGCACACAGATGAAGCTTCGAAAGCAGCCGAAGCAGAAGGCTCGCCAAAGAAACAGAGCAAGATCCATGGTGAAATCAAAACAGATCAAGCGACCAAGGAGCAAGGTTTGTTCCCCTTCCAGTCTTCCTCTCCCTCCCTGCGGTTTTCTATTTGATTTTGAGGGGATGCTTTGGTTAGGGTTAGGGTTTAGTGTTGATGCCAATATAACTCTTCATCGGCAAATATTCAAGCAAACAAACTTGAATATTACTTTTTCTCAACCATTGTTCATATGATAACTCTGAGTTTTCCTCAAGATTTTCTAAACATTCCAGCTATTTCTGCAAATATCCCTTCTTCTTTCTAATATGGCCAAACTTATTCGCCCCCCAGCCCTTAAAATGTTTCTTAAACCTTTTCAACTTAATATTAACAATGTCGATAGGATCAGAGCTAGCCATATATTTATTCCACAATCTTTGCACAGTAGGAATAAAATCTTTACTTTGAAACCAAGCAATATCAAATCTAAACTCATTTTTGCTTTTAGTGTACCATCACTCATAATATCCAAAAGCAAAATATTGTGATCAGACAACTCTCTAACGGACGGGACGAAACGGGCCGTGGGTCCCGAGCCCACTGAGGTGGTCCACGGGGTCAAAGGGACCCACCCAAGGTGTCCCCACATGAAAAGTCCAAGGTTCGGTCCATACAGGGACAATAAGTGGCATACCGAATGTTGACCCATAGTACATGTAAGTAACTTTAATACATGACAACGGTTATGAGGAAAACCGTACATATGCACCAATACCTTCTTTAGAGACCTACGGTTACGACCATTATCTCCGATGTTTACTCTTAACTGTGATATAATGTGACGGTAAGTACAGTACCGTATCTTGTAGTGCAGTACCTGAAAGTAATATGCATACATGCGAATGGTTAGGAGTACTACCATCGGTGCATTAGCATAACGTTGTTATACGGGAGCGGTAAGTGGCATCCGCCCATGTGTAGACATGGGGATCCTCGACGAGCAGCTCTGGTGGGTCGTCGTGGTGAGGAAGCTAGAACCGGTGTGCAATGATGTGGAGGCCGTCCTTGACGAAGACGCGCAGCCGTGCCATGTCGCGGTTCTTCCACCAGCCGCCAGGGAGCGACGGGCCGCCACTGATTCCTTGGAGGGGGTCCATGGGGTTCAAACGGTACCACAACATCGCCATGAAGTAAGCCGCGCCGGAGTCCCCAGTGATAGCGGCCAAGTTGATGAGCGACAGCAACCTAGTTGATGGCCGCGTCATCAAACCCTCCATCCCCTCATAGCATACGGCCTCCGAATGACCATCGAGTCAGAAACGCTCCTCGAAGCGCAACCCGAGCACGGGCCAACACCCCCCGCAGTGGTAACAAAGCTCACGGAGCGACAGGCACTAGAGCACCTAGGTGTCGTCGTAGAAGCGCTAGAAGGTGATGCAGACCCAACGAAGGATCAGGTACTACGTGACGCCCCCATCCTCGATGACGCGAAGGAGGATCCAGGCGATCAGATCCTCTAGCAGCAACATCAGCAAGAACATCATGGCACGGCGATCAGCCATCGTCTAGCCCTATTGCGCCTGATTCTTCTCCATGATGAGGAGGCCCTCTTGCCCTCGATTTCTTTGTTTGTATGAACAGGAGGCCGAGAAGAGCAACCATGTTAATGCTAGGCGGAACGGCGACCAGCCATCGTTTGCGGGCCGCCCTTAAATGCAACACAGAACCGCCGCCTCGGGCTCTCAACTGGCAGTGACTCTTCATGTGTACAAAAACCAAAATCCGATTTGTGCCTATTCCTATTCAGATGCAAGCAGTAATGACCAGCCGCCGCAGCTTCCTAAACCCTAAACCCGAATAACCAGGGGAAGAATAAATAGATAAGGATAAACCCATGATGATAAACAGACGCCTAAACCCTTAAATCACATGAAGGATAATGGACTAAGGATAATAGGGGGATCCGGTTTATCCTTCATCTATTTATCATCATGGGTTTATCCTTCGTCTGTTTACTCTTCCCCAGGTTATCCAGGTTTAGGGTTTAGGGTTTAGGCGTCTGTTTGTCATCATGGGTTTATCCTTATCTATTTATTCTTCCGCTGGTTATCTGGGTTTAGGGTTTAGGAAGCTACGGCGGCTGGTCATTACTTGCTTCCATCTGAATAGGAACAGGCACAAATTGGATTTCGATTTTCGTGCACATGAAGGGTCGCCCGCCGGTTGAGAGCCCAAGGCGGCGGTTCCGTGTTGCATTTAAGGGCGGCCCACAGACGATGGTTGATCGCCGTTCCACCTAGCATTAACATGGTTGCTCTTCTCGGCCTCCTGTTCATACAAACAAAGAAATCAAGGGCAAGAGGGCCTCCTTGTCACGGAGAAGAATTAGGCGCAAGAGGGCTAGACGATGGCTGATCGCCGTGCTGCAATGTTCTTGCTGATGCTGCTGCCAGAGGATCTGATCACCCGAATCCTTCTTTGTGTCATCAAGGATGGTGGTGTCATGCAGTACCTGAATCTTCATTGGGTCTACGTCACCTTCTGACGCTTCTGCGATGACACTTGGGTGCTCCAGCGCCTGTCGCTCCGTGAGCTTTGTTACCACTACCGAGGGAGTTGGCTCATGCTCGAGTTGCGCTTCGAGGAGCGCTTCTGCCTCACCGGTCATCCGGAGGCTATATGCTACGAGGGGATGGATGGTTTGATGATGCGACCATCAACCAGGTCGCTATCGCTCGTCAACTAGGCCGCTAATGCTGGGGACTCCGGCGTGGCTTACTTCATGCTGATGTTGTGGTACCGTTCGAACCGCACAGACCCGAAGCGCTGGCGCTCCTCCAAGGAATCAGCAGCGGCCCGTCGCTCCCTAGCGGCTGGTGGGAGAACCATGGCCTAGCGTGGCTACGCGTCTTTGTCAAGGACGACCTCCACGTCATTGCGCACCATGACGACCCACCGGAGCTGCTCGTCGAGGATCCCCACGTCTACACATGGGTGGAATGCAGGCGCTTCGGGGATAACAGCTGGCGCAGGCTCATCCGGTACTGCCGCACAGAGTGCCACATCCGTCATGAGTTCGACCTCTGGACACGGCATCTCAGTGGCTAGGTGAGGTACGCTATTAAAAGGATGTGAGACAGGCCCCGACGTGTGCCAAGGAAGAAGCATGGAATGAAGCCCTAGTTTCGGTCAAATATACCTCTATGACGTTTGGTGTCTTGTTTCTATCATATATACCGTTGTGTGAGTTTTGCTAGATTCAATTGGATGAAAATAATTTTTATATCAAAATTGTAGCCCCGCGAGTCAACATTCGGTATTATACTTACCATCGCCATATAAAAACGTTATCATGATGCACCGACAATATCACTTATAACCGTTATCATGTACGTAAATTACTTTCAGGTACCACAGCTCAAGATACGGTACTGGACTTACCGTCAAATTATACAAAAGTTATGAGGAAACACCGAAGATATCACGTGTTACCATGCCTGTCTAAAGAAGGTATGGGTGCATACAGACGGTAGTTCCTATCACTGTTGAGATGTATGAAAGTTACTTACATGTACCGCGAGTCAACATTCGGTATGCCACTTACCGCTCCCGTATAACAACGTTATGCTAATGCACCGATGGTAGTACTCCTAACCATTCGCATGTATACATATTACTTTCTAGTACCGCACTACAAGAGACGGTACTGTACTTATCGTCACATTATATCACAGTTAAGAGTAAACATCTGAGATAATGGTTGTAATCGTAGGTCTTTAAAGAAGGTATTGGTGCATACGGATGATTTTCCTCATAACCGTTGCCGTGTATTAAAGTTACTTACATGTACCACGGGTCAACATTCGGTATGCCACTTAGAGTCCCCGTATGGACCGAACCTTGGACTTTTCATGTGGGGACACCTTGGGTGGGTCCCTTGGGCCCCTGGGCCACCTCGGTGGGCTCAGGACCCATGGCCCGTTCTGTCCCGTCCGTGGCCCATTTTTTGGCCGTTTTTGGCTCGTTTTCACCGTGCCCTTCACTTAGATGGACTTAGCCAATTTCATGCATGTTTAGTGGCCCGATTTGACTCGTTTCCGCGTCACATTACCTGTTTTGGCCCATTTTCATCAGTTTTGGCTCGTTTTCTTTGTGCCATTGACTTAGACCGACATAGGCATTTCCAACCATGCCTTGCGGCCTCTCATCACCTGTTTGCACCTCCTGTCACCTAGTTTGGGCCTGTTTTGGCCTTGCATGGCCCGTACTTAGCCCATCGCGAACCATTTTGGCCTCGCGTGAGACATTTTTGTCCCGATGTCATCTTGTCCTTCTCTCGTTACCCGTTTCCGTGACCTCATCAGGCATATCCGTCATGCTCGATTTGAGTCCTAGCCATTTCTCAGCATCCATCCAATCAACCGTGCTTGGAAATCAGAATCAAACGAGCTTACTTTTGCAAGGTTTTTGTTTAGAAACACTAGTTTCCGCCCTGGAGACGCACAAGGGTCATTTTTCAAGGATGGATGGAATCTTGGAGGCTGATCTCGGGTACAGATACATAACATCTTTTGTTGAGTAAGGTAATGTTTGGTACTTCCGCAGCGCAAGATACAGTACCAGACTTACCGTTCCTCTATATAAAGGTTATTAGATGGCACCAGAGATAAAGCTTGTAACCATAGGTCTCTAAAGCAGGTATTGGTGCATACGGACGGTTTTACTCATAACCGTTCTCATGTATTAAAGTTACTTACATGTACTGCGAGTCAATATTCAGTATTATACTTACCGTCACCGTATAAAAATGTTATTAGGATGCACCGATGATATCACGTATAACTGTTATCATGTACGTAAATTACTTTCAGGTACCGTAGCGCAAGATACGGTACTGGACTTACCGTCAAATTATACAAAAGTTATGAGGAAACACCGAAGATATCAATTGTTACCATGCGTGTCTAAAGAAGGTATGAGTGCATACAGACAGTAGTTCTTATAACCGTTGCGATGTATGAAAGTTACTTACATGTACCACGAGTCAACATTATTTATGCCACTTACCGTCCCCGTATGGACCGAACCTTAGATTTCATGTGGGGACACCTTGGGTGGGTCCCTTGGAACCCATGGGCCACCTCGGTGGGCTCAGGACCCATGGCCCGTTCTGTGTTCGTGGCCCGTTTTTTTGCCGTTTTTGGCTCATTTTCACCGTGCCCTTCACTTAGACGGACTTAGCCATTTTCATGCATGTTTAGTGGCCCGATTTGACTCGTTTCCGCGTCGCATTACCTGTTTTGGCCTGTTTTTGTCGGTTTTGGCTCATTTTCTTCGTGCCATTGACTTAGACCAACTTAGGCATTTCCAACCGTGCCTTGGGGCCTCTCATCAACCATTTGCACCTCCTGCCACCTGGTTTGGGCCTATTTTGGCCTTGCATGGCCTGTACTTAGCCCGTCGCGAGCCGTTTTCGCCTCACGTGAGACATTTTTGTCCTGATGTCATCTTGTCCTTCTCTCATGACCTGTTTCCGTGACCTCATCAGGCATATCCGTCATGCTCAATTTCAGTCCTAGCCATTCCTAGGCATCCATCTAGCCAACCGTGCTTGGAAATCAGAATCAAACGAGCTTACTTTTGCAAGGTTTTTGCTTAGAAACACTGGTTTTCGCCCTAGAGGCGCACAAGGGTCGTTGTTTTTCATGGATGGATGGAATCTTGGAGGCTGACCATGGGTATAGATACATAACATCTTTTGTTGAGCAAGGTAATGTTTGGTACTTCCGCAGCGCAAGATACAGTATCGGACTTACCGTTCCTCTATATAAAGTTTATTAGATGGCACCAGAGATAAAGGGTGTAACCGTAGGTCTCTAAAGCAGGTATTGGTGCGTACGGATGGTTGTACTCATAACCGTTCCCATGTATTAAAGTTACTTACATGTACCGTGAGTCAACATTCGGTATTATACTTACCGTCACTGTATAAAAACGTTATTAGGATGAACCGATGATATCACGTATAACCATTATCATGTACGTAAATTACTTTCACATATAACCATCCAAAGCATCCCTCCGCGCAAGTCATGGTGAGTCTGCTTGCGAGGACGACAATTGAAAGTCCACAGAGCACGACAGAAACTGAAACTTATCCAACAACGGGCCAAAAGCATGCAACCGAAATAGTTCCAACAACACGTACTCCTCCTAAGCCAGTTGGGTGCCCGCAGAAGCAGGCCACCACCGGCTACTATGCAGCGAGAGAGACCATGAGTCACCAAAATAGTTCCAACAACACGCTTGCCACCCTAGCCAGCCAGCCACCCACAATAGCCCACCAAACCAGGGCACCGCAAGCTACCGACCAGCTAGGGAGGCCGCGCATCATCGAAACATTTCAAACAAAAAGCTAACCACCCTACCCAGCTAGCTGCCTGCAGCAGCCCGCTGAAGCATGACACCATAGGCTGCTGACCGGCCAGGGAGGCCACGAGTCAACAACACGCTGGCCACCCCAGCTATCCAGGGACATCACGCTGAACTCCTAGTATGGTCACATAGCATGCAGCCACTAAAGGCCACATGTTGGCTACCCATGGCTAGCCAGCAGCATGCTGCAGCCAGCCGAAGCTGGCCATGGCTGGCCATCGGCCAACCATGGAGGCCAGGGGGCGTGACTGACATTCTGGTGGAGCCTTATGAACGGGTCATGGAAAAACTAGTGGTTTCAATCCATTTTACCTGAGGTCTCTGCTAACCGAACCCTCTCCCCCTACTATACCTGAGGGGCATCCCGGCCCCCCAGGAGTTTTGGCAGTTTTCTGTATGGTTCCTTCATGCGTTTTGGAGGACCTCAGGAAATCCTTGTGATATGCAGTTTTGCCTGGTTTTTGCACAGAAAGGCTAGTTTCTGCCTCGGAGGCACCCGACAGTCGTTGTTTTTCACGGACAGACCGAACCTTGGACTTTTCAACGTTAGGGCACCCATTGTCAACCAAATACTTCAGTACAGATTCTGAGTCAAAGGGACATGTGGGTTCCATTTTCTTTGCACCCACTAAAACTGTACTTGTGAATCCCATACCAAGCTGAGCAAAAAGAGTTCCCAAGGATGTACCCTGCGATGCAAAGTTTCAGTTCAAGTTAACAAACAAAACTGTTGGGCTTTATCTGTGCATAAGTGTGTAAAGGCCCATGGGCCTATGTACCATGTATATATGTAATCCCAAGCAAAGACTAGAATCAAGAGTTCTAAAAATTTCCCCAAATATCAACATGGTGTCGGAGCCAGTGCTGGTGGCGATGGAGGTGACCCCTGCTTGGTCAGAGTGATGGCACCGATGACTGGCTGCTAGCGGAGAGAAATCGAAGGGATTTGAGGTGTAGAGCAGTGAGCTGCTTAGGTGAAGACGACGTTGACCTAGGTGCTGTGACGGCAGTGAGGTCTAAGGGCCTTCAGGTGGTGCAGAAGGCAGAGGCTGCTGACGGCGAGTCGCTGCTGCCAGCATAGGTCTGTGTGGCTCGAGACTTTCAACGAAGAGGAGAGCTCATGGAGCAGGTTAGTGTGCACATGAGCATGCACTTGTGTGCTCTGTTTTCTTGCTGATTGAGATTTGGGAGTAGAAAGGAGGATTGGACTTGGGAATTGAAGGAAGGTGGTGTCAATTTCGCCAGCAGTGGAGAGGTGCGTTCTACTACAGTGTAGTAGAGGCAATCACTCAATCAGTTGCTAGCTTTAGCTTGCTTGGGGCAAGTACGGGTGAGTGGTGAACTGATTGGTAGAAGCAAGGAAGGGCTGTTAGCCAACTGTGGGGAGAAGTCTCAAATATGTTGGGACAAACATAGTTCAGTAGATGGACAAGAGGAAGAAGATCATTGATTGGAGGAGTCATTTTGGTCATACCAATTACATTGACGATAGCCTTCAAGGCTCCAAGAATTCAACCCAGCACCTCAGGATACTCCTCTCCTAAGTACTCATACAGCACAACGCCCAAGTGATCCATAAGTTGCTCCTTCTGGCACTGCTTCATGAACCGAAATACATTTTAGGAAAAATGAAATACAATGTGAGAAAGAGAAATATATTTTACGACAAGTGACACCATGGAAAACACTGAAATACATTCTTAAAAAACGAAATATATATTTAAAAAACAGAAATACATTTTAGGAAACTGAAATACTTTTTGGGAGAAACTGAAAGACAACTTAACTTAACACAGAGACTGGCATCCGTTTGATCCTTCAGGAGTTGATCCTCACCCTTGGTTAGCTAAAGGTGCTCGTCTTCCTCAGGGGTGGAGTGCTGAAGTCGCCTTCGTCAGGGCTCGCAGGGCAGTAATGAAGCTCTGTCTACCCTCTTCTCTCCTTTCGTGCCGAGCACCGATGCGTGGAAGACTGTCAAGTCCGTCAAATCGTCATTGCTCCAATGCACAAAAGGCTTGCTATATCATCCAATCTTACCAGCTCACAGATGAAGCTATGAAAGCAGCCGAAGCGGAAGGCTCACCAAAGAAACAGAGCAAGATCTGTGGTGAAATCAGAACAGATCAAGCGACCAAGGAGCAAGGTTTGTTCCTCTCTAGTCTTCCTCTCCCTCCCTGCGGTTTTCTATTTGATTTTGAGGGGATGCTTTGGTTGGGGTTAGGGTTTAGTGTTGATGCCAATATAACTCTTCATCGGCAAATATTCAAGCAAACAAACTTGAATATTACTTTTTCTCAACCATTGTTCATATGATAACTCTGAGTTTTCCTCAAGATTTTCTAAACATTCCAGCTATTTCTGCAAATATCCCTTCTTCTTTCTAATATGGCCAAACTTATTCGCCCTCCAGCCCTTAAAATGTTTCTTAAACCTTTTCAACTTGATATTAATAATGTCGATAGGATCAGAGCTAGCCATATATTTATTCCACAATCTCAGCATAGTAGGAATAAAATCTTTACTTTTAAACCAAGCAATATCAAATCTAAACACATTTTTGCTTTTAGTGTACCATCACCCATAGTAACCAAAAGCAAAATATTATGATCAGACAACTCTCTAACGGACGGGATGGAATGGGCCATGGGTCCCGAGCCCACCGAGGTGGCCCACGGTTGACCTGTAGTACATGTAAGTAACTTTAATACATGACAATGGTTATGAGGAAAACCGTCCATATGCACCAATACCTTCTTTAGAGACCTATGGTTAGGACCATTATCTCTCATGTTTACTCTTAACTGTGATATAATGTGATGGTAAGTACAATATCGTATCTTGTAGTGCGGTTCCTGAAAGTAATATGCATACATGCAAATGGTTAGGAGTACTACCGTCGGTGCATTAGCATAACGTTGTTATACGGGAGCGATAAGTGGCATACCGAATGTTGACTCACGGTACATGTAAGTAACTTTCATACATCTCAACGGTGATAGGAACTACAGTCTATATGCACCCATACCTTCTTTAGACATGCACGGTAACACGTGATATCTCTGGTGTTTCCTCATAACTTTTGTATAATTTGACGGTAAGTCCAGTACCGTATCTGCGGTACCTGAAAGTAATTTACGTACATGATAACTGTTATAAGTGATATCGTCGGTGCATCGTAATAACATTTTTATACGGCGACGGTAAGTATAATACTGAAAGTTGACTCGTGGGGCTACAATTTTGATATAAAAATTATTTTCATCCGATTGAATCTACCTAAAGTCACACAACGGTATATATGATAGAAACAAGACACCAAACATCATAGAGGTATATTCGACCGAAACTAGGGCTTCATTTCACACTTCTTCCATGGCACAGGCGAGAACGTCGGGGCCCATCTCACATCCTTTTGATAGCGTACCTCACTCGGCCACTGAGATGCCACGTCCAGAGGTTGAACTCATGACGGATGCGGCACTCTGCGCTGTAGTACCAGATGAGCCTACGACAGTTGTTATCCCCAAAGCGCTTGCATTCAGCCCATGTGTAGACGTGGGGATCCTCGACGAGCAGCTCTGGTGGGTCATCGCGGTGAGGAAGCCAGAACCGGTGTGCAATGATGTGGAGGTCGTCCTTGACGAAGACGCGCAGCCGCACCAGGCCACGGTTCTCCCACCAGCCGCTAGGGAGCGACGAGCCACCACTGATTCCTTGGAGGAGCGCCAGCACTTTGGGGTCCGTGGGGTTCGAACAGTACCGCAACATCACCATGAAGTAAGCTGCGTCGGAGTCCCCAGCGACAGCGGCCAAGTTGATGAGCGACAGCGACCTAGTTGATAGCTGCGTCATCAAACCCTCCATCCCCTCGTAGCTTATGGCCTCCGGATGACCAGTGAGGCGGAAGCGCTCCTCGAAGCACAACCCGAGCATGGGCCAATGCCCCCGGCAGTGGTAACGAAGCTCACGGAGCGATAGGCACTAGAGCACCCAGGTGTTGTCGCAGAAGCACCAGAAGGTGATGTAGACCCAACGAACAATCCGGTACTGCGTGACGCCCCCATCCTCGATGACGCGAAGGAGGATCCAGGTGATCAGATCCTCTAGCAGCAACATCAACAAGAACATCGCGACACAACGATCAGCCATCATCTAGCCCTATTGCGCCTGATTCTTCTCCGTGACGAGGAGGCCCTCTTGTCCTCGATTTCTTTGTTTGTGTGAACAGGAGGCCGAGAAGAGCAACCATGTTAATGCTAGGCGGAACGGCGATCAGCCATCGTCTGCGGGCCACCCTTAAATGCAACACGGAACCGCCGCCTCGGACTCTCAACTGGCAGGCGACTCTTCATGTGCACGAAAACTGAAATCCTATTTGTGCCTGTTCCTATTCAGATGCAAGCAAGTAATGACCAGCTGCCGCAGCTTCCTAAACCCTAAACCCAGATAACCAGGGGGAGAATAAATAGATAAGGATAAACTCATGATGACAAACAGACGCCTAAACACTTAAATCACATGAAGGATAATGGACTGAGGATAATAGGGGATGGATCCGGTTTATCCTTCGTCTATTTATCATCATGGGTTTATCCTTCATCTGTTTATTCTTCCCCAAGTTATCCGGGTTTAGGGTTTAGGGTTTAGGCGTCTATTTGTCATCATGGGTTTATCCTTATCTATTTATTCTTCCCCTGGTTATCCGGGTTTAGGGTTTAGGAAGCTATGGCGGCTGGTCATTACTTGCTTGCATCTGAATAGGAACAGGCACAAATCGGATTTCGGTTTTCGTGCACATGAAGTGTCGCCCGCCGGTTGAGAGACCAAGGCGGTGGTTTCGTGTTGCATTTAAGGGTGACCCATAGATGATGGTTGATCGCTGTTCCACCTGGCATTAACATGGTTGCTCTTCTCAGCCTCCTATTCATACAAACAAAGAAATCGAGGGCAAGAGGGCCTCCTTGTCACGGAGAAGAATTAGGCGTAAGAGGGCTAGACGATGGCTGATCACCGTGCTGCGATGTTCTTGCTGATGCTGCTGCCAGAGGATCTGATCACCCGGATCCTCCTTTACATCATCGAGGATGGGGGTGTCATGTAGTACCTGAACCTTCATCGGGTCTATGTCACCTTCCGGCGCTTCTACAACGACACTTGGGTGCTCCAGCGCCTGTCGCTCCGTGAGCTTCGTTACCACTACCGGGGGCGTTGGCCCGTGCTCGAGTTGCGCTTTGAGGAGCGCTTCTGCCTCGCCAGTCATCCGGAGGCTGTATGCTATGAGGGGATGGAGGGTTTGATGATGCGGCCATCAACCAGGTCGCTGTCGCTCGTCAACCAGGCCACTGACGCTAGGGACTTCGGCGTGGCTTACATCATGGCGATGTTGTGGTACCGTTCGAACCCCATGGACCCCGAAGCGCTGGCGCTCCTCCAAGGAATCAGCGGCGACCCGTCGCTCCCTGGTGGCTGGTGGGAGAACCATGGCCTAGCGTGGCTGCGTGTCTTTGTTAAGGACGACCTCCACATCATTGCACACCAGTTCTGGCTTCCTCACCGCGATGACCCATCGGAGCTGCTCGTCGAGGATCCCCACGTCTACACATGGGCGGAATGGAGGCGCTTCGGGGATAACAGCTGGCATAGGCTCATTCAGTACTGCAGTATAGAGTGCCGCATCCGTCATGAGTTTGACCTCTAGA
This sequence comes from Miscanthus floridulus, assembly GCF_019320115.1. Lineage (NCBI taxonomy): Eukaryota > Viridiplantae > Streptophyta > Magnoliopsida > Poales > Poaceae > Miscanthus > Miscanthus floridulus. The sequence goes on along the minus strand of NC_089588.1, from coordinate 7,650,485 downwards.
TGTGGCATCTCAGTGGCCGGGTGAGGTACGCTATCAAAAGGATGTGAGATGGGCCCCAACGTTATCGCCTGTGCCAAGGAAGAAGTGTGGAATGAAGCCCTAGTTTCGGTCAAATATACCTCTATAATGTTTGGTGTCTTGTTTCTATCATATATACCGTTGTGTGACTTTTGCTAGATTCAATTGGATGAAAATAATTTTTATATGAAAATTGTAGCCCCGTGAGTCAACATTCGGTATTATACTTACCATCGCCGTATAAAAACGTTATTACGATGCATCGACGATATCACTTATAACCGTTATCATGTACGTAAATTATTTTTAGGTACCGCAACACAAGATATGGTACTGGACTTACCGTCAAATTATACAAAAGTTATGAGGAAGCACCGGAGATATCACGTGTTACCGTGCATGTCTAAAGAAGGTATGGGTGCATACAGACAGTAGTTCCTATCACCGTTGATATGTATGAAAGTTACTTACATGTACCGCGAGTCAACATTCGGTATGCCACTTACCGCTCCTGTATAACAACGTTATGCTAATGCACCGATGGTAGTACTCCTAACCATTCGCATGTATACATATTACTTTCTGGTACCACACTACAAGATACGGTACTATACTTACCGTCACATTATATCACAGTTAAGAGTAAACATCGGAGAAAATGGTCATAACCGTAGGTCTCTAAAGAAGGTATTGGTGCATACGGATGGTTTTCCTCATAACCATTGTCATGTATTAAAGTTACTTACATGTACCGCGGGTCAACATTCGGTATGCCACTTATAGTCCCTGTATGGACCGGACCTTGACTTTTCGCGTGGGGACACCTTGGGTGGGTCCCTTGGGCCCCGTGGGCCACCTCGGTGGGCTCAGGACCCATGGCCCCTTCCGTCCCATCCGTGGCCTGTTTTTTGGCCGTTTTTGGCTCATTTTCACTGTGCCCTTCACTTAGACTGACTTAGCCATTTTCATGCATGTTTAGTGGCCCGATTTGACTCGTTTCCGCGTCGCATTACCTGTTTTGACCCGTTTTCATCAGTTTTGGCCCGTTTTCTTTGTGCCATTGACTTAGACCGACTTAGGCATTTCCAACAATGCCTTGCGGCCTCTCATCACCCATTTGCACCTCCTATCACCTGGTTTGGGCATGTTTTGGCCTTGCATGGCCCGTACTTAGCCCGTCACGAGCCGTTTTCGCCTCGCGTGAGACATTTTTGTCCCGATGTCATCTTGTCTTTCTCTCGTTACCTGTTTCCATGACCTCATTGGCATATCCGTCATGCTCGATTTGAGTCCTAGCCATTCCTCGGCATCCATCCAATCAACCGTGCTTGGAAATCAGAATCAAACGATCTTACTTTTGTAAGGTTTTTGTTCAGAAACGTTGGTTTCCACCCCGGAGACGCGCAAAGGTCATTGTTTTTCATGGATGGATGGAATCTTGGGGGCTGACCTCGGGTATGGATACATAACATCATTTGTTGAGCAAGGTAATGTTTGGTACTTCCGCAGTGCAAGATACGGTACCGGACTTACCGTTCCTCTATATAAAGGTTATTAGACGGCACCAGAGATAAAGGGTGTAACCGTAGGTCCCTAAAGCAAGTATTGGTGCATATGGACGGTTGTACTCATAACCATTCCCATGTATTAAAGTTACTTACATGTACTGTGAGTCAACATTCGGTATTATACTTACCGTCACCGTATAAAAACGTTATTACGATGCATCGACGTTATCACGTATAACCATTATCTTGTACGTAAATTACTTTTAGGTACCGCAACGCAAGATACGGTACTGGACTTACCGTCAGATTATACAAAAGTTATGTGGAAATACCGGAGATATCAATTCTTACCGTGCATGTCGAAAGAAGGTATGGGTGCATATAGACGGTAGTTCATATAACCGTTGAGATGTATGAAAGTTACTTATATGTACCACGAGTCAACGTTCGGTATGCCCCTTACCGTCCCCGTATGGACCGAACCTTGGACTTTTCATGTCGGGACACCTTGGGTGGGTCCCTGGCAACCCGTGGGCCACCTCGGTGGGCTTAGGTCCCACGGCCCGTTCCGTCCCGTCCCGTCCCGTCCGTGGCCCATTTTTTGGCAGTTTTTGGCTCGTTTTCACTGTGCCCTTCACTTAGACGGACTTAGCCATTTTCATGCATGTTTAGTGGCCCCATTTGACTCGTTTTAGCGTCGCATTACCTATTTTGGCCCGTTTTCGTCGGTTTTGGCTCATTTTCTTTGTGCCATTGACTTAGACCGACTTAGGCATTTCAAACCGTGCCTTGGGGCCTCTCATCACCCATTTGCACCTCCTGTCACCTTGTTTGGGCCTGTTTTGGCATTGCATGCCCCGTACTTAGCCCGTCGTTAGCCCTTTTCACTTCGCGTGAGACATTTTCGTCCTGATGTCATCTTATCCTTCTCTCGTGACCCATTTTCGTGACCTCATCAGGCATATCCATCATGCTCAATTTGAGTCCTAGCCATTCCTCGGCATCCATCCAACCAACCATGCTTGGAAATCAGAATCAAACAAGCTTACTTTTGCAAGGTTTTTGCTTAGAAACGCTGGTTTTTGCCCCGGAGGCGCACAAGGGTTGTTGTTTTTCATGGATGGACGGAATCTTGGAGGCTGACCATGAGTATAGATACATAACATCATTTGTTGAGCAAGGTAATGTTTGGTACTTATGCAGCGCAAGATACGGTATCGGACTTACCATTCCTCTATATAAAGGTTATTAGACGGTACCGGAGATAAAGGTTGTAACCATAGGTCTCTAAAGCAGGTATTGGTGCATACGGACGATTGTACTCACAACTGTTCCCATGTATTAAAGTTACTTACATGTAGGCCTCTCATCACCCGTTTGCACCTTCTGTCACATGGTTTGAACCTATTTTGGCCTTGCATGGGCCGTACTTAGCTCGTCACGAGCCGTACTTAGCTCGTCACGAGCCATTTTCGCCTCGCGTGCGACATTTTTGTCCCGATGTCATCTTGTCCTTATCTCGTGACCCGTTTCCATGACCTCATCAGGCATATCCGTCATGCTCGATTTGAGTCCTAGCCATTCCTTAGCATCCATCCAACCAACCGTGCTTGGAAACCAGAATCAAACGAGCTTACTTTTGCAAGATTTTTGCTCAGAAATGCTGGTTTCCACCCCGGAGACGCACAAAGGTCATTGTTTTTCATGGATGGATGGAATCTTAGAGGCTGACCTCGGGTATGGATACATAACATCATTTGTTGAGCAAGGTAATGTTTGGTACTTCCGCAGCGCAAGATACGGTATCGGACTCACCGTTCCTCTATATAAAGGTTATTAGATGGTACCAGAGATAAAGGTTGTAACCGTAGGTCTCTAAAGCAGGTATTGGTGCATACGGATGATTGTACTCACAACCGTTCCCATGTATTAAAGTTACTTACATGTAGGCCTCTCATCACCCGTTTGCACCTTCTGTCACATGGTTTGGGCCTATTTTGGGCTTGCATGGGCCGTACTTAGCCCGTCACAAGCTGTTTTTGCCTCGCGTGAGACATTTTCGTCCTGATGTCATCTTGTCCTTCTCTCATGACCCATTTCCATGACCTCATTAGGCATATCCATCATGCTCGATTTGAGTCCTAGCCATTCCTCAACATCCATCCAACCAGCCGTGCTAGGAAATTAGAATCAAACGAGCTTACTTTTGCAAGGTTTTTGCTCAGAAATGCTGGTTTCCACCATGGAGACGCACAAAGGTCATTGTTTTTCATGGATGGATGGAATCTTGGAGGCTAACCTCGAGTATGGATACATAACATGATTTGTTGAGCAAGGTAATGTTTGGTACTTCCGTAGCCCAAAATACGGTACCAGACTTACCGTTCCTCTATATAAAGGTTATTAGACGGCATCAGAGATAAAGGGTGTAACAGTAGGTCTCTAAAGCAGGTATTGGTGCATATGGACGGTTGTACTCATACCGTTCCCATGTATTAAAGTTACTTACATGTACCATGAGTCAATATTTGGTATTATACTTACCGTCACTGTATAAAAACGTTATTAGGATGCACCGACGATATCACGTATAACCATTATCATGTACGTAATTTACTTTCACGTATAACCATCCAAAGCATCCCTCCGCACTAGTCATGGTGAGTCTGCTTGTGAGGACGATAATTGAAAGTCCACAGAGCATGACAGAAACAGAAACTTATCCAACAATGGGCCAAAAGCATGCAGCCGAAACTGTTCCAACAACATGTACTCCTCCTAAGCCAGTTGGGTGCCCACAGAAACAGGCCACCACAGGCAACTATGCAGCAAGAGAGATCGTGAGTCACCAAAATAGTTCCAATAACACGATTGCCACCCTAGCCAGCTAGCCACCCACAACAGCCCTCCAAACCAGGGCACCGCAAGCTACCGGCCAGACAGGGAGGCCACGCATCATCGAAACATTTCAAACAAAAAGCTAACCACCCTACCTAGCTAGCTGCCTACAGCAGCCCATTGAAGCACGACACCATAGGCTACTGACTGGCCAGGGAGGCCACGAGTCAACAACACGCTGGCCACCCCAGCTAGCCAGGGACGTCACGCTGAACTCCTAGTATGGTCACATAGCGTGCAACCACTAAAGGCCACACGTTGGCTAGCCATGGCCAGCCAGCAGCATGTTGCAGCCAGCCGAAGCTGGCCATAGCTGGCCATCAGCCAACCATAGAGGCCAGGGGGCGTGACCGACATTCTGGTGGAGCCTTATGAATGGGTCATCGAAAAACTAGTGGTTTCAAACCATTTTACCTAAGGTCTCTGCTAACCGAACCCTCTCCCCCTACTATACCTGAGGGGCATCTAGCCCCCCCAGGAGTTTTGGTAGTTTTCTGTATGGTTCCTTCAGGCGTTTTGGAGGACCTCAGGAAATCCTTGTGATATGCAATTTTGCCTGGTTTTTGCACAAAAACGCTAGTTTCTGCCTCGGAGGCACCCGACAGTCGTTGTTTTTCACGGATGGACCGAACCTTGGACTTTTCAATGTTAGGGCACCCATTGTCAACCAAATACTTCAGTACAGATTCTGAGTCAAAGGGACATGTGGGTTCCTTTTTCTTTGCACCCACTAAAACTGAACTTGTGAATCCCATACCAAGCTGAGCAAAGAGAGTTCCCGAGGATGTACCCTACGATGCAAAGTTTTAGTTCAAGTTAACAAACAAAATTGTTGGGCTTTATCTGTGCATAAGTGTGTAAAGGCCCATGGGCCTATGTACCATGTATATATGTAATCCTAAGCAAAGACTAGAATCAAGAGTTCTAGAAATTTCCCCAAATATCAACATGATGTCGAAGCCAGTGCTGGTGGCGATGGAGGTGACCCCTGCTTGGTCGGAGTGATGGCATCGACGACTGGCTGCTAGCGGAGAGAAATCGAAGGGATTTGAGGTGTAGAGCAGTCAGCTGCTTAGGTGAAGACGACGTTGACCTAGATGCTATGACGGCGGTGAGGTCCAAGGGCCTTCAGGTGGCGTAGAAGGCGGAGGCTGTAGACGGCGAGTCACTGCTGCCAGCACAGGTCTGTGTGGCTCGAGACTTTTGACGAAGAGGAGAGCTCACGGAGCAGGTTCGTGTGCACATGAGCAGGCAGCTGTGTGCTCTTTTTTCTTGCTAATTGAGATTTGGGAGTAGAAAGGAGGATTGGACCAGGGAATTGAAGGAAGGTGGTGTCAATTTCGCCAGCGGTGGAGAGGTGCATGCTACTGCAGTGCAGTAGAGGCAATCACTCAATCAGTTGCTAGCTTTAGCTTGCTTGGGGCAAGTACGGGTGAGTGGGGAGCTGATTGGTAGAAGCAAGGAAGGGCTATTAGCCAACTGTGGGGAGAAGTCTCAAATATGTTGGGACAAAGATAGTTCAGTAGATGGACAAGAGGAAGAAGATCCTTGATTGGAGGAGTCATTTTGGTCATACCAATAACATTGACGATAGCCTTCAAGGCTCCAAGAATTGAACCCAGCACCTCAGGATACTCCTCTCCTAAGTACTCATACAGCACAACGCCCAAGTAATCCATAAGTTGCTCCTTCTGGCACTGCTTCATGAACTGAAATACATTTTAGAGAAAGAGAAATACATTTTACGACAAGTGACACTTTGGAAAACACTGAAATACATTCTTAAAAAACAAAATACATATTTGAAAAACAGAAATACATTTTAGGAAACCGAAATACTTTTTGGGAGAAACTGAAAGACAACTTAACTTAACACAAAGACTGACATCCGTTTGATCCTTCACGAGTTGATCCTCACCCTTGGTTAGCTACAGGTGCTCGTCTTCCTCAGGGGTGGAGTGCTGAAGTCGCCTTCGTCAGGGCTCGTAGGGCAGTAATGAAGCTCTATCTACCCTCTTCTCTCCTTTCGTGTCGAGCACCGATGCACGGAAGACTGTCAAGTCTGTCAAATCATCATTGCTCCAATGCCCAGAAGGCTTGCTATATCATCCAATCTTACTAGCTCATAGATGAAGCTTCAAAAGCAGCCGAAGCGGAAGGCTCGCCAAAGAAATGGAGCAAGATCCGTGGTGAAATTAGAACAGATCAAGCGACCAAGGAGCGAGGTTTGTTCCCCTTCCAGTCTTCCTCTCCCTCCCTGCGGTTTTCTGTTTGATTTTGAGGGGATGCTTTGGTTAGGGTTAGGGTTTAGTGTTGTGGTACCGTTTGAACCCCATGGACCCCAAAGCGCTGGCACTCCTCCAAGGAATCAGCGGCGACCCCTCGCTCCCTGGCGGCTGGTGGGAGAACCATGGCCTAGCGCGGCTATGCGTCTTTGTCAAGGATGACCTCAACATCATTACGCATCGGTTCTGGCTTCCTCACCGCGATGACCCACCGGAGTTGCTCGTCAAGGATCCCCACGTCTGCACATGGGCGGAATGAAGGCGCTTCGGGGATAATAGCTAGCGCAGGCTCATCTGGTACTACAGCACAGAGTGCCGCATCCGTCATGAGTTCAACCTCTGGACGCGACATCTCAGTGGTCGGGTGAGGTACGCTATCAAAAGGATGTGAGACGAGCCCTGATGTTCTCGCCTGTGCCAAGGAAGAAGCGTGGAATGAAGCCCTAGTTTCGGTTGAATATACCTCTATGATGTTTGATGTCTTGTTTCTATCATATATACCGTTGTGTGACTTTTGGTAGATTCAATTGGATGAAAATAATTTTTATATCAAAATTGTAGCCCCACGAGTCAACTTTCGGTATTATACTTACCATCGCCGTATAAAAATGTTATTACGATGCACCGACGATATCACTTATAACCGTTATCATGTACGTAAATTATTTTCAGGTACCACAGCTCAAGATACGGTACTGGACTTACCGTCAAATTATACAAAAGTTATGAGGAAACACTAGAGATATCACGTGTTACCGTGCATGTCTAAAGAAGGTATGGGTGCATACAGACGGTAGTTCCTATCACCGTTGAGATGTATGAAAGTTACTCACATGTACCACGAGTCAACATTCGGTATGCCACTTACCGCTCCTGTATAACAATGTTATGCTAATGCACCGATGGTAGTACTCCTAACCATTCGCATGTATGCATATTACTTTCTGGTACCCCACTACAAGATACGGTACTATACTTATCGTCACATTATATCATAGTTAAGAGTAAACATCGGAGAAAATGGTCGTAACCGTAGGTCTCTAAAGAAGGTATTGGTGCATACGGATGGTTTTCCTCATAACCGTTGCCATGTATTAAAGTTACTTACATGTACCGTGGGTCAACATTCGGTATGCCACTTATAGTCCCCGTATGGACCGGACCTTGGACTTTTTGTGTGGGGACCTCTTGGGTGGGTCCCTTGGGCCTCGTGGGCCACCTCAGTGGGCTCGGGACCCACGGGCCGTTCCATCCCATCCGTGGCCCGTTTTTTGGCCGTTTTTGGCTCGTTTTCACCGTGCCCTTCACTTGGACTGACTTAGCCATTTTCATCCATGTTTAGTGGCCCGATTTGACTCGTTTCCGCGTCGCAATACCTATTTTGGCCCGTTTTCGTCAGTTTTGGCTCGTTTTCTTCGTGCCATTGACTTAGACCGACTTAGGCATTTGCAACCATGCCTTGTGGCCTCTCATCACCCATTTGTACCTCCTGTCACCTAGTTTGGGCCTGTTTTGGCCTTGCATGGCTCGTACTTAGCCCGTTGCGAGCCATTTTTGCCTCGCGTGAGACATTTTCGTCCTGATGTCATCTTGTCCTTCTCTCATTACCCGTTTCCATGACCTCATCGGCATATCCATCATGTTTGATTTGAGTCCTAGCCATTCCTCGACATCCATCCAATCAACTGTGCTTGGAAATTAGAATCAAACGAGCTTACTTTTGCAAGGTTTTTGTTCAGAAACGTTGGTTTTCGCCCCGGAGATGCACAAGGGTCGTTGTTTTTCAAGGATGGATGGAATCTTGGAGGCTGACCTCGGGTATAGATACATAACATCATTTGTTGAGCAAGTTAATGTTTGGTACTTCCGCAGCGGAAGATACGGTACCGGAATTACCGTTCCTCTATATAAAGGTTATTAGACAGCACCAGAGATAAAGGTTGTAACGGTAGATCTCTAAAGCAGGTATTGGTGCATACGGACAGTTGTACTCATAACCATTCCCATGTATTAAAGTTATTTACATGTACCGTGAGTCAACATTTAGTATTATACTTACCGTCACCGTATAAAAACGTTATTAGGATGCACCGATGATATCACGTATAACTGTTATCACGTACGTAAATTACTTTTAGGTACCGCTGCACAAGATACGGTACTGGACTTACCGTCAAATTATACAAAAGTTATGAGGAAACACCGGAGATATCAATTGTTACCTTGCGTGTCTAAAGAAGGTATGGGTGCATACAGACGGTAGTTCTTATAACCGTTGCGATGTATGAAAGTTACTTACATGTACCGCGAGTCAACATTCTTTATGCCACTTACCGTCCCCATATGGACGGAGCCTTAGACTTTTCGTGTTGGGACACCTTGGGTGGGTCCCTTGGAACCCGTGGGCCACCTCGGTGGGCTCGGGACTCATGGCCCATTCTGTCCCATCCTTGGCTCATTTTTTGCCCATTTTTGGCTCGTTTCACCGTGCCCTTCACTTAGACGGACTTAGCCATTTTCATACATGTTTAGTGGCCCGATTTGACTCATTTCCGTGTCGCATTACCTGTTTTGGCCCGTTTTCACCGGTTTTGGCTCGTTTTCTTCGTGCCATTGACATAGACTGACTTAGGCATTTCCAAACCGTGCCTTGGGGCCTCTCATCACCCGTTTGCACCTCCTGTCACCTGGTTTTGGCCTGTTTTGGCCTTGCATGGCCCGTACTTAGCCCGTCATGAGCTGTTTTCACCTCGCGTGAGACATTTTCGTCCCGATGTCATCTTTTTCTTCTCTCGTGACCCATTTCTATGACCTCATCAGGCATATCTATCATGCTCGATTTGAGTCCTAGCCATTCCTCGGCATCCATCCAACCAACTGTGCTTGGAAATCAGAATCAAACGAGCTTACTTTTGCAAGGTTTTTGCTCAGAAACGCTGGTTTCCGCCCTGGAGGCGCACAAGGGTCATTGTTTTTCATGGATGGACGGAATCTTGGAGGCTGACCATGGGTATAGATACATAACATCTTTTGTTGAGCAAGGTAATGTTTGGTACTTCCACAGCGCAAAATACGGTATCGGACTTACCGTTCCTCTATATAAAGGTTATTAGACGTCACCGGAGATAAAGGTTGTAACCGTAGGTCTCTAAAGCAGGTATTGGTGCATACGGACGATTGTACTCATAACCGTTCCCATGTATTAAAGTTACTTACATGTAGGCCTCTCATCACCTGTTTGCACCTCCTGTCACCTGGTTTGGGCCTGTTTTGGCCTTGCATGGCCCGTACTTAGCCCGTTGCGAGCCGTTTTTGCCTCGTGTGAGACATTTTTGTCCTGATGTCATCTTGTCCTACTCTTGTGACCCATTTTCGTGAACTCATCAGGCATATCCGTCTTGCTCGATTTGAGTCGTAGCCATTCCTTTGCATCCATCCAACCAACCGTGCTTGGAAATCAGAATCAAACGAGCTTACTTTTGCAAGGTTTTTGCTCACAAACGCTTGTTTCCACCCAGGAGGCGCACAAGGGTCATTGTTTTTCATGGATGGACGGAATCTTGGAGGCTGACCTCGGGTATAGATACATAGCATCATTTGTTGAGCAAGGTAATGTTTGGTATTTCCGCAGCGCAAGATACAGTACCGGACTTACCGTTCCTCTATATAAAGGTTATTAGACGGCACCGGAGATAAACGGGGTAACCGTAGGTCTCTAAAGCAGGTATTGGTGCATACGGACGGTTGTACTCATAACTGTTCCCATGTATTAAAGTTACTTACATGTACTATGAGTCAACATTCGGTATTATACTTACCATCACTATATAAAAATGTTATTAGGATGCACCGACGATATCACGTATAACCATTATCATGTACATAAATTACTTTCAGGTACCGCAGCGCAAGATACGGTATTGGACTTACCATCAAATTATACAAAAGTTATGAGGAAACACCAGAGATATCAATTGTTACCGTGCATGTCTAAAGAAGGTATGGGTGCATACAGACGGTAGTTCGTATAACTGTTGAGATGTATGAAAGTGACTTACATGTACCACGAGTCAATGTTTGGTATGCCACTTACTGTCCCCATATGGACCGAACCTTGGACTTTTCGTGTGGGGCACCTTGGGTGGGTCCCTTGGACCCCGTGGGCCACCTCGGTGGGCTCGGGACCCACGGCCTGTTCCATCCCATCCGTGGCCTGTTTTTGGCCATTTTTGGCTCGTTTTCACCATGCCCTTCACTTAGACGGACTTAGCCATTTTCATGCATGTTTAGTGGCCCGATTTGATTCGTTTCCGCATCGCATTACCTGTTTTGGCCCGTTTTCGTCGGCTTTGTCTCGTTTTCTTCGTGCCATTGACTTAGACCGACTTAGGCATTTCCAACCTTGCCTTGGGGCCTCTCATCACCTGTTTGCACCTCCTGTCACCTGGTTTGGGCCTGTTTTGGCCTTGCATGGCCCATACTTAGCCCGTCGCGAGCCGTTTTTGCCTCGCGTGAGACATTTTTGTCCCGATGTCATCTTGTCCTTCTCTCATGACCCATTTCCATGACCTCATCAGGCATATCCGTCATGCTCGATTTGAGTCCTAGCCATTCCTCGGCATCCATCCAACCAACCATGCTTGGAAATCAGAATCAAACAAGCTTACTTTTGCAAGGTTTTTTCTCAGGAACGCTGGTTTCCGCCCCGGAGGCGCACAAGGGTCGTTGTTTTCCATGGATGGACGGAATCTTGGAGGCTGACCACGGGTATAGATACATGACACCATTTGTTGAGCAAGGTAATGTTTGGTACTTCCGCAGCGCAAGATATGGTATCGGACTTACCGTTCCTCTATATAAAGGTTATTAGACGGCACCGGAGATAAAGGTTGTAACCGTAGGTCTCTAAAGCAGGTATTGGTGCATACGGACGATTGTACTCATAACCGTTCCCATGTATTAAAGTTACTTACATGTAGGCCTCTCATCACCCATTTGCACCTCCTGTCACCTGGTTTGGGCCTGTTTTGGCCTTGCATGGCCCGTACTTAGCCCGTCGCGAGCTGTTTTCGCCTCGCGTGAGACATTTTTGTCCCGATGTCATCTTGTCCTTCTCTCGTGACCCATTTTCCTGACTTCATCAGGCATATCCATCATGCTCGATTTGAGTCCTAGCCATTCCTCGACATCCATCCAACCAACCATGCTTGGAAATCAGAATCAAACGAGCTTACTTTTGCAAGGTTTTTGTTCAGAAACGCTGGTTTCCGCCCCGAAGACGCACAAGGGTCGTTGTTTTTTATGGATGGATGGAATCTTGGAGTCTGACCTCGGGTATGGATACATAACATCATTTGTTGAGCAAGGTAATGTTTCGTACTTCCGTAGCGCAAGATACGGTACCAGACTTACCGTTCGTCTATATAAAGGTTATTAGATGGCACCAGAGATAAAGGGTGTAACCGTAGGTCTCTAAAGCATGTATTGGTGCATACGGACGATTGTACTCATAACCGTTCCCATGTGTTAAAGTTACTTACATGTACCGTGAGTCAACATTCGGTATTATACTTACCGTCACCGTATAAAAACATTATTAGGATGCACCGATGATATCACATATAACCATTATCATGTACGTAAATTACTTTCAGGTACCATAGCGCAAGATACGGTACTGGACTTACCATCAAATTATACAAAAGTTATGAGGAAACACCGGTGATATCAATTGTTACCGTGCATGTCTAAAGAAGGTATGGGTGCATACAGATGGTAGTTCGTATAACCGTTGAGATGTATGAAAGTTACTTACATGTACCGCGAGTCAACGTTCGGTATGCCACTTACCATCCCCGTATAGACCGAACCTTGGACTTTTCATGTGGGGACACCTTGGGTGGGTCCCTTGGACCACGTGGGCCACCTCGGTGGGCTCAGGACCCATGGCCCGTTCCATCCCGTCCGTGGCCCGTTTTTTGTTGTTTTTGGCTCGTTTTCACCGTGCCCTTCACTTAGACGGACTTAGCCATTTTCATGCATGTTTAGTGGCCCGATTTAACTCGTTTCCGCGTCGCATTACTTGTTTTGGCCTGTTTTCGTCGGTTTTGGCTTGTTTTCTTCGTGCCATTGACTTAGACCGACTTAGGCATTTCCAACTGAGCCTTGGCGCCTCTCATCACCCATTTGCACCTCATGTCACCTGGTTTAGGATTGTTTTGGCCTTGCATGGCCTGTACTTAGCCCATCCCGAGCCGTTTTCGCCTCGCGTGAGACATTTTCGTCCCGATGTCATCTTGTCCTTCTCTCGTTACCCATTTCTGTGACCTCATCGGCATATCCGTCATGCTCGATTTGAGTCCTAGCCATTCCTCGGCATCCATCCAATCAATCGTGCTTGGAAATTAGAATCAAACGAGCTTACTTTTGCAAGGTTTTTGTTCAGAAACGCTGGTTTCCTCCCCGGAGACGCACAAAGGCCATTGTTTTTCATGGATGGATGGAATCTTGGAGGCTGACCTCGGGTATGGATACATAACATCATTTGTTGAGCAAGGTATTGTTTGGTACTTCCGCAGCGCAAGATGCGGTACCGGACTTACCGTTCCTCTATATAAAGGTTATTAGACGGCACCGGAGATAAACGGTGTAACCGTAGGTCTCTAAAGCAGGTATTGGTGCATACGGACGGTTGTACTCATAACCGTTCCCATGTATTAAAGTTACTTACATGTACCATGAGTCAACATTCGGTATTATACTTATCGTCATCGTATAAAAATGTTATTAGGATGCACCGACGATGTCACGTATAACCATTATCATGTACGTAAATTACTTTTAGGTACCGTAGCGCAAGATACGGTATTGGACTTACCGTCAAATTATACAAAAGTTATGAGGAAACACCAAAGATATCAATTGTTACCGTGCATGTCTAAAGAAGGTATGGGTGCATACAAATGGTAGTTCGTATAACCGTTGAGATGTATGAAAGTTACTTACATGTCCCACGAGTCAACGTTCGGTATGCCACTTACCATCCCCGTATGGACCGAACCTTGGACTTTTCATGTGGGGACACCTTAGGTGGGTCCCGTGGATGCTGTGGGCCACCTCGGTGGGCTTAGGACCCACGGCCTGTTCCATCCCGTCCCGTCCATGGCCCGTTTTTTGGCCGTTTTTGGCTTGTTTTCACCGTGCCCTTCACTTAGACGGACTTAGCCATTTTCATGCATGTTTAGTGGCCCGATTTGCTCGTTTCCGCGTCGCATTACCTGTTTTGGCCCATTTTCATCGGTTTTGGCTCGTTTTCTTCGTGCCATTGACTTAGACTGACTTAGGCATTTCCAACCGTGCCTTGGGGCCTCTCATCACCCGTTTGCACCTCCTGTCACCTGGTTTGGGCCTGTTTTGGCCTTGCATGGCCCGTACTTAGCCCGTCGCGAGCCATTTTCGCCTCGTGTGAGACATTTTCATCCCGATGTCATCTTGTCATTCTCTCGTGACCCGTTTCTGTGACCTCATCAGGCATATCCGTCATGCTCGATTTGAGTCCTAGCCATTCCTCGACATCCATCCAACCAACCGTGCTTGGAAATTAGAATCAAACGAGCTTACTTTTGCAAGGTTTTTGTTCAGAAACGCTGGTTTCTGCCCCGGAGACGCACAAAGGTCATTGTTTTTCATGGACGGATGGAATCTTGGAGGTTGACCTCGGGTATGGATACATAACATCATTTGTTGAGCAAGGTAATGTTTGGTACTTTCGTAGCGCAAGATACGGTACCAGGCTTACTATTCCTCTATATAAAGGTTATTAGACGGCACCGGAGATAAAGGGTGTAACCGTAGGTCTCTAAAGTAGGTATTGGTGCATACGGACGGTTGTACTCATAACCGTTCCCATGTATTAAAGTTACTTACATGTACCGTGAGTCAACATTCGGTATTATACTTACCGTCACCGTATAAAAACATTGTTAGGATGCACCGACAATATCACGTATAACCATTATCATGTACGTAAATTACTTTCAGGTACCATAGCGCAAGATACGGTATTGGACTTACCATCAAATTATACAAAAGTTATGAGGAAACACCGGAGATATCAATTGTTACCGTGCATGTCTAAAGAAAGTATGGGTGCATACAGATGGTAGTTCGTATAACCATTGAGATGTATGAAAGTTATTTACATGTACCGCGAGTCAACGTTCGGTATGCCACTTACCATCCCCATATGGACCGAACCTTGGACTTTTCGTGTGGGGACACCTTGGGTGGGTCCCTTGGACCACGTGGGCCACCTCAGTGGGCTCAGGACCCACAGCCCATTTTGTCCCGTCTGTGGCCCGTTTTTGGCTTGTTTTCACTATGCCCTTCACTTAGACAGACTTAGCCATTAGATTTCGGCGAGTTCTTCGGCAAGCAGGGCTGCCAACGGTTAATTTCGACCTCTGATTTGTCTGTGAGTATCCATCATGACTTATATTTTGTTTGTAAGGTTGCATCGGTTAGGTCTGACCTCTTACAAGCTTGGTAAAAGTTAGTTATCGTCAGTTAATTGTAAGGTTACATCGGTCCGGCTCGTATCTCTTACAATTACTGATGCAAGTTACCCTTGATTCTTATCAAAATTTATACGGTTGCATCTGTTCGGCTCGTATCTCATACAAATTTTGATACGGATTAGTTATCGGCTAAATCTATTAAGATTGGTAGGGTTTCCTTGTTGTTTTTAATAGAGTTGCTAGTTATCGATCTTGTTATAACTAGTATTCTTACTATTTGTAACAAAATCATCCCTTGCCCGATTAAGATTGAAGCGGATCAGCTTTATATCTCTTTACATCACCGTCTTGTTGCTTCTCCCTGTTTACATCTCACTTTGACGATGGTTTCGGTTAGCTTAGCTATTTTGGTCCAATCTTGATTGAAGGTAGCATGTGGTCAGGATGCGTTAAACCCTAAGTAAAGCTTGCTAGTTAATAAAATCTGGTCTAGAACAACTTTTATGGCTGCCATCGATCCGCTCGACCGCCACAATTAGCACTATAGATTGAAAATCGTTAAATAGTAAGTCTTGCTTATGGTCAAACATAGCCTCTGGCTACATGCTATGTCCGCATCGTCTATTTAGCCGATCGTCTGTGCTTTATTGATCACAACATATTTTCATGATTCTGTTAAGCGCATATAGATTCGTATTCTTCAAAAGTTTAATCTGTTATCTTTATCATGGCTGCATCAGTCCAGCTCGAACCCCACTGTTAGAGATAATAGGTTAGATTGATAGGTATATGGATTTATCCACGTTTAATAGTCAAAGTGTTTGCATGTTGCAAGTCTTCTTTCACCAGAATCAGCTATTTTAGCCGATAACCCGCACATTGAGAATATATTGGCTATTTACTTGTTTTTGTCTAGGTTAAAATCTAGTATGTTTCTCATTGAATATGAATGCTTCCACGTCTACTTTTTACACCTTTTGCATGTTTTCATGATCATCGGCTGTTCAGATCTATACAATTGAGTAACTGATAATTGCCGATATGCTCGTTTTTACTTACCATGCATCATGAACATCTTGGATATCGACTCTCTAATCAATAGCCTTATCGCATCGGCTACTTAGCCACACATTTGGAATTGTCTGGACAAACACCGGCATATTTCACCTTAAATTACTGATCAATCTTGTCTCCTTGTTAATTGCATGGTCAAATTGATTGGCACGCCCTAGGTCACGACCATCTGGTCCGGTGTCCTCCTAAGTCCGGGGAGAGCTTGGGATCTGCTTCACGTGGTTTCTCTTGGCTGGCTTCGTGTGCCAGCGGCGGGACGTCACTTTTTGCCGTCGACACGCTCTTGCTCTAGGCTTTGGCTTGGTTGTCTCTTCCGTTATCTTGTTGATTTTGGGGCTTGCTGCTTGGATCAACCTACGGAGGTTGCAGAGATTGTTGGGTATTTGCTTGGTGGTTTATGTTGAAGACTTTTTGGTTAGACCCCCACTGTGACCGGTTCTGATTCCTGTTGTCTCTGGGGGTTGTTTGTGCTAAGGTTGACCTTGCTTGTGCTGCCCTTGCTCTTCCATTCTTCTTCGGAGGTCGCTGTCGGATCTACAGTACTTCTCAAACTCATTGTATAGCTGTTCAATGGCCAGAGGCTTTTCACTGACGAGGTGCCTAGCGAATGCCCCAATGCGGAGGCCTTTGATTGCTATTTCAATGGCTACATCTTCAGGTACATTAGGTGCTCGAGCTTTGAGGTGTACAAATTTTTGATAATACTCCCTCAGAGTTTCTCCTTGTTGTTGCTTGCACTGGAAGAGATCTGAGGCTGATAGGAATTCCCTTGAGAACTCTTTGATCTTGGCCATGATCTTGTCGTGGAGGTCTTCCCAGGGATAAACTGACTTTGCCCTTAGCATGGCGTACCAGGCAAGGGCGTCGCCTTCTGCTGCGCTGAGTAAGGATTTTGCCAAGACTGTGTCATTTCCACCTACGGAAGCTATGGCTCCTTCAAATCTCATGATGAATTGCCATGGGTCTGTCTTACCATTGAATTTTGGCAGGGAGATGGGTTTGTAAAAGGGTGGCCACGGAGAACTCTGAAGTCCATCTGATAGTGGAGACCTGTTGTCTATAGATCTTTGAGGTGGTGCAAGGTTGAAGGGGGTGCCGAAGGTCAACTGGTTTGCGGGGCTTGGCGAAGGGTTGGGTTGGCTTTGGGTTGCTGGCTAGGGTTGATTTGAGTTGTTCGAAAGGGGTGGGTTTGGCTGTAGACTCTATATTTCTGCTTGCAGGATTGCTAGCTGCTGTCGGATTTCCAATGCTTGGTGGGACATGATCATTGCTCTTTGACTTGCGGTGAAGGTTGCGACAAGTCTATGTGTCTCTTGCTGTGCTTGTCGCAGCTCCGCCTATAGGTGTTGGAGCACCTTCTCTGGTGTGAGATTAGAATTCACCTGATTACCTTCGCTGGAAGGTTGATCTATTGGCATAGTTTCCCCTACATTAGCCTGGGCTTATGAGGCGCTAGCATATGTGCTATAGGTCGTATGTTCAGGCCTTCCCTGGGTAGACGTTTCTCCTTAGACTCGAGCGGAGGCTTGCCTTTTTGGTGGCATAGTGGGTTTGTGCTTGGCCTAGCACGGTGGGCGTCAATGTTGGGGAATTGGCTCTAACTTTTCTATGGGGACCTTCAGCGATGCCCAAAGTATCAAGAATGTGGGAACACCATTATCGATGCAATGGCTCTCTTAGGGTTTCGAGCCAATCAATCTCTCTCATTCCCGGGGATCGGGTTCTGTTTTTATAGGGCGACATGTCACATTTACAGATTACACTTTTGCACCTGGGTAGCCCAAAGCATATTCCACTAGAGTCCTTTACCCTGATTCCCCCTAGGGGCTCTCTTGTTTATGTCTTCTGATTACCGCCCTTCCCTTGTGGGCCTTTGTCAAGCCGACCTGGGGCACTGCTGTCCTCCGTGGGCCTTTGTGGAGCTCCACTAAGGCCCATGGGGCAGCTTCTTTCTCTCTTACGAAGGTTTCTGCCCTAGCCTCTTCTTGCCTTCACCGCCTCCCAGGCCTTCGCCCGAAGACGTCATCCATCCGCGTACGCGTACCTTCAGCGGAAGCCTTCGCCAGCGGCTCCTGGTCCCTCCAAAGGCCTGGTTCGACCTGAACTCCCGTCATGGGGCCTGCTTCCGCTTGTCTCCTGAAATCATAAAGTTGATCACACAATCTTTGATTATTGTTACGTGGAGGGAACCTTCAGGACCGAGCCATCGCGCCCCCAACACCTCCAAACGAAGTGTGATTTTTGTAAAATGGCCTCCAAGAAGAGCCTCTGTTGGAGAAGAGTGGGACTAGAAAGATGGAATACCCATGTAAGGCCAATAGTTGAGGTACCTGTGGATCCAGACAAAACTCCAAACATGTAAGAATCTACCTTGAAGCAAGGTTTCTAATGGCCATATATATAAGGTGGAAGGTAAACAATCAGGCCCGTATAGCTATCCAGAACTATACTTTGCCTGGGTGCAAAGCAACATATAAAATTAAATCTAGTGCCTTTCGTGTATATATATTTCAAAAAGAGGATAGCACCCTTGTCCTTGCGGTAGCACGAAGTAAGGAACCTGATTCCTCTGTCTTTTGATTTGGCGGTTCTCTCGGAAGACGAAGCACCAACCCAAACATTCAAGTGTTCCTGCATGCGGCTATCTTCAAGGATGCGAAGCTGCTACTAGCAGGAGTCCCACGCTAGTTGCTGAAGTTTCTGCAATGGGAGTGAAGTAGTGAACATTTATACCTCGTGTCTTCTGTCGTTGAGGTGAGCTATATTCTTACCCTTTCTTTTTTTTCCTGCGTTTCTTCCATCTTGTAATAACTAATAACTAAATAAGAAACAGAAAATTCGTTAGTTTCAACAAGCAAGCTGTGGATCATGCATTCATGCAGTCATGCTAAAAACAAATAATCTAGTGTCTATATATATCCTTTTTAATTTTCTTTTAGGTTTTATAAGAATATAGTAAAGATATTTATAGAAGTATACTTGTTTCATTTCCAGCAAGCAAGCGATGGCCATGGCCGGAGTGTTGCGCCTGTGGAACGAATGGGAGATCCAGATCCTGGTCCTCGTCAGCTTCGCGCTGCAGGTGTTGCTGCTCAGCTTCGCGTGGATGCGCCGGCGCAGCATCTCCCGCGTTCTGAGGACCCTCCTTTGGCTCATGTACCTGCTGGCCGAGTACACGGCGACGTACACCCTCGGCCACATGTCCATCGGTGGCAAGGCAGGCGAGCACCAGCAGCTCATGGCGTTCTGGGCGCCGTTCCTCCTCATGCATCTGGGTGGCCAGGAGTCCAGGACACCATCACCGCCTACGCCATGGAGGACAGCCAGCTCTGGCTGCGCCACCTGCTCACCTTCGCCGTGCAGGCGCTCGGAGCAGGCTATGTCCTCTACAAGTACATCGGCAGCCGCGGGCCGCTGGTGGCCCCTGCCGTCCTGATGTTCACCGTGGGTGTGCTGAAGAACGCGGAGAGAGTGTGGGCACTCAGTTTCTCCAGGCTGGAGATCATAAGAAGGTACCTCGACGGTGTTTCTATCAACCAAGATTACAGGGATTACCCTGGGACCCACTGTTTGCAGCCTCCGGAAGTAATCTTTTCCAAATGGGCCGCCCGGCCCGGCACGGCACGGGCACGGCATCGGCACGGCACGGCGAGGCACGGCACTATGCGGCACGGCGGCCCGCCGTGCCGTGCCTGTTAGTGCCACCGTGCCTAAGTGGCAGCCCAGGCACGGCACTATGGAGGGGAAACCGTGCCGTGCCGTGTCAGCAGGCACGGTGGCACGCCAGTGGCCCAGGTACTGACACATTTTTAACCCAAGTTCATCAGCACAAGTGCACAACTCAACTAGTCAGGAAAACACAGCAAACACACAGAGTTAAGAAAATAAGAATATATTTGGAGCATGTGCAATGGCTGCCTCATTAAAAACCTGCTAGGTAAAACTCACCCTTGTGAGAAACCCTAGTCAGGAAAAGAGTATAGCCTAGCTCCATTAAAGTTCAATGTTCTTACATCATTGTCCAAGTCCAAGTTCTCATATTACAGAGCCAAGTTCAAGCTAATTGTAAAGACTAAACTAATAAAGATATGCTTCAAGCTTCAAGTTCAAGCTCCCAGCTGGCCAGCTGCAAAAGAAGAATAGAGTTAGCATTAGGAGCACTAATCAGTTAGCAAAAGAAGAAGAGGAAGTTAGGGTTGTGATTTACCTTGGCGGCCGGGGCACTAATCAAGATAAAGCTCTTCAAATGTTTCCTCCAGCTCCGGGTCCTCCACATTGTGCTGCAGCCTTGCCTCCGCCAACTCCCAGTCCTTGACGCAGGTGAGCCACTCCACCGTCTCCGGCTTCAGCCTCCTCCGCCGCTCATCGATGATCCTACCAGTCATACTAAACGTAGATTCTGAAGATATGGTAGACACAGGAACAGTTAAAACATCTTTAGCCATGATGGACAGCACTAGATATGTCAGTTTGTGCTCATGCCACCATTTCAAGATGTCAAATGAATCATCCAACTGGCTAACAGTGTCACAATCCAAGTATGAGACAAGTTCAGAAGCATTAGAAACTGTAGAAGTAGCAGCATGCAGCAAAGCAGTAGCAAATGTATCTCTAGACAGATTAAGAGAGGAATGCAGCAGTGAAGTATCCCCACCAGAAGGACTAGGTGTATCATCATCATAAATTTCATCCCAAGCAGACCTTTTCTTACCAGACAGGTTTTGAGGGACAGTCCTCCTCAATCTAATAGCTCCATATTTCTCCTCATACTTATTGAAAACATCAGTAAGCCTAGCTCTAGTGCCAACCTGGTAAGCACTGTAATCTGTACTGGTAAGGTTCATCAACTTCCTCAGCACTTTTGTAAAACCCTTCATTTTAGCTCTAGGCTCCAAGATGAATGCAAAAGAATAGAGCAAAGGTATGTCCCTCCAATATTTATTATATTTGTCTATCATAGGTTGAATCACATTTCTCAGGTGAATGTCATTACTATAATTGTTTAGGTGTATAGCAATCTTAACCAGATAATGAAGCATAAGTGGAGATGTAGGATAGTAAACACCAGACAATGCAACAGTAGCATCATAGAACAGTTCAAGAAACACAAATACTTTTTCAGCAACAGCCCAATGTTCTTCAGTTAGAAGCAACTCACTATTCTCACCTCTAGGATAATTGGCATGTATGAAAGTAGTGAAAGGATCTTTGTGAGGAAGCAAAGTCTTAAGCATTAGATATGTAGAGTTCCACCTTACATCCATGTCCAACTGAAACTTTCTAGGCCTAACACCCGCTGCAATGCAAAGTCTTTTGTATGCTACAATCCTCTGATTAGATGAGTTTAAAAATGATATTGCAGTTCTAAAAACTTCAATCAAAGGTTTAAGATAATTAAGTGCCTCCTAGACAATCAGGTTGATTATATGGCATGCACAACGCTGATGCAAGAACATAGTACTAACAGCAGATTCAGGTTCAGGATGTCTTGGATCCTCTACAGGTACCTCAAGACCAAGATATTTAGACAAAACAGGTCTAAGTTTTTGCATGGCAGAAACATTAGATGAAGCATTGTCCAAAGTAACAACAAACACTTTTTCAGCAACACCATAATCACCAAGAACAGATGCAACTCTATCATCAATGTTCTATCCATTATGGGAACAATCAATAAGCACAAGCCCAAGCACCCTCTTCTCTAGTTGCCAATCAGGGTTTATGTAATGAGCAACAATACTAAGGTAGTCCTCTTTGGCTTTGCCAGGCCATATATCAGAGGTTATGCACACACAATTAACAGAATCAGAAGCAAGTAGCTCAACAAGCTTAGCCTTTCTATCAGAAAACATTTTGGCTAAGTCTCTAGTGGTGGTTTGTGTAGAGACATCCTGAAACTTAGGATTATGAGCATTATAGATGTATTCCTCAAATGCAGCAGATTCACCAAAGCTTATAGGAACATCTACCCTAGAAAGCAATCGACAAAGTTCAGTACGAGCACGCATAGGACAGTAATCCCAATTACGCATAGAACCATCAGGATTAAAAGAGATCTAAGACTGACTAAAGCTCCTAGTTTTCTCTCACCTAACAGCACATTTATCCATGTGACGACGGAGGTGGCCAGTGCCAATTGCAGATCTACCAGAATACTGCTTTTTGCAATGGATGCAGACAGCGCCATACCTGACCTTCTTACCTTTGGGACCCATCTTGAACAGCTTCTTGAAGTCAAGCCACACATCAGAGGTACAGGGACGTGATACCTGGTCGTCGGCGTTCTCATCTTGTTCGCCGCCTTGGTCCTTTGCTCCATCACCACCTTCAACGTCGATCGGATCACCGGCTCCACCTCCATATCCACGGCCGAAGAGCTCTTCTACCTCCTCGTCGCCCATGTCGTCATCTTTGTCTTCTCCAGGGAGCTCGCGCAACCTCTCGGACTCCTCATGGTACGCAGACAAGGCAACCTCGACTGTCTCTTCAGAGGGGGGCCGGGCAGGCATCGCCACTGGCCTCAAATGGCTGCACAAGTGCACATGAGCAAGAAGAAGTAGATCATTAGATCAAGATTCAAGAACAAGAAGAAGAAGACGGTCAAGATCAAGAACTAAAGAAAGGACAAGAACGGTTAGGGTTAGGGTTTACTGCAGATTCTTACCTCAACGACGCCGGCGACGTAGACGGAGCTCGGAGCAGCTGCGAATCAGCGGATCTGAAGAAAGAAGAAGAAAAAGATCAGGAAGAGAAAGCATCTTCCGTGCCGGAGCTGCCGGAGGGCGAGAAGAAGAAGAAGATGAGTGCTCTTACCTGCATCTTCGGAGCCCCGGAGCTGCCGTAGGGCGAGAAGAAGAGGTGGGGACGGCGGTGGGTCACCGTCGCCCGTCGGAGTCGTCCCGCGCCGTCGGAATCGGGGAGGAGAGCTAGAGAGAGCGAGAGGAGAGCGCGGCAGGGGAGGGCGAGAATGATTTAGGGTTTAGGGTGCTAGGGGGAGCCGGCCGACGACGCTGCTTATATACACCCCCACCCCAACGGCTAGAATCGCAAGGGTTGGGGGATCCAACGGCCATGATGGCTCGAAGCCGTGCCGATGCCGGGCCATGCCTTTTTTTCGTGCCGTGCCTCGTGCTGGCCCATGGGCCGAATGTGCGGCCCAGGCACGGGCACGGCTGCGGGCCGTGCCAGGCACGGGCACGATGCCTAGCGGGCCGGGCCGGGCTAGTGCCGTGCTTTTTAGGGCCGTGCCCGTGTCGGCCCATCGGGCCTGGCCCATTTGAAAAACTACATCCGGAAGTGCTGGTGCACCACCAGCTGCTGCCCCAGGCAACACCGCCATCCGACGGCGACGGCGATGACAGACAACCGAAACCGGGCGCATTTCTGCCTGGGCTTAGCAGGTGGTCTCCTGGTGTGGTGGAAACCAACGAAGAAGAGGCCCGTGCCCGACGACGACGACACTATTATTAACCTTGCAAACGGGCAGTCGTTGGATGATGAGTCGGTTCTGCAGGGTGCTCATGACCTGCTTTACATCTGCATGGGTCAGTTTGTGGATGACAAGATTTTGCCGTCCAAGTTTCAGACGAGAGCCATGGAGTATTTCCATCATCATCGCAAGACATTCCAGCTGTTCGAGATGCAACTCTCCTTGATGTATGACATCTTCTACACCAAGGCAGCGGTGATCCACACGTGGTATGGACGTTGCTTCCATGCCATTTCCTTGCTTGGAACTGCCATGGCATTCTTTCTGTTTGAGTTCAGCACTGGCAAAGACGGCTACAACAGAGTTGATGCAGCAGTCACCTACATACTGGTAACTGGAGCTTTCATTCTGGAGGCAGCATCGGTGTTGAGGGCAATGGGGTCAACATGGACATGTGCCTTGCTAAGAGATGCAGTGCAAGAAGATGGTCTGACTCCATCGGTGTGGGGATGTCTGCACAGCCTGCGTGTGTCTCTTCGGCGGTATGTCAGGATAGCACAAGCAAGAAGATGGTCTGACTCCATCGGCCAGTTTAACTTGCTGGGCTCCTGCTCCTACACCGGTGACGAAACAATTACAAGTGATGATGATGATGAAGCAAGTCGTCGCCGAGAATCCATTGCAAAATATATGAGGGGTCGTCGTCGTCGTCTCCACGGTTGTGGTGGTCTTGGGAGCAAAATATTTTCCTTCTGGAGAGACGGCAGGAGCATGATTCCGACGGGTGCTAAGGAGCTGGTGCTGGAGGAGATACAGAGGATGGTGGAAAAATGTGAAGGCGAGGAAGGCGTGCTGATGAGCTACCGTGGTCAGTGCGCGCTGAAGCGATTTGGTGGAGTCAGCTTCTTGGAGCCGGTCACGGGCACCAATTTCGACCAAAGCATCCTTGCCTGGCATCTTGCGACCGACAGGTTCCTCATGTGCTCAAAATCTACATATGGTGGTGAAGGTGAAAGAGATCAAGCAGGGCCGCCGTCCCTTTCCCTTGTCGAGGCAACCAAGGCCGTCTCCAACTACATGATGTTCCTCCTTGTGGAATGCCCCTACATGCTGCCATCCCCAGTTCGGTCCACACTGCATCTCCAGGCCAGGAAAGTGTTGCGTGAACGGAATTACTGGCAGTGGTTCATAGGCATAGCATGGGACAGACGCCGCCGCCGCAGTGCCACCACCAATGTTGAAAGCCAAGTGACTGACCTTGGAGCAAAACTCGCCGACGAGCTGCTACACATGGAAGAATGGGAGATGCCAGACAAGCTACTGCGGATGGTTTTTGGGGTGTGGGTGGAGATGCTGTGCTACGCGGGACATCACTGCAGCAGGGAGTCCCATGCAAGGCAGCTCAGCAATGGCGGAGAGTTCTTGACCACCGTGTGGCTTCTGACAACGGCCGAGTTCAATCGCGTCTACCACAGACCAAGCAACTTTAGGAAGCGCCAGCAAGGTTCCATCCGAACTTCTTCAATTTCGTGGATTTCGCGGACTTCATGGAGCCCCTAGCTGGAATCATGCTGGTCTGCGTCCATGTCCTGGTCTACATCCATGTCAAGGTTTGCTGCCTTCATGTCGTGGTTTCCATCCGTGTCAAGGTCAAGGTCTGCGTTCATGCAATTCATTCTGATGTCATGCTCCGTGATATTTTCCCTTATTTTTTTGCCAATCCGGGGTATTATTTTCCTTCTGAGATCACCCTGGAGGCCACAGTTATGACTAATATGGATGTGTCAATAGATATGGATTACCCATAGGTAAATGTACTGGATTTTTTTTAATGTGATGTGAATTGGATTACTTAATTAACCAGCATGCCAATTTGGATCTTTGGACATTACTGAACTTATATACCGAATTATCCATGGACAATAGCGATCTAAGGTTTTTGTCTAATTTATCTTTATAGACTAGGTAGCGTGCCCGTACGTTGCTATGGGATAACTAAATCTTTTATACTAAAAACACACGGATCGCACGATAAGATAACAATACTGTTAAATTAAATACCGACGTCAAAGTGACATTTAATTCAAAAAGCAAAGTTCGTGAAATTAACACAGTCATGGAGAGCGCGACGTCGCAGGCTCACAAACTCTACTGTATAGACTTTTTCGTGATACGGCTAAGATAATATTTTATATCGGCAGAAAGAATTCTACGATATCCATTTCTTTCATGCACCAATAAATCCATGAATAAGTTCCACTGCATCTCCATATAATCATGTACACATAGGTTCGAGTATATATGTAAATAGGTTCGTGCCCGTGCGTTGCTACGGGACAGCTAAACTTTTATACTAAAAACACACGGATCGCACGATAAGATAACAATACTGTAAAAGTATATAACCGATGTTAAAGTGACATTTAATCCAAAAGTTAAGTTCGTGAAATTTACACAGTCACATAGAGTATGGCGTCGTAGGCTCACAAACTCTACTGTGTAGATCTTTCCAAGATGCGGCTAAGATCATTTTTTATACTGGCAGGAAGAGATTTCCGATATCCATTTCTTTTGTGCGCCAACAAATCCACGAATAAGTTCCACCACATCTCCATACCATCCTGTACATGGCGCTGGCAAGCGAATTAGCCACAACTTATGTAATTAGTTTTATAATTAGCTCACGTTTAGTCCTCCTAATTGATATCTAAAAATTCAATACGATAGGGACTAAAGTTTAGTCCTGGGATCTAAACACCCCTAACTCTCGACTTCTGCTGGCAGCTCACTTGCACCACCATGACTATGTGTCTGCACGTATATACTCTAATGCCAGAACGTCTAAGATGGTCTTTAAGGTTGCCATTTGTGTATGCCGTAGGATTGGGATGCTTTGCACTGATCCATGAGGGTGTTCATGAGAGTCAAAATTTTTGATGCCATTATGATGTCTAAGCTTACCAATCAGACAAAGACGAACTTGATTGTTAAAATATTTTCAACACTGCTTTCATATACTCCCTCTGTCCCAAAATAGAATTCATTCTCGCTTTCCGAGAAGTCAACTTTTTTTTAACTTCGACCAATTATAATACAGGTATTTTTTACATGCATGTGGCCTCAGGAGTCGACCAATTGATTGTTAAATGTTGCACGTATTTTTTATAAACCTAGTCAAAGTTGAGAAAGTTTGACCTGCACACATCCCATAACGACTTATATTTTGGGGCAGAAGAAGTATATGCTAATGGGAGTAGTCAACTGAAAGTCGTGATGAACACAACAATACTTTCATTTTATATGTTAATTGGAGCACGAAGAAACACAGGGGAATGGACCTATATACGAATGGTGAGAATATTCGTTTAGAAAATTACAGAAGGTTCACCAGTCTCACCATGTATAACGTGCACATCTTTTATTTGGCACCACTGATGTTCTCAAGGAGCAGCCACTTTTTAATTTCAGGTCTGCATGCTGGAAACACTAAAATTAAGGGACAACCTCGTTGAGTCATCTTGCTTGATCTTTGCCAATTGTTTCCTTCCATGCATGATTATTGTTTCCTTCCATGCATGTGGCCTCAGGTGATCGATTTGTTTCCTTCAAAGCAGGCGGGGATCGCAGGGATGGCAGTTTCTTTTTCTATCGCGCAGGGTATCGCATGGCCGGAACGGAGGAGTCTTGCTTGATCTTTGCCAATTGTTTCCTTCCATGCATGATTATTGTTTCCTTTCATGCATGTGGCCTTAGGTGATCGATTTGTTTCCTTCAAAGCAGGTGGGGATCGCAGGGATGACAGTTTCTTTTTCTATCGTGCGGGGTATCGCATGGCCGGAAGGGAGGAGCGACCCTAAAAAAAATCGCACCAAAAATAGTTTTACTTTTAGTCTTTTTAGTTATAAGAGATAATGGAAAGAACAATCTAGCTTCTTCCTCCAACAAGAGAAATCAGACCACCTTATTACAACACAATATCTTACGGAGTACTAGTTTATGTTTCTTCTTCTATTGGTCGTTTTGCCAAAAAAAATAATCTTGATATCTGATATCTATTTTCTTCAAAACACTCTTAGTAATTTCAAAGAATAAAACCATAAACATAGGAAGGCTGGACAGAACCGAGTCAATCAGCACCAGTCTACTCCTGACATACAGGTGTTTCCCTTTCCAACCACTGAGTCTTTTGCTTTCTACTATACTTTGTTATTCAGTTTGTGGTAAATCATTGGAAGACCACGATAATCGAAAAAGGTAAGTGCCTAATTTGCAACCAAAAAGATGTTACCACATATCTTTACTATTTTATATTTCTCCAAAAAAAAATTGAACTCTCATGGAAGTTACTTTTAAGACCCGATAGTTGTTCAAAAGTACATAGAAGCAGTTTTTTTTGTTCTTTGCTTGTTCAACATCATGGCCTAAAAATAACACAGTACTGTCTTTTAATACACGTTGACTATGTCCTCATGTAAATCCCCCGCGCGCGAAATTGTACTTCACCCTTCGCCACTGCCAGCAGTCAAGGAAATTCAATATTTCTTGGAGGTGACTAATCGCCAAGTAAATACATTTTACTTTACTGGGTGTTACTAACCACCAAGCAAATACATTTTTTTGGGGTGACTTTACCATTTGGGGTCACCATCAAATTTATTTGGACCACCAAGTACTAACCATGTGACCATGGATGAAGCTTGGCTAGTTGATATCCCTCAAGGGTCTGAGCTGGAAAATGAGTTGTTAACATCAACATTTACGAAGCAAGAGGTGAGAAATGCAATATTTCAAATGGAAACTAGTAAAGCACCATGCCCTGGTGGTTTTCCTCTGGAATTTTATCAGGGGTTTTGGAGCATAATCAAAGAGTACTTGATGCCTCTTTTTGAGTAATTCACAATCAGGTTCTACCTCTTCACAGGCTAAATTTTTGGCCAATAGTTTTGTTTATCAAAGAGTATTGAAGTGAAGCAAATTCGGTAATATAGACCAATCTATTTGTTGAATGTTAGCTTCAAAAAAATATACCAAGGTGTCCAGTGATAGAATATCAACAGTTTCCCAAAACATAATTAGACTTGAGTGTGCACGAGCAAATTTGGTGGCTAGCGCCTGGGAAGAGGCTATACGCATGTTTTGGCGGCCGGCGCGGCAAATGACGTGGGAAAGAGAGGGTCGGCGGCGGCAAGTGTTTTTATGCTGTTGATGGACTGGGCCTTGTTACACTTGTTGCTCGAGGGGCCGCAATGGCTAGGCCATCGCGCCGACTGACGGACCAACGTCGAATTGCTGGCTGACAGTCCAACGCCTATTGTAAATAGATGCCCATCAACAAATGTAGAAATACCTTCCCTCAAAAAAAAGCAAATGTAGAATTACCGATTGACGATTTGTCGCAACCTTTTACCTTCATGCTGTGTCTCACTGCCGGATACAGGGCACTCGGCAAAACCCCAAAACACTCGGCAAACTGTTTGCCGAGTGTTACACTCGGCAAACGACACTCGGCAAACGATTTATCGGCAAACGCTGTTTTGCCGAGTGTTTTTCGTCGGGCACTCAGCGAAGACTTTGCCGAGTGCCCAAAAAACACTCGGCAAACATTTTTTGAAAAAAAAAGCATCAGCCACCGGAGGAAGAAAAGGCGCCGCCGGATCCGGCCGCCCCGCTCGCACCGGCGCTGGCCCGCCACCGCCACCACCGGATCCAGCCTCCCCGCGCCGCGCCACCACCGGAGGGAGAGAGAAGAGAGGGTGCCGCCGGAGGAAGAAAGGGCGCCGCCAAATCCGGCCACCCCGCTCGCACCGGCGCTGGCCCGCCACCGCCGCCACCGGATCCAGCCTCCCCGTGCCGCACCACCACCAGAGGGAGAGAGAAGAGAGGGTGCCACCGGAGGAAGAAAGGGCGCCGCCGAATCCGGCCACCCCACTCGCACTGGCGCTGGCCCACCACCGCCGCCACTGGATCCAGCCTCCCCGCGCCGGAGAGGGAGGAGGGCGGGGCCGCGTCGGATCCAGGAGGAGGAGGGGGGGCACGCCGGAGAGGGAGGAGGAGGGGGGCGCCGGAGAGGGAGGAGGGGAGGGCACCGGAGGAGGAGGACGGAGAGGGGAGCTGGGAGGAGAGGGAGGGAGGGGCGCGCGGCGTGCGGGGTGACGGAGGCAGAGGAGGGAGAGGGGAGCTAGGAGGAGAGGGAGGGAGGGGCGCGCGGCGTGCTGCGGCTTTTATTTCCAGAAAAAAAATTTGCCGAGTGTCGTAGATCTAGCACTCAGCAAAGGTTTTTTTTTATTTTTTTTCTTCTCCTTTTTTTCAGAAAAAAAAGATTTTATATTTCTTTGCCGAGTGTTGCAGATCTAGCACTCGTCAAAGGGTTTTTTTATTTTTTTTCTTCTCCTTTTTTCAGAAAAAAGATTTTATATTTCTTTGCCGAGTGTTGTAGATCTAGCACTCGGCAAAGGTTTTTTTAATTTTTTTCTTCTTCTTCTTTTCCAGAAAAAATATTTTATTTCTTTGCCGAGTGTTTTTTTTTTGACACTCGGCAAACCGGCTCTTTGCCGAGTATTTTTTTTTTACACTCGGCAAACCCCCTATTTTGCCGAGTGTTTTTTTCGAGTGTTTTCAGTGCAGCACTCGGCATGGTCTTCACGAACGTGGCCCAAGACGGATATATGTCATCTGCGAGGTAATAACCCATTGTATAATAATTCACATTGACGCTGTAATTAACCTGTGGACCGTCACCTTCAGCAATCCTTGCAAATATAAGAGATCTTCGAAGAACATTGATATTATTGTGCGAGCGTGGCATCCCAAAGAATGCATGCCAAAACCAAAGATCTTTAGAGGCAACTGCTTCTAGTATAATTGTAGGCCCCTTTTTATGCCCTCGGTACATACCATGCCATGAAATAGGGCAATTTTTCCAAGTTCAATGCATGCAATCTATGGAACCAAGCATTCCCGGGAAACCTCTGCTCTCACCAATTGCGAGTAATCTAGCCGTATCCTGTTCATTAGGCAATCTCATGTACTCAGGTCCAAATACTTGAACAACAGCTATGACGAACTTTCTCA
The DNA here is from genome assembly GCF_019320115.1 of Miscanthus floridulus. NCBI lineage: Eukaryota > Viridiplantae > Streptophyta > Magnoliopsida > Poales > Poaceae > Miscanthus > Miscanthus floridulus. The sequence continues at coordinate 7,619,686 of NC_089588.1, read as the reverse complement.
AACTTTCTAGAGCGGTACTCTCGCCAATACGAACATAGTCATCCGTAGCATCAGCCGCTACACCATAAGCTATCATCCGAAATGCTGCCACCACCTTTTGCAAACAAGATAGTCCTAGGGTACCGGCTGCATTCCTCTTCTGCACAAATTAGTCATCATGCTCCTCAACAGCATTCATTATACGAACACACACATGACGCCTCATTCGAAATCTATGGCATAAAACTAATTAATTAGCCACACCTGCACGTATGTACAAAAGAAATTTCATACTATGAGGGGAAAGTACAAACCTCCACCTAAAATAGTTCGCCCCATACGTAGGATCATCTGAGAAATAGTTTTGAAAAAAGTCTGGAGTGTTCGGACTGCCTATCACGATTCAATACGCGATGTCCGTCAATAGAACCTCGGTGATATGGTTGCTTGTCATTAGCCTCTGGTACTATGTGTGCAGCAACAACATATAAATCATCCTCATCGTCCCAAGATGATGACTTGAGCACTTCATTGAACATTGTATCATAGAATTCATCTTCGAAATCCATCGTTGTTACACCTTGAGCTGTAGGGTAGAGGGACAAATTCTCTAATCAACCGAGATAATTATCTGTGTCAAATTACAAAATTATGGCCAAATTACGCAAACCTCCTACACGACTAGAGCAGCCACCAGCAGGCTGCCGTGATGCCCTTCAAGATGTGTGGCCGGCAATGGCCGGCCCCTGCGTACCCTGATGGTTGAGTGACTCTACCCCTTGTGGCCTGGTGGACGTGAGCGTTGATGATGCTTGGGCAGCCGACAACCAGCGGATGGCATCGGGATGGAGTTCCAGGCGGCCGGCCCCTGCTGCGGAACTTGAGTTCGAGGCGGCGCCTGCGATGATCCGAAAAGAGAGCGGACGGGATTGGGATGGATAGGAAGAGGAAAATTTTGGTGACGTGGCAATTTTAAATATAGAGTCTCAATTTAGATAGTCTGTCAGAGTAGTCTATTTTTCGAAGGAGGGATTCAATTTACAAAAATATAAAAATCACTAAATTTAGATATTCCTTTTGGCTAATCTGTTGGAGATGGGCAGTCTGTGAGGATACCGCCGAAGTTTTCTCTTGTTTTTTTTTTTTTTTTTTACGGCGGGGGTTCAAATTCGAACTGACAAGCCCCATAGGCCCGTTTATCCTTGTCTTTCTCGTTCTCCCTCTTGTTTTTTGAATCTAAAACGAAAGTTCGAATTCAAACTAGATCCTATCCTGTACCAAACAAGTTGAAACGGAAATCAGGAACAGAGTTTGAGGAGCAAGGCAGAGCAGGCCCAGAGTTTCAGAGAGAAGCGGCGGTGGCGGCGGCTTCTGCGTCCGCTTCCGAGGGAATCGGCTCCCAACCACTTTTGGCTGGCTTCCCGAGGGAGTGGGATGGGATGGGATGGGATGGGATGGGATGGGATGGACGCAGCAGAAGCGGTCAGAACTCAGAACTGGGCTCCTGTGCCTGTGTGCGAGTGTGAGCCTGTCTCCAGGGCTTTTTTTCGTACGGAGAGAGAGAGAGAGAGAGAGAGAGAGACTAGGGTTCGGACACCGGCAGCGGCTCACAGGCCGACGATCCCCTCCGCCGACGCCGCTCCGGGCACCCTCGCTCCCTTTTTCCGCGAGGTGGGGTGGGTTGGGCCGTTGGGGGCCCAGGCAGCGGCGACCACACCCCCTTCCCCTGACCGCGGCCTCCCCTCCCGTACGTGCTCCCGCCGCCGCACCGGTGGCGACAAGGGGCCCCGACTGTGCGAGGATTCCCAGCGCGAGGTACCTGCCCTGTTGCCCACCCCTCCTCCGTCTGGTGATGCCGTGATGGAAATGAATGGATCCGTTAATCCGTGCATGGCGCGCGGCCCCGTTGCCTGCGCCGCGGGGCTGCTTCGCTCAGCAGTGGCCGCCGCCATTTCTGCGGCTCTGACTGAGCGCTCGGCGTCCATGGACCTTTGGGGATTGCTTGCGTGCTCGTCGTGCTCGTGTGGAATTCGTGCTAGACAGAGGATGTAGCGAGTCCGGCGGTTTGTCGTTTTTTCTTCTGAAAGTGAATAGGACACACGGACTGTGAGTTCTCTCCCCAATTCTCTGTAGTGGTTTCGTTGTTGAGGAGAGGGGCCTTTGCTTCTGCTATATATGTTCATGACACCCATAACCAGCATTGGCCTGCACTGCTCTGGTCTGTTCATGGTATGCGCATTTAGGAACTTAATTGGCCACGGCGGTGAGGTAGGTTGTGATGTGTCGCGAAATCGATTTGTTGTTTTAGGAATTCTCCCTTCTGCACTAGCTTTTGCAGTCAGCCCCTTATGCGAGTGAAGTGGAAAACAGACAAGTTGTGATTCTCAAGCTTGATGCCAGTTAATATCGGATCGTCGTTTTGGGTATCGGGTCATATGTTCGCATCTTGGAAATTGAAGTATCTTCAGACTTTTTGATACTCTATTTATGTAGCATGTCTTTTTGACACCAAAAGAATGTCGCGCAACTGTCCTTAAGTATGGAAAGTGCATACATTTCCATTTTTCTAAAGTTTTGGTGTTTTGCGGTCATATCTTTGATTTCAAGGTACAAGAGTTATTTCTACTAATATAGTTAAAAGCTAGACATCAACATGTACATTGTCTTCAGTTTCAACTTTCAATCAATTGCACAACTGGAACAAGTGTCCGCCAACTCAATTGCCTTTCAGAAGCATAGTGAATATATTACTCAATTGCCTTTCAGAAAAATAGTGAATATGTTGGTGACATCGTGAAAACTCTAGGTAACACATCAAATTAAAAAAAAAAGTATTGGGAAAAAAAATGAGAACACACTTTACTTCAAGTTTCACATATGTATTTTTGACAGTTTAAAATTTTGGTTCTTGTGGCTGTTAAAGTTTTTGAATAGTTGGCTGGCAGCATCATTGGTTCCACAAATTAGTTTAGAGCTTTGTAACCATTTTTTATTAGTCAACTTAATTTCCCTGATATTGTTTTATCTACCTCGTAGTTTAGTCTGGTGGATTTCTGATTGTAGGCTTATGGTGTGCAGTGAGTGAGCCAACACTTATCGGCACAAGAATGGATGGGAATGCTGAGCCAATCCAATTCTCATGGGGCAAGCGTCGAGCAACAGGTGGTGTCAAGATGGATATACAGTTCTATGGGTCCTTCACATTGGACAATGTGAAGTATTCATTGTATGACTGTGTCTATCTATTTAAGCATGGTGAAACTGAACCATACATTGGAAAAATAGTGAAGATTTGGGAGCAAAATAATGCTAAAAAAGTAAAAATTCTTTGGTTTTTCCACCCTGATGAGATTCAGAATTATTTAAGAGGCCCTGTGATGGGAAAGGAGATTTTTCTTGCTTGTGGTGAAGGTACTGGGCTTGCTGATATCAACCCACTGGTATGTCTCTCATAACTTCACTCATGTTCTGTCTTGTTTTTCTTTATCATCATCCTTAAACTTGTGTATTCTGACATAATACTCCCAGGCATGTTGTATATCTGGGTTCTTCTTAATGCAATGATGTGCAGCTCTCGTGCATATTTGATTAATAAAAACGTGTGAACAATTTGCATAGATCAATTGCAATACTATATATTTTTGAAAATAAGTAGGTAACAGCCAAGCCTGATTGAGGCACCAAGGTTTGTCACACTTCACCTGCTCATTTTTTAAAGCCTGAGCAGAGCTAGCTTGGTTTGCATAGCAATAATATAATCATTCTAGTTGGAGGTGAACAGTTAAAGTTAACATTTGCTGAGCTATTTATGAGATATGTAAATGTTAAATCTGTCGTCTTTCCATTTTTGGATTTCTGTTCGTATTAAAATATTATAATGATTATATGTTTATTTCTCAATTAGGAAGCTGTTGCTGGAAAATGCACTGTTATATGTATTTCAAAGGACGAGAGGAATCGTCAACCTTCTCCTCAGGAACTAGACATTGCTGATTATATCTTCTATAGGTTCTTTGATGTTAAAAGTTTAACACTTTCTGATCAATTGCCTGATAAAATTGCTACAGTGCAAGGTCAGCAGAGGATCTATACTTGATTTGTGCCCTCCAATTTTATCTGGTAATGTTTTCAATTGAATTGTATACTAACTATTGTCCTTCTGGTGCAGTTGATGTTCTGCTGAATCCAAAAGATGAGCTAGTCATATCCAGTCCTGGTACAAATGTTCCGCTGAATCCAAATGTGGATGAGTGTATGGTTGCCGCAGTACCTGCACCCCCTTCAGCAGTTAAAACGGAGGATGGAAGTCAGGCTGCTGCACTTCCCCTTCCGCAGCCAGCATTTAAGGAGGTGGATGAAAATCCGCCTGCCACAGTTCCCCTTTCCCAATCAGAGGTCAGGGAGGAACAGAAACCAACCATTGCGATTCCCCTTTCCCAGCCTGTGGTCAAGAAAGAGGATAAGAAATCAGTTGCTGCCATTCCCCTTTCCCGTTCAGCAGTCAAGGAGGATGAGAAACCAGTTGCTTCGATTGCCCCTCCACGGTCTGCAGTTATGGAGAACATTCCCAAACATACACAGTTACAGGATGCTCACGCTGGGGAGAGGCCGCCAAAAAAGTTGAAATTATCCCAAGTAACTACAGAGCAGGACATAGCCCCAGAGACTGCTGAACAAAGACCTTTGGAGCTACCGCCAAAGAATATCGTAAATTCTCTGGACTTACTTTTCCTATATCCAACATGCTACTTCTGCTCTTACGTTTCATTACAGGAATGCAAGTGTGCTCCTTTTGTACTTAATGTTACAGCCTTTGGAGAGGAGACATAACTGCATCTTTCTAAATTGCCGCATACCAAGTTTTGTAAATGCTTACACCTTTCCATACCATGTCTCTCTATTTATTGGTCTGAGAGGTGGAATGAGACATAACAATGCAGTTAATGAGCACAGCACAAGTTCAGTAGGTCATATGGTCATCTTGTGCTGCTTTCTGTTGATTCATTATTTGCCAACGGCCGTAATCTTTATGAACTTTGAACTGCCAACCTGGGTGAAGTCTTATCCCATACCTACTGCACACAAGCAATATTCTTCCTGTTCATGGATCATTTATCTGAACATTCTTTCTGCTTTTGCTATATATTTTTGAATTGCTATTTACAGAGTCTTCTACTGATTTTCCATGTTTCCTTTTTGCTAACACATTATTTATTCCATTTAACAGGACAGAAGCAAATGGTTTAAAATTGTGAGTGACCTTTCCTTGCTATGGTCTCTTGTGCATTTGTTGTTGTATTGAAGCATGCCATACCCATGCTTGATTATTCATTAATCATTATTACTCAAAATTACCACAAACTGATTAATATCTTGTTTGGCCTTGGATTTTTTATGATGATCTTTTTTATGGAATTTCAGGAATGGGATGACAGACTAAAGATGGCTGATGATAAGGGGACTCTTGTCTATATTCAAAATCTTGATATTCGGTTTGGACCTGCTGACATAGAGGTAGCAAGTAGCATCCTGTCTTTTTGGTTGTCATAAAGCCCAAGCTACTCCTTTGTATCCCTGGCCTAGTATTTTTCAAGTATATGTGAACATCTATTGCTGTCTGTTCGGTTGCAATTCTACTTCTGCCCACGTAACTTATGATTGTCTCATACAGTTTCTCTTTCAACAGTACATTCATTCCTTTTAATCTCAATGTTCTTACTCTGTTTGTTTTGGGCTTTGTTATTACCATGTTTGCAGGAGCTGGTTCGTAAAGCATTACAGCTAAGTTGCACTGCGAAGCCCATTAACCACCCCACTTATGATGATCCAAACAATGGTGAGTTGTTCACTAATTAAAGGAAAAAATGCTATATATCTGTTGAATGAGATACAGTGAGGGTGGGGACCGTGCTTTTTTCTGTGGGGGGAGGGGGGGTAGGTGGGGAAAGGTGACTAGCCCAGCGGCGATGGTGGAAGACCACCGATTGGGCGGGGCTCTATGCTGTGATGATGTACCATCAAAGTGGTGGTTAGCAAGGCAGTGGGCGGCGAGCATGGATCTGGTCTGGTGAGGGTGGGGCAGGGCCATCTCACTGGAGATAGAGAGGAGGCCGATGCAGGCAGGAGATGCGTAACAATACCAAAGGAGGGAGGGACGATGGCCAGTTGTGGAGGTGTTCACTGGCAAGCCATTCTGGTACCAGGGATAGTGATCACAAGGTTGGGGTGGCAATGCTGTGTAAAATGACCTGGTATTATCTAGTTGATGTAGTGAAGGGGGAAGGGAGTGGACATCTGGATCTTTATCCTAGCGTCCAAAGTCTTGTCTGATAGTTGGCCCAGTAACCTGTTGACAGATGCATAAACTATTCCTTAAAGATTTTCCATAAATAGTTACCTATGTCCAGTTGATGGGAGAATGATATTTTTCTTCTTGCAATTTTACTACAAGTGGTTTTCTTATCTGTAGGCAAAGCATATGCCATATTCAAAACTAAAGATGCTGCTGATGCTGCCATTTCAAAAATCAATTCTGGCTTGGTTGTTGGTGGAAGGTATGTGTTTGTAGTTAATGTAATCTACCTTGTATCTTATTCTGTAACTATTTTTTCTTCAAGTGGTGTTCTGTTTGTTTTGTCAATTCTTGAACTCTCCTGGCAAATCAACTGCTGGAATTTATGAATTAGAACAAAGAGTCTTCTTAGGTGATGCTCTGATACATTGATTCTTCAATCTGTTTTCTAACACAAGCAACATTTTCCTTGAGACCCCTTTCTAACACAAGCAACTGTTGGAATTTATGAATTAGAACAAAGTTTGTCTGGCGTGATTTTCTTGGTTGGCTACTGATAATTCTTGCCTAATGTATAACTTGCAGACCTCTTTACTGCAGCAAAGGGTTACTTGAGGTTCCAAAACCTTCAGTGAATCTTGTTGGGCACCTCTCCTCACATGTCAAAATTGGTCAAAAGCAGCGTGACGAGCAGGTGGGCGCTTAATGTTTATAAGCTCTGCGATGTTCTGCGTGTCTTTGGCTTGATATTTTACACAACTTCCTTTTCTTTTGCAGAAGAAGGCCGTAGCAACCTCACATTGTTCCCAGCCCAACACGATCGAGTATGACTTGGCCTTAGAATGGATGCTTCTTCGGGAAAGGCAAGACCAAAGTTTCAGAATACTTCACAAGGTAGACACAGTTCTGTTAAAGATTTGTATCCATGCCATTGCCTTGTATCTCGCATTCAGACATTAATTTGTGTTGTTCAATCGGTTTGCAGAAGCACAGAGGTCAACGCGCATGCTTGCAGGGGTCAACGCGGTCTCCAGCAACGACATCAGGGTCGGCGTCAACGTCGAGGTCGGCGGTGCGCCATGGAAAGTTCTAGGTCACCGACATCTCTCACTTCTCAGCAGAAATTTGTGGAAACTGCTTATCAAGTCCATGTACCTCTAGTCTTTGTTGGAATGAAAAAGGATGCTACCTCTGTGTGTCCAAAAGATGTATAGCCTAAGGCACTGCGCAAAACGTATGTCATTGTTATGGAAAACATGCCAGCCAATTTCTCTCGTCTCCTTCCAACAACAGAGTTTCTCCACGTCAAGCCTGGAAAAGGTGCTGCCTTTGTCAGGACGAAAATGCGCAACTATGTCACCGGCAACACAGTTGACTAGTTGAGAAAACCTTTCGAGCTGGAAGTACGGTAATCTCGCCTCAAACCCACATCTTCTGAATCTGACAAGAATTTAGCACCTCTTTTTCTTTTCCCACTCTGTATTTTATCTTCTTCAAAAAAACTGCTAGCACGCGATGTAGCTTAGTCAACCGATCTCTTGCTTTTTATTAGTCTCCGTAGCTACATATGCTATGAATGAAGCAACTAATGGTCACTTCTCCATTAACACTTTCAGCTACAGGAACCGTCCCTTTCAAAGGAGACCAAGCAATTTACGTACAAGGATGGCTCCCAGTTCGTATTCATGGACCTCGTACACACTTCAACCACCAAAATAATTAGTGAAAATGCTAAGCATCCTTGCTTTATGTTTCATGAAATTTTGTCATGCCATCGATTGTTAGAGGTGATCTTTGTATTTAGATAGTTTTCTAAGAATTCTTGTAATGAAAATATTATATTAAGTTTGTATTTACTACGGAGTATGTTTCTTCTTATTAATGAAAAGATATGTTACCTGGCTATTCTTTGTTTTTTGCGAATTACACAAGTACAGATGCAGACGTTCAACACGTACGTACACTCACCCCTATGAATACACGTACGTAAACCCTACCCCTATGAGCACCTCCGAAAGACTCAGCCAGCACATCTCGAGATTGACGAAGTCACCACAGACGTCTCGTTGTCGACAGGAACGTCGCCTACCACTGAAAGCACAACGCCGTTAAATCCTGGAATAAATCCAGAAAAATACGAGCACCCGTGCCAAGTCGAATACTTGAACCCGGATGAGCAGATTCCACCACAAGGAATCTAACCAACTGACTTAAGCTCAGGATTCCTTCTTAAAGAATGGTACTGCAGTGACCACCCTGCCTTTTGGTTTTCAGCAGAATTTGTCCCACTTCAAGTCTTCAACACCCTGAGGCAGATCTTATATCATCTTTTGTACCGTTATACTTGCTTGAAAACCCACTGTGTATTGTATTCTGTAGGAATTGTTGAAGTAATTCAGCATTATTTTGCCTTATTTGTTTTATCAAGGGGAACTCCAAATTGTGATGTAAGAAGTTTGAATAGAGGCAAAGAACTACAGCTTTTGGCAAAAAAAAAAAAAGAGAGAGAGAGTCAATTTCGATTTTCTTTTCAGGAAAAAGAAAGTAGATCTTTTTTGTCTTCCCAGGAAACATGATGTCCGAATGCAAAATAGCCACATTCTGGATTCATGGGCAAATTGTAAACTTACGGTCCTGATATACGTAAACAATTATGTTAACATTTGTATCTTACAATGCTCTTGTCAATTTCCCTTGCAGACAACATTCGAAGAAAGTCGGTTAAACGAAGCAGATGTCGGTGACAAGCAAAAATGACTGAAAGAAGGAATGGACTGCAATTTGCTGTACTGGAATGGGAAGGTATTTCCTATTTACCTTTCAGATTATTTGTTATGCAATTGGCTAATGATTTCATTCTCATAATTTTTTCTATAGAACCGGGGGGGGGGGGGGGGGGGGGGGGGGGGACGAGCTCCCCATCACTGTGAGGCTGACTGTAACTGATACTGACCCCTGGGGCAAGCGACAGTGCACGAGGTACAGATTTCTCTAATACCAAGTATGCTTTTGCGATAAGTACCTGCAATTGGTTAACAAAGCGTGTTGCTAACTAAAAGTAATCAGACGCAATCGAGTTGTAAAGAGCACAACATTATGTCGGCCATTTCTTCTGATGGAAGTTGACGTCATCAGAACTGGGATCATATTGTCACTGTTTTTTGTAGGAGGAACAAAGCCCTGCAGTGTCTAAGGCCAGAACAGAATTATCATGGAACCGTTACGCTCCTCTCCTCCGCCCCCACCCCCGCCCCCGCCCCCGCCCCCGTACGCCGCCCACCAGCCCAGATCCGCCGCCGCCGGCCGCGGCCCCCGGTCCCCGTGTGTTCCTACGCGCTCCCCTCCCCGCGGCCGTCCCCCACATCCCGCTAGCTCCGCCCGCGGTGGCTCACGGCCACAGATCGAACAGCCATACTGCCGCTGCGCGTCCCGTACGCCGTCTCCCCGCCGTCCGGGCCCCGGGGCGTCCGCCGCTGCGTCCGCTGCGGCGCACGGGGTGTCCTCTGCCCCCTTTCCGAGGCATCTTCTCCGCCTCGGCGCCACCTCCGCCGGGTCCGCTGCTGCTGCGGCAGGGTCGGAAAGGACAGAAGGCGCGTCGTCCCGACGCGTTAGGTTCGCCGCTACCCTCTCCTGCCGTCCGGGGAGGCGTTACTACCCCACCATCACTGCGCCTGCAAGATCCTGCCTCAGATCCGCGTCGGGGAGGCGCGGCACTCTTTCCGCCGACCTGTCATCTCCAACTATCCTGTCTCCGCCCGGCTTTGGGGGTACTTCGCCTTCCCGTGGGGGGAGACCCAACCCCGTCTCCGGGGCGTGGCAGGGGGCCGGTGCGGCGCATTCAAGCGAAGGTGAGGAGGGCTGGTCTATGGTGCGCCCGAGATACTGGTGGCGTCTCCCCGGGTTCAAGACCAAGGCGCATTCAACACCCTCAACCACCCAGGTCATTTCAGCGCGTCATCATCTCAGTGGTGAGCTGCTGCGGCGCTTGCGAGGTAAATGCTTCCGCTGCCTCGCCCCTGGCCACGCCGCGGCGACCTGCAGGGACCCGGTGCGCTGTTTCTCGTGCGGCCGCTGGGGACATAAAAGCAAGGTGTGCGCTACAAGATCTTCAGTCGCCAGGCAGCAAACAACACCGCCCAAGCCTGCTCCTCCTCCCCTCGACGTAACAAACTTCCCACCTCTGCTTGCGAGCGGCATGGCCAGGCCCGGGGACCCCTCCGTCCGTCCCCTGGACACCTGTGCAGTGGCTCTCTCCGTGGGCTCAATGGACCAGGAGCTCGACCGCCTCTCCATGCATGGCATGGTGGCCTGGCTGGGGGGGAGCCGCCCGGTGGTTGAGCCGGACATCATCAAGCGGGCCATCTGCAACCAGTTCCCGGTTCGTCCGGAAGACGTCTCCGTCGTCAGGCACGCGCCCGAGGACTTCTTCGTCGACTTCAAGCACCGGCACCACCGCGACGAGGCGGTGTCGCGGGGGACCTTCCCCTATCGCAACCTCGACATCCACACAAGACCTTGGCAGCTGGTGACACACGGAGAAATCTGCGACCTCAAGTTCCGCGTCCGCCTATGCCTCGAGGGCATCCCCCTCCACGCCTGGAGCGAGAGCATTGCCAAGAGGGCGGTCGCCAGAGCTTGCGACATCGACTACGTTGAGAAGACCTCGCTGGACCGTGCCGACACCAGGGCACTCTGCGTCTGGGCGTGGACGCACAACCCATCCGACATCCCGAAGGTAACCTGGCTGACTTTGTCATGCAGAAAGACGGAGGCCCACTGTTCGCAGGATACCCGCGGCCGCCGGGGACTCACCTTCAGGGTGCTGGTGCACCTTGACTTGGTGGAGGACCCTCCGGGCAGAGACGGCCGGGCCGCTGCCCCCCGAGTCTTCACGTGGGACTACGGGATCGTGGATGGAGAAAGGATGCCGCGCGACCGCCACGACCCTCCACCGGCTGACACCCGGGGCGGCAACCGCGACGACGACAGCGACCATCGTGGGCGCCGTGAGCGCCACGGGGACAGGTGGTACTCGCGGCTCGCCCGCAGCCTGTCAAGGGCACCAATGGACCGCGAGCGGGAGCGCTCCGCGTCCAGGCACGGTGGCCGCCGACACCAAAGCCCGGAACGTGGGGGTCGCCGACGACCACTGCACAGCGACGCGGACGGCCGCGGGGATCGCCAGACGTCCACAGGCGGGGACGCGGCTCGCAAACGTGCACGACAACCGACCCGCGGCGACGCTGCAAATGCTGGCACGGGGGATCGGCACCACCTCGTCATCCACCCGGCTGAGGCCCTCCGCAGAGCCAGGGGACGAAGCAGGGAAAGGGCGACCCACCGTAGGCCGCACAGGCGCGCGCGCTCGGAGCCGAGGAACACGACATCGCGCTCAAAATCACCGTCGCCGCGCCTGCGCTGCAAGTCACCGGACTTCAACGGAGGCAACGGCAACAACCACCACCCGTCGCCGAGCCCTCCCAAGGTGCGTGTAGAACAGAGTCAATGCGACGACTCGCCCGCCATCCTTTTGGTCTCTGCCCCTCCAACCTGCGAACCGAACGACCCTCCAGATGCCGCTGCACATGGCACATACGAACCAGCTAACGACTCCTCTTCGGGGCACCTAACCGGAAACGTTTCTCCTACCTGTATGAATGAACTGCAGGTTCCCCCCGCCGACGACCGCGACGTCGGGACAGAGCAGCGTGCACGCCTCGTGGCTGACCGACGCTTCCGCACGGGCCAGGTCTACGCCAGGAGGCCAGGCCCCCTCCGTGCGCCCCGCGCCCACACACAGCAGGCCAGATATGCCCAGGTGGTGCGTTTCCGCCCTGGCGCGGTCTACTCCAGGCGCCGTGTCCGCGGGGTGTCCGGCAACAGCACCAGCCGCGCACACATGGCAAATGAACCTCAACAACTGGGGCAGGAACAGAATGCCGACGACGAGGAGGTAAACAATGCCGCCCAAACGACGAACGCCAATGATGCTCTGGTATCTGATTTCCTACAGGGAATTTCACAATCCCTGCCTCCACCCATCTTGCAGGTCCAGCCGCGTCAGCACAGCACACCAAATCGACGCAAGAAGCCCCCGCTACCGGCGCGTAGAAGCGTCCGCATAGCCGCCATGAATTGGCCAAGGGGTGACACCCAAGCGAGGGCCAGGCAGGTGCTGATGAAAAGACTGGGCATCCTCGACAGGGAAGGACTCAGCCATGACGACGCGTTGCTGCGCTACTTCGGCTTGTACAAGGGACCACTTAATGACGACGCCGTGAAGGCAATGACGGCTCTGTGTGGCCTCGACGCCAACGAGGCGCTGCCGCATGCCTAGAGGTCTGATGTCGCAAAGGGGTCGCCCGTTGTAAAAAAAAATGGTAGTAATCGTTTGCCACTGCGGAAGCTCTTCGAGCTCCACATCTTTTGTGTACCGCTTGGGTTCGGCGACAGCCAGAGGCCTACAGTCGCCTTCCCACCCAACTGCAACAAACCGTCACCTGGTAGCGTGCAGGGAGCAAGTGCTCTGTATCGTCGTGCCTACAGCCAGCGGCTTTCAGTTGTATCGGCCACTACGTGTTGATGTTTTCATAATCTGTGTGTGCTTTCGCCACTGTGGCCTTACCTTGTTGCCTATTGACTATACTGAACCAACAAATGGCTTCCGACTTGCCTACTCACGAAGAATTATTGTACGTAGGGTACCAGTGGTTCACATATGGCACAGCTGAATTGCCTGGTTCTAAATTGGAACGTCAGGGGGCTAAATGATGGCGCCCGACAGGACTCAGTTAGTGAGCTCGTGAGAACCACCGGCGCCACCATTGTATGTCTACAAGAAACAAAGATGCAAGCTATGGAACGTAATGTAGTTCGCCGAACAGTCGGAGCGAAATTTGAAAACTCCTATAGTGTGCTCCCGGCGGAACAAACACGTGGAGGCATCTTCCTGGCGGTCAACGAAGACTTCTTCGACCTATCCGACATTGCACTTACCGCGAACACTATAACCGCGCAAATCAAGATGAGGGCAGATGCAAAAACGTGGCAAATTACTGTGGTATATGGGCCGCAAGGGGACGACGCCAAAATTCAATTCCTCCAAGAACTGAAAAGCATTCCGCCGCCGGAGAATGATAGATGGCTCATCCTCGGAGATTTCAACCTCATCTACCAGGCGGAAGATAAAAACAACGCCAATCTCAACCGACGTCTCATGGGGGCATTTAGAGCGACGATCGATCACTTGGGACTCAAAGAAATCAAGCTAAATGGCCGTAGATTTACCTGGAGCAATCAACAACAAAACCCCACGCTCACTAGAATCGACAGACTACTATGTACCCCCCAGTGGGAGCTGTCCTTCCCATCATGCTTCTTGCACTCCCTACCTTCGCTCATGTCGGACCATACACCGCTGCTGCTCCAGGGACAACTTGACCACAATCACACCGCTTCCTTCCGCTTTGAAAATTACTGGACTAAGATGGACGGCTTCCAAGATCTTGTTCACGACATTTGGAATAGACCGGTCGCCACCGCTCTACCGATCAAACGCTTACACATCAAAATGGCACGTGTGGCAAAAGGCATCAAGCGTTGGAAGAGAGAGAAGATAGGGGATACAAGGATGCAACTCGCAATAGTGAAAGAAGTGCTACTACAATTAGAAGCAGCCCAAGAGCATAGGTTGCTCACGGACATAGAACTTCACCTATGTCGCCGCCTCAAAGCCCGCAGCACCGGACTCGCGGCCATCGAAAAATCAAGAATCAGACAGAGAGCAAGACTAACGTACATTCGCTGTGGGGATGCTAACACAAAGTTCTTCCACACTAGAGCAAATGCACGCCGGAGAAAGAATTACATACATTGTCTGCATACGGAAGGGGGGGTCGCGGTGGCTCATCAAGAGAAAGAAAAGGTCATTCGAGAGTATTTTAAAAATCACATTGGTGCCGCGACACAGCGAGTTTCCACACTAAATTGGCAATCCCTTGGATACAACCAACACGATCTCTCCGATCTAGAGTTGCCTTTCTCCCAGGAAGAGATAAAATACAATATTTTTTCCATGTCTTCTGACAAAGCACCAGGACCAGATGGTTTCACGGGGGCCTTCTTCAAAGCGTGTTGGGAAATCATTAAGGACGATATAATGGCGGCACTGAACAGCCTATTCAACTTGAACGCCCAGGGCTTCGAATGGCTAAATTCGGCGTGCATCATCCTCCTTCCCAAAAAGGCAGATGCAACAAGAGTTACTGATTTCAGACCCATCAGCCTCATCCACAGCATTGCGAAGATCTTCTCTAAGGTGTTAGCAAACAGACTTGCCCCCCGACTCAACCAACTTGTCTCCAATTGCCAGAGCGCTTTCATCAAAAAGAGAAGCATCCATGATAACTTTCTATACGTCCAGGGCGCGGTTCAAAGGTTGCACAAGCAAAAGATACCGGCTTTATTCATGAAATTAGACATCCACAAGGCTTTTGATACGGTCCATTGGGGGTACCTGCTTGAGATTCTGCAAGCCCTAGGATTCGGACAACGATGGCGAGAATGGATCTCTATTCTCCTGCGTACATCCACCTCCACACCACTGATTAATGGCCGTCAGGGGACTCCTTTTAGCCATGCAAGAGGCGTCCGTCAAGGGGACCCGCTATCACCCATGTTGTTCATCCTTGCTATGGACCCGCTTCAACGACTGCTTGACCGGGCAACCGAACAAGGGGTACTCACCCCTCTTCCAATAGCGGCGGCAAAATGGAGAACCTCCATGTATGCGGATGATGCCGCCATTTTCATCAGCCCAACGAATGATGATGTTCAATCCGTCAAAGCCATCCTAAACGCTTTTGGTTCATTCTCGGGGCTACATATCAATCTACAAAAGAGCTCGGTACACCCAATCAGCTGTGCAGAAGTCGATCTAGACCAAGCCCTCTCACCCTTCAACGGTCACAGAGGGACCTTCCCTTGCAAGTACTTGGGCCTGCAGCTACACATCAGAGCATTGCAAAAAATACACGTGCAACCTCTCATAGACCGTATTGGGCAAAGGTTACCCAAATGGAAAGGAAGATGGCTTAACAAAGCGGGACGTCTCACTCTTGTAACATCTGTCCTCTCCTCCATGCCAACCTACCACCTCACTGTGTTTCCTCTAGCTGCTTGGGCTAAGAAAAAGATTGACAAAATCAGAAGATCGTTCCTATGGAGGGGGGAGGAGAACGCCAATGGTGGACACTGCCTTGTTAACTGGCCAACTGTTACCAGGCCAAAAGATCTGGGTGGTTTAGGCGTCATCGACCTTGATAGATTTGGGAGAGCCCTCCGGTTGCGATGGCTTTGGCAGGAATGGATGGACGACCACAAGCCTTGGAACGGCTACGAGCTTCCATGCTCTGATGATGACCGTCTCCTCTTCAACTCCTCAATCGATATAACTTTGGGGGATGGTGCAAAGACCAGTTTTTGGCACCAAAACTGGCTCGAGGGACACGCGCCTAGGTACTTAGCACCAAACTTGTTTTGCCTAATTTCAAGGAAAAACCGAACGGTGAAACAAGAACTCCGGAACAACAGTTGGATACGCAAGCTACAGAGAAAAATCACCTCCGCTGTCCACATTGAGGAGTTCGTGTCCCTTTGGATACGAATACAACATGTACACTTGCAGCAAGGCGCCCAGGACACCATCACCTGGCGGTGGACCGGTGATGGGAAATACTCCACCCGCTCGGCCTACAGGATACAGTTCAGAGGTTCGCTCGCCTCATTCAGTACAGAGATGATCTGGAGTGCGCATGTGGAGAACAAATGCAAGATTTTTGCCTGGATCTTAGCGCAAGATAAAATTCTTACGGCACAAAACCTACAGAGGAGAGGGTGGCCACACCATCAACAATGTGTGCTCTGCAATGGCCCTTTAGAGACCGGCCTCCACCTATGCTTATGTTGCCCCTTCGCGAAGGGGGTTTGGAATCATATCCTATCGTGGGAGAACTTCCCTCAGATCCAGCAGCAACCCCAGGTGCAACCCACCGATATAAGATCATGGTGGGAAGATGTGACGACGAAAGTGCCAAGATCAGAACGTAGGAGGCTGAACGGGGCACTAATCTACACCTTCTGGAACGTTTGGAAAGAAAGAAATAGGAGAATCTTCGACAACAAGATACATACAGTGCTGCAGGTGGCATCAAAGATAAAGGATGATATAGAGCAAAGGAAGAGAGCAATCGATTATGGGTAGCAGATGACCCCTCTCCGGCGGGCCGGGTGTTTTACATGCTACAGGGGGGAGGGGAGCTTCTTTTCCTTTCCTCGACTAAATTAGACTGTACATAAACTATCTTTTCCCACTTAATTGAAAGGCAGAGCTCCTGCCATTGCGTTCAAAAAAAAACAAAGCCCTGCAACTGCAACCCTGGAACTGGAGCTGTTCTCACTGTGCCCTCTTTTGTGAATGTAGGCGATGATTTTCTGGTTGATTCAAGAACAGGGCAGTACATGAACCGAGCATGAAGGATCGAAGAGGATTTTAGATTTGAACTGGTTTTTTGTTCGACCATTTTAGATACCATTCACACCTGTACGAATGCTGCATCTTTTGCCCAGGAATTGTGCTTCATTTTAGCCCCATTCAACGTAGTGTACAACTGACGAAACAATAAGCATCAGCTATTCAGCTCTGTCGATCTCATATTTCAATTCACCTGTTCCAATATCAGATGCTGCTAAATGGGGAATGTGATGCATCAGTCACAGAATGCCTTAGAACTTTTTTTTTTTTTTGAAACTGGAATGCCTTAGAACTAGGTTAACTGTCCGAACAAAACTTTCTCGGTTGAGAACGAGCTCTGCCTCGGTTGGCAAGCCGTGCAGGTGAGCACGCTGCGCGCCCGCGTTCGAATCCTGGGTTCGACGCCGGTGTCTCACCCGAGAACAGTAGTTCCCCAGGTAATTTTAGTTGCCTCTCGCGCACGCAGACTTGCCACAATGATCAAGTGACGTACCCGCCACGTGTGTTTATATCCAAACAGTACTTAAGATGAGAGGGGAAAAAAAATTCTCGGTTACGGACTCGCCTCAAACAAACACGTTCTACATATGGAGCAATGTCATTCAATGGACTAGCATCATGGATCAAACAATTGACACCAGGCACAATTCTCTGTTATGTTAGGCGCCCAAATTTCTTTACCACTGATCAGTGATCACAAAACATAACTGAACACCAGTCATGCCCGTTTGCCATCTCCTTTATTGCCACTGAAAGAAAAGATGGCAAATTATTACTAAACAAGACCACGTCATGGTACAGCCTAACACAGAAACCACACCGATACAAATTGTTCAAAGACTGCATGCTACAAATAAGATCGTTACGATTATGCACATCTAATTCAAGTGTATATAAGCTAGACCAAGTCACGGTCTCCTCTCATCAAATCTGCATCCACCTCACATCTCAATATGATGAGAATGGCTCTGGACATCTCCTTGGTTGTCCAGGGGCATGTACTGAGCCATGATAGCACGGATCTCTGAGTCCATATATCTCTGTAGGCACGGGCAATGCAAGAACAGAATTAATTGCCAACCCAGATTTATCGGAAGGTAATGAACATAGAAGTATCAGCAGATACAAGCTGCCTATTTCTTACCCGGATCCTGTACTTGTACACTGCATATCCTGCAATTCCTGCTGCAACAAGGCCGAAGAAGACGACCCACAAGAAGTCCCAGCCTGCTTCTGATGCTCCATTTTTGCCTGAGTATAACAAATGCCCAATTAGCATCACTCGAGTGTCAAGCTCATGTCTATATTCAGCATAGTTGCTAGTTTTGAGCTTGAACTGTCAAGTTGTCAGAGCAAAAATCCAAAATTATATGATTCATATGCCTCTAATAGGTGAGGTAGCCAGCAAGTTATGCTAACTTATGACCTCTAACGTTAACGAATTCAACATGAAAACTGCGACTCAATAATAAGCTGATAGTGTACATGTATGAGGGCTACATACTTATGCATGTATCATGCTCCCTCATGTAAAGCAAGCCTCCACTGCAGCCGCACTCATAGCTTCCCCATGTGTTTTTGCATTTGCATTCTTTGCATTGACATGCAGTCTTTTCCTTGCATTCATCAATATCTGTCACAACATGTTTCACATCAGCATCGCAAGGGAAGTGCGAGAAGTCCAATGATATATGATATGGCAAAACAGCGAAAGGCAATTCTGAAGTGCATTACAGCAGAAGCAGGCAAGCACTTCTAGAAAGATTAATGAGCCTCAGGAAATGTCTCTTACCTTCACATTTGTGCTTACCATCACCCTTGAATCCATCTGGGCATTTGCAGCCATCATCCTGCATATTACAGACACCAGAACCAAAATATCAGATTTTATAAGCACTTTTTACTTGAAAAAAACTGGACAGGATCCTACTGATAATATGGCAGTTTTAAGGACAGCAAAACCTCAACTGACACTTACAGTACAGGCAGAGTATGTCCGACCATTCTTGGTATCCTTCCAGCATCCTCCATTGTTAATTTCACATCGCCCAGATCCGGAAGCTAAAAAAAATCACATGTTATAATTCAGAAGATCTGTTAACATATAATAAAAGAAACTGCCAAAAGATGAATCTCCTGATGCCTTGTAGTGTACCTTCACAGTGAGTATAGCCATCACCAACAAATTTTACTCCTTTCACAACTGGACACTCGCAAACTCTTCCACGGAAGGTATCCTGTATGTAAACCAAACAAGTATTATATGCATAAGCTAAACAGAACGAATATTTGATAAACCAAATTTTCAATTTCAAGGGAAAAAAACTAACACCGCAGGATGTACCTTGCATGCAGTGATGTTAGCAGCCTTATCTTGCCAACAGCCGCCATTGTTCTCTAGACACTCATTTGTTTGTATATCTAAGGTTGAAATAGAATGAACATTAAGAGCATGCTACATGCAAATTACACTTGAAAGTATAAGCTCATGTAACAACTGAATATTGAAAAATTAGGGAAACCAATGCACCAACCTTCACTCAAGCAAACAGCTGGCTCAGTGGTTTCCCTAAAACCAGCACAAAGTGCTTTAAGAACTGCTCCTTTGTCAAGCTTCCCTGAGAAACATAGATTCGGATAAGTTCATCTGGTGATCTCAGCAAACTCCTTATCGTAATTTACGGGATACATAGAATAGCACATACCTCTGTATTGTCTATTGTTGATTACGAGAGTTGGTAAGATGGTAACATCACCACGAGAGCCCTTGCCAATCTACACAAAGTGGGCGATGATGATGTGTTCAGATCAACAATAGGATGAACAGAAAAGATCACGCATTCACATTGAAGTACTACTAACCTGTGCATCCTGTTCAGCTTTCAGAACAGGGTTTTCCTCATCAGCATCTGGATCACCAATACACTTATCTATTGCTTTATGATCAATGCCTGTAAATTATAAACCAGTTTAGTATAAATACTGCAGATCTGCACCTCACCACAAACATTGGAAACCAGATGCAAATATAACATACCAAGCGACTTGATAACCCCTTCAGCACACTCCTTTGTGTACTTCTTTTCCTTCATTGGGCACCGAATCGCAAAATCAGTAACATAGTCCCACCATAACCAAGGCTTCTTGTGCTCCTTAGCAACCTTAAAGACACAAACTTGGCGCAAGTTCTGGACCACCACATCTTTGCCATCATATCCTTTGCTAAAATCCTGTTCCGGGTCAGGTGCACAGTATCTCCCATGATTGATGCACTGGGACTTGCACTGCTTGCTCAGAATGAAGGCCTCTGGGCAATACCAGGTGATGTAGTGAGGAGTGAACTCCGTATAGCCCTTCTTCTCAAGCACCTGCGCTGCTCCTTTGAAGCTCTTGACAAAATCAATCTGACTATCACACTTTGGGCCACATTCATCATTGCTGTTGGTCCAAAATTCATACTCAACACGCTCATCAGGATGGGGCAGGGCCTCCCTCCAATCCAAATTCACATTAACCATGTCACCTTTGTCAATTGCTTTCTTGAGTCCTGTCCCCAAAGCTCTTGGTTATTAACGCCGAAGGAATAGTGATGTTCTCTAAATAATCCGTGTTGCCACTCTCCTCAGGGTTGTCCATTGTAATTAGAGGTTCGTCTTTGTCATCAGCGACAAGGATCGCCGCTGCTCCTGCTTTCTGTGCATTCCATGCCTTCTTTGCAAAGTAGCAATCTGTAAACAACAACAAGCATTGTATTGTATTATTATATGCAAATCCATTGTCTATTTTGATGAACCCTAGTAGGATGCAACATCTGAGAACAGACAGGAAGGAGTGTTAAATAAATAGCAGGTTGGTTGAAAACAAAAACCAGTGGAGCACAATAGGACTGTCTAAAACCAAGACAGTGACAGTAAGCTAAGCTCTCAGGTTAAATTCCCTTTCTGCACACATCAAGGTCTGTACCAAATCAAGTCAACGGGTATTCAAAGCAATCACATGGAACGATCTAACCTCACCGCATCTACCTGAAGACCACACGACTAATAAACATAAATTTGGGCACCTGTGGTCAAACCTTCAACTACACTCTATCTCTATGTCTCTATCCAATCCAACCGCCAGTCCACGCATGGATGACCTAACAGAGACCAGGGGCGGATATGGGCCTAGGGCCACTAGGGCCGTGGCCCTACACGTGGCCCAAAAACCCCACTTAGCACCATTCAAGTCTCAGGGCTCAATCGAGGTGGCCGAAACTTTGTCCAGTAATTCTTCGTGCCCCAGCCCAACAACAGCCTGCCCTGTCTTCTCATTTAGTTGCGCTCGTTCCAATCGAGAACCCCAGCACCGAATCACGTAGCGTCCACCGCTAGCGTTGGCCAAATCGAACGCCAGTGTTCCGCTGGCCAAAATCGAGCGGCGGAACGGCCACATCAGGGGCTCAGCGACCATGATCAGCGGTGCTGCTACTTCAAGGAGACCAGGCAGCCGGTGGCGCGCTGCCATATCGAGGAGCTGGCGCTGGTAAGCGTCCGCGGCGCTGGTATGCTGCAGGGACAGGTCAGGCGGTCAGCCGCAGACGGCCAAGGGCCAGCGACTCTTACATTGCTGTCTGCTGCAGGCTGCAACAAAGGCAAAACCGCACAGCACAAGCTGACCAACAGCTTTTGGCCTCCTGCACTGCAGACCAATAGCACACCGCCGCGACCGGCCAGAGCAAGCTAGCACTAGCTGTCAGCACATCGTTCACTTGTCCCTAATTTCCAAATATGCAATGTTAAATGTTTCATTCCCAACTTTGTTTTCAGTTGTTTCTGGCCTAAGTAGCATGCTTTGTTGATCCAGATACAGGAGGCGAGGATAAAGGCATGAAGCAAATCACTTTAGTTACATACTTATTTTGTACCGTGTTATTGTTTTACCAAATTTCTTGTATGATTAAGCGGGGAATTGATATATCACTAAATTATGCATCTTTTCGTTCACTTTTGTGAATTATCTGTGAATGGCTGAGCTTGGGTTGTTTAGGTGCTTAGATAGTGGCCCTAGGCGTCGAGATTCACGAGCTCCGCCACTGACAGAGACCAACCGCCAGTCCGGCGGCCGGAAGGAGGAGGAGAAGCAATCGCTTCGTGCTACGCTATTCCGGTCACTCACCTCCCCTGTCGACGAGCAAGAAGGTGGGGAACGCCCCCGGCTTGGCCTTGTAGGAGATGTCGAAGTCGTCGAAGCTCTTGCAGGCCTTCCTGTTGGCCTTGGGGTAGGCGACGAAGCCGACCATGGTGCCGCCGTACTGGGGCACCCCGAAGTTGCCAATGGCGCACTCGTAGGTGCCCTTGAGGTCGTCGGGCGCCGTCACCTTGAGGCTGTTCTTCTCCACCACGAACCTCCCCTGGCAGCAGCCCAGCAGGAGCGCCGCGCACACCAGCAGCCACAGCATCGCGCCGGCGGATCGGGACCCCATGCTCCGCCCGGGCTCTGCTCTGCGGTCCGCGAGCACCACCTGGGGATTGGATTGGAACTGGTGGTGCCTGCGGCTCGATCCGCGCAGGATTGATCAATCTCACAGCCGTGCGGCCTCCGAAAACCGCGGAGGGGAGCGAAAAGATTGGATTTTTTTGAAGGCCGGGGTAGGGCGAGCGAGAGAGTTCTACACTGCTCGGATTGAGGAGTTGGAGTGGGAGGAGTTTGGTTTGGGGAGAGGAGAGAGGAGAGGTGGCGAAAGAGGCGGAAGGACGCGGTGTCGAAGCCTCGTGGTGAACCAAAACCAAAAGCAGAAGAAACACGTGACCAAAGCCAGGGCAGCAAGTTACCATGTGGTTTCTTCACATTGAAGCAGCTTTAGACAAGTTCAAAAAAAAAGCAGCTTTAGACGAAGGGAAATAAACCCGATTCGCTTGAGGCACGTTCACCAAAATCCAAACTTTGGCACTATATAAAAAGAAGATTCACCATCATATTAAATTTGCAGTACATGCATGGAGTACTAAATGTTGACGAAATCAAAAACTAATTGCACAGTTTGGTTGTACTTTGCGAAACGAACATTTTGAGCCTAATTAGACAACGATTAGACAATTTTTACCAAATACAAACGAAATGCTACTGTGCGCTACAGTATTCTACGATTCCGGCGACGCCAACTTCGGCCGGCAACTAAACGCGGCCTGAGCTACTTTTTAGATATGCAAGAGCTCTCACAATATTTCAATATAAGTATTAGCATAAGTCAAATTAACCAACGTGGCATGTGAGTGGAAAAATCTAGTCTAGGACTAAACTATAATCCCGGATGAAACTACAATGTTTTAAAACACCATATATTATAGAAGCTAGATTTTAAAAGTTGGGATTAAAGGAGTATGTTAGAACTTAGAGCAAGACCAATAGTTGAGGCAAGCTTTGGTCTACAAGACAAGCACCAAATAGCTAAGGCCTCGTTTAGTTGGCCACCGAATCGGCGCCGCCGGATTCGGTGCGCTACTGTAGCTACAGTAGCATTTTGTTTTTATTTGGTAATAATTGTCCAATCGTTGACTAATTAGGCTCAAAACGTTCGTCTCGTAAAGTACAACCAAACTGTGCAATTAGTTTTTGATTTCGTCAACATATAATACTCTATGCATATACCGCAAGTTTGATGTGACGGGGAATCTTCTTTTTACATAGTGCCAAATTCTGGAATTTGAGACAACTAGTCATACAATACATGTAGGTTCTTTGTCTCTATTTAAATTTCCAAGCAGTTATTATTCTTTAACCCGCCTGTGTCCTTTGGCTGTCAGTATTCGATTGGAGCGGAGAGCATGACAATATATGATGGATATTGAATGCTTAGTTGTTGTATTGGAGGGCGTATACCTCTGCGACAAGCTTGAGCCCTGTTCATTTGAGCTTATCGGTCAGAATCAGTCCTACTTTTTCAGTTATGGAACAGTATTTTTCTTTCGTAATAAATCAGCGTGTAATTTTTGTATTTTGGTCCCTTTTGAAAACATTTTTTATAAAAAGACCAATGCCAAAACGTTTGCTGAAAATAGATCATTTTTAGGCGTCTTAGAACATGACGCCAAGGTATGAGGATCGGCATCGACTGACACGACGCCGAGGTCTTGCCATGTCATGGACGACCCCGGTCGACGGCGACACGGTGGCGCATGGGGGTCCGACACATCGGCGTTGTGTCAGCCAACGCCACAGGCCCAACCTCGGCGCGGTGGGACTACACGGCGAGCTATTGGCACCATTCGGCGAGCGGCCCAGGCGGCCCAACAACGCTTCGTGGCCCAATAGCTCGGCGCGGGGTCACTTAACGCCGAGCCACCAGACTCGGCGCGGCCCGACTCAATGCCGAGGTCTGGACTCTTGAAGCCGTGCCGCGGCCCCCTTCTTCCTCCCTCCATTCTGAAAGCGCCGGCTCTCTGTCTCCCTTCTCCCCCCATGGCCCTCACGAAACCCTAGCCCCCAAATGCGACCCTAGGTGCCCGGATCTCGTCTCCCGAAGCTTCCTCGAGGTAATGGTCCCTCCCCTCCTCCAATCTATCCGCGTAGATGTGCTTGCATTGTCTCTAATCATGTGGAATTATGGGTGTATGGTGTTTTGGTATATGTGTATTTGCATTTGCAAAATGTATGGCTTAGGTTGATTGAGTGCATTGTTGTTTAACTGTTTTATGTGCTGAACATGTTAGGTTAATTTGGTTTCTAGTTATTTTAGTCATTAGGGTTCTTTGTTTATTGTAGGTGTCATTAGGGTTAGTTATTTGTTGGTCATTAGGGTTAGTATGTATTTTAGTTATTTGTTGGTCATTAGATTTCAATTTTTTATGACTTGAATGTTTTGCCAAGGTACTCATCTTTCCCCTCTTTCATTTCATCCATTTAGATTCAGTTGTTTGTGTTTTTTTTTGAACTTGGCATTATAGGTTTGGTTCATGTTCATGTCATTCGTGCAATGTATGGTGGTTTAAATGATTGAATGACCCAAATGTATGGTTGTTGTTGTTGTTGTATATGTTCTGGTTTATAATCATTGAGTTAAATTTTGTGTTTGTTGGGATTCAAATTTGCTTAGGGTTTGTAATGAAAAGCTTATTTCGGAGGTATGGTGATTTAGTGTTAGTAGCTTTACATTCGTTGCAAGGTACTTTGGATTGATTTTTTTTCTACGTAATGTTAGGATGCCAAGGCGTGGTAAAGCTCGTATTCCAAGGTAATCCCAATGTTTATTCATTATTTGTGCAACAAATATAAAACCCTAGGTTTAGGTTTGGTTCTCCGTTAATATGACTAAATTCTTTCAATTGTAGCTATGGTCGTCAGAGGGCAAATCTCTACGACCTAAAGCCTCTTCCTAAAGGTGTTCCTCGACCCATGTGCTTTTGTGATGATCCTTGCAAGGTAGACATCTCTGAAGATGAGGAAACATATAGACAGAGGTACTGGATGTGTCCCAATTATGCATGGGAACCTACAAAGCAACAGCGTCGTGCATCGATTGTGAGGAATTTTTATTGTGTGTTAATTAATTTTCTTATGATATTAAGTATTGCTTATTTATTTGTTTTGTAATAATTTGTTTTTCTTGCAGACCGTTCCACCACTGTGACTTTGAGCAGTGGATTGACACTGAGATCAAGGAGTCAGACAAGCAGCATCTAGAAGGCCTGAAGGAGTGGGATGCGAAGGTTAAGGAGAGGTTTGAGCAAAGACGCAGACAGGAGGCTATAGAAAAGGAGCATAAGGAAGAGGAGGAAAGGAGGCGTGTTGCTGCGTACAGGGCGGAGAGGGAGAAGAAGCTTGAGCGTGTGCGCCGAGCGAAGGCAGCGATGGAGGAGAATCTCGATGCCCAGAGGAAGGGAAAGTGGCCTCGTTGCACTCAGTAGGTATTTGGTTTTTTCATGAGCGATGTCGTGTAGCCCTGGACTTTTTTACTATGTTGTAATGCACTCTGCTTTTATTTCAGATGAACTTATTCCCTAGATTTTTTTATTATGTTGTAATGCACTATGCTTTTATTTCAGATGGTCTTATGCCCTGTACTTCGTTAACTATCCTAGACTGTAGTGCTACTGTTTGTATCACTGAAAAGGCTACTTGTGCTATTGCAGTCACTGAAAAGGCTATAAGTACTGTTGCAGTCAATGAAAAGTCTATTTGAAAACTCACTGAAAAGCCTAGATTCGTTTACTATTGTATCCGTATAGCAACAGTAGCAAGGTTCGCCAGCTTTAGGAGGGGCGTGTACCTCTCGTCGTAGACCATGGTCGTAGAGGCCTCATGTGTCATTGGCCTCAGCACATTCAAAACCTGCAAAAAAAAGACAAGCATTAAAAAATATTAGTTCATGTCACTTTATAAAGAGCATGGACTATAGAGCAAAAGATGAACAATGCACTGTTTCATACGAATTATTGAATATATCTCTCCGTTCTCGATCCTCCGAGCCCAGTGGTGCTCATCGAACCTTGGATCAAGAAGGGGGAACTGATCCATCCTGTAACATAAGGAATGCCAAAGCATTAGTATAAGTTAAAGCATGTATATGTGGTACAAAGTAACATAACAATAAAAAAACAAAAGTAAACCAATGCACTATTACACAAAGCAATTTAAGTAGCTAGCTTGGTGGATACCTGTTGTCTAAGTAGTTCAGGACATTTTCTCTTATTGTGGCCCGTCTTATGGCAACCAGAGCAACGGCTCTTTTGGGTGTCCTCTACAAAATGTGTCCCAACCTTACTCGTGGTTGATCTACCTTTCATGGCTTGGTCCATGTCCATCCTGAACGGCTTCCACCGCCTAGGTCCTCTACTCTTCCAGAGTAAACCAAGATCAGCCACATACTTGGGCCATCATAAGTAGGCCATTGACTCTCATCAAGAAATGGCTCGAACTGAGGATTCTAGGTGCTCATTAGGTTCCTCAAAGAGAACTCCGCGGCCATACGGGGAGGGACCTCAGCGTCAACACGTCTAAGGCGACAGGATGTAATCATCTGAGAGCAAGGCCTATGGTATATGGTCAGTTTTCCACACGTACACTTGTTCTCATTGATCACTACTTTATGTTTTCGAGCATCTCGGTCTTCACCACTAATGTTAGTTTCACCACCCTCTAGAATCTCATATCCATGGTTGATCGGATTGAAACATGAACCCTTCTATCGTTTAGACTTTTTCTTTGAGAAAACTAGTTCCTGAGATGCTAAAAGTGGCCAAGCTTTGCCTGCTGTCCATAGAGACCTCGCATGCTTCTTCCTCAAAATGAACCAAGCATTCAACTTGTAGAAGGTGAATGAGGCAATAGCAGTCATAGGCAGACCACGACAACCTCTTAGAAGGCTATTGAACATCTCTGCCATGTTACTAGTCATGAAGCCCCATCTCCAGCCTTTGGTGTCATATGCAAGTGACCACTTATCCTTCGACGCCATCAACTCGCTCAAGAATTGCCTGCCATCAACATTTGTGGCTAACTTTAGGGCATCTAGCTTGTCTTTGAATAATTGAACCTCTTGCTGCCTGCAAACCTCCTCAAATAATTTGAAGTTGTCCTTTGTGTGATCACGCCTTATAAGATTCTGAGCAAGGTGTCTGGTGCACCACCGGTGATGTATTTGTCTGTAACCAGGAATCTCTTGTTCTATGGCATTCAGAATGACAGCATGCCTATCGAATATCACACAAACATCACGTCCTAGACCAATTACCACTTGTCTTACTAGCCTGAGAAACCAACACCAACTATCTGTGTCCTCCTTCTGAACAATCGCAAAGGCCAATGGCACAAGCTGGTCTTCTACATCTATCCCAATACAAACAAGCATTGTGCCTTCAAATTTCCCTGTAAGAAAGGTCCCGTCAATTGAGACGACGGGCCTGCAATGCTTGAATGCTTCGATGCTCTGCCCGAACGCCCAAAAGGCCCTTCCAAATACCTAGCTACCATTCCTTGTTTCACCCTCCTTAGGTAAATACTCGAAGTGCATCCTAGGATTTACAGCCCTCATTGCGTTCAACATTACAGGGAGGCGCTCATAAGCTTCTTCCCAATTTCCAAATATTATTTCTAGTGCACGCTGCTTTGCCCTCCATGCTTTTCCATACTTGACATAGTAATTGTACCGTTGGAAGATGATCTCAACCAACGCGGACACTGTAATGGTTGGTATATGCTTCACCACGGGGCATAACTGCCTTGCAATGAACCTAGAATTGAGTTGCAGATGGTTCTCTTCTGCCTCAGCAGTGGCACAAACATGTGGTTGCTTCATTGAGGTAATCTTCCATTTGCCTGCCTTCGTCTTCCTAGCACATACTCTCCAACCACACTGTTGTTCTTCACAAGCAACAGTGTATCTCTTCTCCTTGAATGAATTGATGACCCTAAAAGGTCGGTTGTGTACAATGGAGTACTCTTGCAACCATGTTTTCAACTCATCCATGGTAGCAAACAATATGCCCTTCCGTATGATGAGGCAACCGCTAACATCAGACACTGTTGTATCACTTGGCCCACCATCAGCTACTGCCCTATGACCATGGCTAAGGTCCTCGAAATCACCAACTAGTGGATCTCTCCAAGGCAAGACCCTAGACAATATCTCTATTTCCCTAAAATTGAGACGACCAACAGGGTGATCGTCATCAGAGTCTTCGGCTATCTCCTCTACGAAGGATTCATCATCTCTAGCTATCTCCATGTCAAAACGGTTCGTAGCCCTAGCATCACCAAAGTCTTCTTCACCACTAAGATCATCTTCGTCGCTAAGCTCATCCTCAATAGAAAAGTCTCCGCTAGCGTTGTCCAAACCTTCTTCTGCATCACCAATTACATAATCATCATCCTCTTCATCACTATCATGATTGCCCTCACCATCGGCAACCGCATTCTCCTCCTCATCTCCACCGTAGCTGTCGGTGTTTCGTACAAGCACCGGCAAGTAAATTTATAGTAATGCGCGTTAGGCTCGGATGGTGCGCTAAAGGACACAAGATTTATACTGGTTCGGGCCAAAAGTCCCTACGTCTAGTTTGTTGCTGCTCGTGTTATTAGCACCGTGAACGGTTGTAGTAAGGGGTACAAATGATCGAGAGAGGGACTGGTCCCAAGTCTCTGATGGAAGGGTTGAAGGGAGGTCAAGAGGTTCGAAGCCACTTGACTGTGTGTATCTAAGTGTCGTATTGTTCGGTCTTAAGAGTGCGTCTGATGGAGGAAGCGCACCCCCTTTTATAGAGGAAGGGGGTCGCTTTTACAAGGGCGAGGGTTTAGAATGTATACTCTACTTAGTCTTGTGGCTCACGTTTACCCAATCCTCCTCCTTCATTCTGATGAGTGCGAAGGAAGATAGGCACCTACAATACTATTGATGTCTCTGTAGAATGTTAGGTTGATCACAGAATGCTGCCCTGCGCAGGGTGTGGGCTATAGTATAGTGGTTTTGACTTATTGGCCTCTCCCAGCCTTGCTCCGCACGCCTTCTGGTTCCTGTGAGTCTTCGTCGGAGGGATGAGGGGTCGGGGTCCGGAGCAACGACGTGGTCAAGGCCTTCTGACTTGGTGGACCTGAGGGGTCAGGAAGCGGGTGCCGCTCCCTTGGCTCCATAGCACGGTGATGGAATGTCCGTCATGCATGGAGATATTAAGTCCTTTTCTGGAGCATAGCGGTTGTCGTATATCTTCGTCGGGTTGCGTGTCCCAGGGCTAAAGGCGGCGCCTATAACTCTACAAGGTGAGGAGCATGCACCTGTACAACCTTTTGGGCTCTACGGCGCCCGGAAGGGTCTAAAGCACATGTCCTGTCATCCCCTGG
This sequence comes from Miscanthus floridulus, assembly GCF_019320115.1. NCBI lineage: Eukaryota > Viridiplantae > Streptophyta > Magnoliopsida > Poales > Poaceae > Miscanthus > Miscanthus floridulus. The sequence continues at coordinate 7,590,071 of NC_089588.1, read as the reverse complement.
CAGTACTTTTCCTACCAGGGCACAGGGCATGGTCCTTGGAGCCATGGTTGACCCGAATGTCTTGTCTTGCCCTGTACTTATCATCTTGAGGGAATAGGGAGAAGTTGTCAGGGAGGATGAATCCAATCTTTAGATATGGAGCAGGGTGAGACTCGTTCCTTGCCGTCGGGCGAAACGGAGACCAATTCCTATCTCTTGGGTGAGACCGACCTCGCCCCTCCGGGGTCGGGTGAGGCGGAATGTATCCCTCAGCCCTCGGGCGAGATCGAGCCTGCCCTCAAGGCGTCGGGCGAGACGGAGTTTATCCCTTGGCCCTCGGGTGAGACCGAGCCTGTCCCAATGGCGTCGGACGAGACGGAGTTTATCCCTTGGCCCTCGGGCTAGACCGAGCCTGTCCTAATGGCATCGGGTGAGATAGAGATTAACCTTGAGCCCTCGGGCGAGGCAGAGTCATCTCCCAAAGGCATCGGGCGAGGCGGAACCAAACTCCTGTCACCCGAACAAGGGATGAAACGGCGCCCTTATGCGTCCAGAAGTTTTTCACGTTCGGTGGTTATTGGTTCCACCTTCTGGGGTACCCCGGTATTAGGTCCCCGACAGTAGCCCCCGAGCCTCTAGGTAATTCGAGTAGAACCACCTGGAGGGTGTTTTTTGACTTTGTCGAAGTTACTTTGCCAGAGGGTGCGCGCGAGCGCACCCGATGGGTGTAGCCCCCGAGCCCCCGGGTGATTCGAGTAGCGTCGCCCGGGGGGTTGTATCGGTCCCTTCGTGGGTAAGGCTGAAGGACTTAGTTTTTTATCAACTGGATGTTTTTTTGAGTGGGTCGTGGCATCCCATTCGCTGGGAACTGATTCGGGGCTGACCCAACTGGTGCTTCTGCCCTTGATTTCGGATCGTTCGCAGATCCTTTCTTAGTTGGGCCGGCCGGCGAGCTTCTGGGCCCTAGGTGGGCCAAAGAAAAAAGAACAGGCCTTCGTGGCTTGCGTTTCCCAGGTGGGTAGAGAGTCTGGATTCACCTAGGGAAGGCGAACCGTCCGTCGAGATTTTTGGGGTGAGAGGATAGGGACTGCGGGCGCGTGTCCCGCAACGTGACGCGGTGGCGTGCGTGGCAGGCCTGGAGATCGAGGTGGACGGTTGCCCTTCTCGCGTCCGTCGCCCCCTATAAAACCATGGGGTTTGCCCCCAAGGTTCCGTATTTCACTCCCCTGCCTTTGCGTTCTGAAACATCCGCCGCCAATTGTCTCGGCCTCCTGCGCCCGCATCACCACCGTCGACCGGCTTGCGCTCGTGTTGTAGCCGCCGTCAAGCTCACGCCTGCCCTCCCCCCTACTACTTTAATGGAGTTGTGGGGCAGATCAAGCATCACCTCCCGGCGTCTGGAGGGCCTCGTCCGCCGTGGCCTTCTCCGCCCACTGTCCGCCGTCCAGGAGTGGCTGCTACCTGGCGACGAGGGTGAGCCGGTGCCGCCTGAAGGGTATGTCGTCTCTTTTGCCATCTTCCATGAGCGGGGATTCAGGGTACCCACGCATAGATTCCTTCGGGGGTTGTTGGATTACTATGAGGTAGAACTGCAGCATCTAACTCCCAATGGGATTCAACACATGGCAGCGTTTGTTGCCCTGTGCGTGGGTTTCCTGGGGATCGATCCCCATTTTGATCTGTGGCGGTATTTCTTTAACATTAGTTTGTCAAAGATGAAGATTGGGGGGAAAGATGTGAACGCGTCGATGGGATGTGCCAGCATTCATCTGCGCCATACCCGGTCGAGGGGTTACCCATACATGCGTCTGGCGACATCCAATAAGGGATGGCACTCGCAGTGGTTTTATGTTAGGGATGATGTGACTGCCACCCTACCGAAGTATACTAGACGTCTTATTATGGAAGTTCCGGAGTCATGGGGCTGGGGCGTCCAGTCCAAAGACAAGAAACACATCTCCGACCTTCTTTTTGCCCTCCAAGCCCTAAAGGATCAGGGTGTAAAGGGGACGGGGATTATCGGTGCCTACCACACGAGGAGGGTGGCGCCCCTGATGGCGCGTGTGCTTCCCCTGCATTGGATGATGCCTGGGATATCGTTCGAGGGGACGGTGCTCGTTGACGAGGTGCTCCCTTACTCGGAAGTGGCGCAGCGCATCAAGGAGGCGACAGAGCCGACGAAGGATTCTGCAGGCAGGGTCCTCGACATTGTGTATCCGGTGCCCGGACACCCCCCAATGCGGCCGGAGCCTGGATTCTTTGAATTCGTAAGCCCTCTTCTCCCGTGCTCTTTTCTTTTTCCTGGATCTCCATTTTTTAACACTTGCTTTATGACGTTGGGACCAGCCGAGGGGGCTGGTCTTCAAGGACAGTCCGATTCAACTGCCGAAGGACAAGGTCATGGCGGCGGCGAATCGACTCACGGCCGAGCGGGACAAGAAAGCAAGGGAGGAGATGAAGAAGGCGAAACGACTGAAGCAGGAGGCACAGGATCAGGGAGAGGACGTGAGCAGCGAGGACGACGACGACGATGATGATGATGATGACGACGACGAGGTAGCCATCGGCGTGGATTGGGACGTCCTGGAGGACGAGGACACGCTGACAAGTGGCCACCCATCCGTGCAGGGGCCCTTCCCTTTCCACGCGGAGGGAAGTGAATCGATGAGGTCAGTGGAGGCCGGTGAGTCCGCCGCTTCGCACAGTGTGCCGGTCGAGGACCGGTGGACGGGGAAGGGCGGGCTTGTTGCCACCAACCCCGAGGCGACAATGGAGGGGAGCCGCTCTGGTGCTGCACCCCGTGAGACGATGGAGGGGGGCGGCTCTGGTGCCGCGCCCGACGAGATGAACCCCCCTGCCCCGGAGCGGGGGGTAGGCTTGAAACGGTCCTGCCCAGATGAGTCAGGGCAGGGATCTAGGGATCCATCCCCAAAACGCTTCCGCCGGCCGAGGACGTCAACGTAAGCTGCTGATTCCCCTGTTTTCATCCTTTTTCCATTTCTATTTTGACTTAATGGTTATTACCTTAGTGCAGGTTCTTGCGGACAGGTCACCCCCTAGGGCTGGCGCCTAAGAAGAGTCTCGCCCTTCAAGTGAGACAGATGGCATCGCCTGGAGTCACCCCCGTTTCGGGCAGGAGTGGTGCCGACATCAGGGCCGCGTTGGCCGACCCGACGGCGCCCGTGGTGGCTCCCACGCCCGCGGAGATTACTGAGCGAGCGGCCTCCTTCATGGCGAACGTGGAATAGCCGGTCGAGGGCCGCATACCACCGGTGGAGGTGGTCGTGACCGCGCTAAGCCAGGATCAGCCAGGCATGATCGTGGTGGTGCCCGAGGGTGTAGTGCAATCCACGCCACCAGAGGCCCAGGTGGATCCGCCCGTGGCGCTCGAAGTGGCCCAGACGGAGGAGGGTCCAGCCGGAGGGTCCTCGAGTGCGGCGGTGGTGCCGCACAGGGTCAAGAGGGAGCCGCCCCTGGCCCCTTTGTTGGGAGGAAGCCGCTCCCCTGCGCGGGGGGAGCCGCCGCTCCAGTGGATGGCCGCTCAGGACCCGACGTCGGCTCTTTTCTCGCTCGATGATCATTCTGAGAGCATGGAGCGGGAGGGTCTTGACATCGGGATCTCGACCATGCTGAATGCCCTGGACCAGGCTAGAGGAGACCTCCGTGAGATCGTTATCCCTACTACCCAGGTATTTTCTGGGCTTTCTTCTTTCTTCGCATGTTTTTGTGTTTTCGCATTTCTGATACCCGGCTTCTTCCTCTTCAGGTTCTTGTTGCTCGTAGCAGGAATAAATCCCAATTCCTCCGCGAGCAGAAGGCGGAGTGGGATCGCCTCTCTGAGGAGGCCCGGCTACAAGCAGACATGGCCGCCCAGCTTGCTACCGCCCAGGAGCGAGAGGCCCAGGCACGTCAGGACGCGGAGGAGGCCCATGGGATGTTCGAGGATCTATCGACGAGGTCTAAGCTGGATGGGGAGGAGATTGCTAGGCTCCAAAAAGAGCGAGACAAGCTACTGCAGAGGAATGCCGCGGCCAATGAGAAGGCCGGCGAAGTCCTGAAGGAGCTGGAGATGGAGCGGGAACTCCGGTGGGAGGCCGAGAGTAGGGCCACGGCCCTCCAGTAGAAGGTGGACGAGGACGTCGAGGTGGTCCGCTCTCTCTGGGCGGAGCTCGGTGATGCGGTGAACCGAAGGTTGAGCGCTGAAAACGTCTCCGTCAAGCTGGAAAAAGAGGCTGCCTATGCACGAAGGGCCCTTCAGGTTGAGAGCGATGAGCACAATCTTCTACAAGCTGCGGTCGGGGTGGTCCTTAATGCCCTGAATGTGACGGAGCCGGTGGAGACCAGCCCACTCGCGGCTCGTGTCGTAGGTATCACATCTCGGGTGGGCCAGCTTGAGGAGAGTGCCTTTCACGCCGGGATTACCCAGACCTTCACCGTCGCCCACGCTCATTACGAGAAGGAAATCAACCTGAAGGTGATGAGCGAAGGCTTCCCGTCCACCTACGAGGATGAAGAGCTGGAGGAAATGGAGGAGATGGTTGCTCCCCTTGCGAAAAACCTGGCAGACAATCTGAAAGAGATGGTTCTCCCTCTGCGGGAGTAATTAGTCGAACAATTTTGAGAACAACTTATATGTAATATGTGGACAAGTGTCGGTATTTTTTGAGTCTGGACGCTTTTTCATGATTTTGCATCGTAATTTTGTTTTGTTTGATTTTTTGCGATCTTACCAATCTGTTCCCCTGAATTATGCCACTGGTCATGATGCGAGGAGATTGTTTCGAAAGAAAGAAAGGAGGTAGCCGTACCTTAACCAGCCCCCGAGTAAGGTCCGACCCCCTGCATTTGCTGGGGTCGGGGGTTACTGGAGATTGGAACTGTGGTTTTGGTGATAGGGTCGACGAAGTCCATGGATGTCATCGCAATATTCCCCACCCTGTCTTCCAACAGAAATCCCCTACTGGGGACTCTATGGGCTCGGCAAGGTGGGGCCTTTGAACCTGTGTCCCTGTATTGATTGGCTCGAGCCCCTGAGCCTTGTTAGGGTCTGATAGGGGTCGGCCGTTATTTGCGTGTTACCCCGTCCTCAGTTTTCGCAATCGGAGGGGCTGAGTGAACGACACTTGTCTCGATGGCTCGAGTATCGTGCTCAACGAGCTCACTAACGGGTACGTTCGTGTGGAATCTGGGTCCATCATTTGCTGATGGGGTCAGCAGAGCCCTCTGGTGGCACTCCACTACTTCTTAACCCGCCTCCCGGCAGATGTCTGAGCCGTTCGATAGGCTCTGGTGGCCCGATGGCCTCTCCTCGATGGAGATTCTGTGGGTTTGGCTCGGGGTTAGAATCGAACGAGAGAAGGTCGAGACGTCCCTGTCCGCTTCTGAGCGGGGTCAGGCAGGGCCGCTGGGGCTTGTCTCGGTTATCTCTCCCTAGCTCTGTTTGGCATGAGGCGGCCTCGAGCCCTTCGCGGGCCGATCTTTGAACCTCGGCCTGTGGTCGCCTATATCGAATGAGGCGACAGCCGTTTCGTGATGCGACACGAAGCGTTGGGATATTTTGCCTACATATAATATAATTGAAATGAAGGCGGGGTCGGCAACGTTACCTTGGCGGTATGAGTGACGAAAGGCTCCTACCAAATGTGTCCACGCAGGGTTCAGACCCTGATGTTTGCGATGAGGTTGGAGTAACCTACATAAGAATTGCTATTCTTTGTTTTTCGTATCTCGGTGGCGATCCGAGCCGTTTAATTAACTTGGGGAACCTGACAGCTTCTCCTTTGGGAGAGACTCTGTAGGCGGACCCCTCCGAACCCTTCTTGAGAAGGCAGACGTTGAAGTCGGAGACGTGAGGGGCGTTTGAGCATGGTTTTTCTGGTGAACGGAAACACCGTAGCCACCGAGGCGTAGGGTCTGCCAGTTCGTCCAGTTTTACTCAAAGTTCTATGCCCGTATTCTATACTCCTGGTTTCAAGCGTACGGAGGGGTCGGGTGAAGAGGATGTCTAGACTGGTAGTCATCCTCGGTAGCCCCCGAGTGATGTTCGTGTCCCCGCCGTTTGACGGGGTCGGAAACTCGTGAATGAATTTTAATGCATAAAGTAAGAAAGCTGAGATGCTTATCTTTCTTTGGACGTTCGTTCGTCGTGTCTTCTAGGCCGAACGGCCGACCCAGGAGATCCAAAAGGTCCTGTCGTCGGATCGTCCGTGGTCCTGCATGGGGAGGTGAAGGGCTGTCTGTCTATGTGGGCGCCTTAATTGCCACGTCCGGAGTGGGTCAGTAGCGGGCCATACCCAGGCAGTGCTCAGTTTGACCAAAGAGGGACGCCTCATCAACCGGGGGTGCGTCCCGTCAGTTCCGGCGCGTCCCCTCAGATATCAATCAGCATTGATTCCGTATTTAAAGAGGGGAAGGGAGAGGGTTTTTCGTCCAACCTTTTGCCTTTCCTTAGCTACCGCACCTCCTCTTTAAATAGGGAGGGGGAGAGGAGTTCTCATCCCACTTCCTCTTCTGCCTCCGAGCCGCTATCTCTCCTTCTTCCTTTCCGCCGAACGCGTCCGTGCGTCGCGGCAATTCCTGAGTGAGGAAGAGTAATGCTAGAGAGAGAGAGAGAACTCACAAATTTGCTCGCGAGTCTGGTGCGTGATGTCGAGCCAGAGGTTATCCAATGTAGATGAGATGGTGCATGCTGCCCTTGCTGAGGAGTCGCTGCTGTCGAAGGAGAAGAGGCGCCGGTGGGCGTCGTACGTCGTCAACTGCGCCGTCGTCCGCTGTGCTCCTCCTTTGGCGGGAGGCGTTTCCTGCCCATACGCCGTAGTCAGGGTTATGGCTGGGGATGATGGCGTAGTCCCCAGATGCCCTGGCGGTGGCGTCGCTGTCGAGGTTGCGGCTGACGATGATGGCGTAGTCCCCAAACGCTCCGGCGGAGGCGTCGCAGATGGTGGCGCCTTCGAGGATCCAGCGAAGCGGCGGGATACCGGGATGTCGCCGATGGAGAGCGTGGCATGGCGACCGCAGTAGATGAGCTGGCCCATGTACATGCCCCGGGCGTCGTCGATGGAGAGCGTGGCGCGGCGACCGCAGTAGTAACTTGTAGTAGAGCTAAGCAGAGACTGTAATGAAATAACTTTGTGGGGAAGCCCCCGAGTAAACAGTCCTCTAAATTTATAAGTATATTGTTCCTTTTTGTAATGAAATCACTTTGTAAGTGACGAATCTGTGCAAAAAATGAACAAAATTACATCCTTTGCTTATGGCAAGCATTTTTTTATCTTTCTCCTTTCTGTAGGAATGATTTTAGTGCTTTCCGACCCTTCTCATGGTCTAAGTCATAAGAAGCTAGGAACGTGGGTGAACTAATTCTGATTGAACTGGTGAGCAAAGAGGTTGCAGCCACTGGGGCGTGGGTGTCTCGCAGTCCTACCAGTTGTATTCAGAATTGATTCCCAAAATCTTAGCCCTTGGGACTCGTTTATGAGGCGAATGGAAAACTTAGAGAATGTTTGTAAGTATAACACAAGAGTTTTTTGCAAGCGTAATACTTGTATTACATATGTCATATGTTACGATCAAATGCCAGCCCCCGAGTGGGGTCTGTCCCCTCGCGATTTGCAGGGGTCGGAAGTCACTAAGGATTGGGGTTTTGTTATGACAAAATCTGATAAGGAAGAAGTGTAAGCTTATTTTAAGGATAGAAACGACGTAGCTGCTCGATGTTCCAGGCGTTGGTGAAGACCTCGCCATTGATGGTTTTCAACCGGTAGGCGCCTGGGTGAAGTACTTCCGCGACGACGTAGGGCCCTTCCCAGGGCTGGGAGAGTTTGTGGTGGTCCTTGTTGCTCTACACAAGACGGAGGACGAGGTCTCCGACGTTGAAGGCTCGACCCCGCACCCGTCGGCTGTGGTACCGTCGCAGCGCCTGCTGGTACTTAGCCGAACGGAGGAGGGCGATGTCGCGGGCTTCATCTAGCTGGTCCATGGCGTCTTGGTGAGATGCTTCGGCCCCCTGTTCGTCGTATGCTCTGATTCTTGGTGCTCCGTAGTCGAGGTCCGTTGGGAGAACGGCCTCGGAACCATAGACCATGAAGAAAGGTGTGTAGCCGGTGGCCCGGCTAGGAGTTGTCCTTAGGCTCCAGAGCATAGCCGGGAGTTCAGCTAGCCAACGTGCGCCGAATTGTTCAATCGGTTGAAAATTCTGGGTTTGAGGCCTTGAAGAAGCATGCCGTTTGCGCGCTCGACCTGCCCGTTCGTCCGGGGGTGTGCGACGGCTACCCAATCGATCCGGATGTGTTGTTCATCATAGAATCGAACGAATTTCCTACCGGTGAACTACGTGCCTTTGTCCGTGATGATGGAGTTCGGTACTCCAAAGCGATGGACGATGTCGAGGAAGAACAGCACGGCTTGCTCGAATTTGATCGTGGATATTGGTCGAGCTTCAATCCATTTTGTAAACTTGTCTATGGTGACAAGCAGGTGGGTAAAGCCCCCGGGTGCCTTTTTGAGTGGCCCAACCAGGTCGAGCCCCCAGACCACAAAGGGCCATGTGTGGGGATCATCTGGAGAGCCTGGGCCGGGAGGTGTGTTTGCCGAGCGTAGTACTGGCACCCTTCGCAGGTGCGTACAATTTGCTCGGCATCGGCTACTGCGGTGAGCCAGTAGAAACCTTGTCGGAATGCATTTCCAACCAAGGTTCTTGGTGCGGCGTGATGACCGCAGACTCCACCGTGGATGTCGCCCAGCAGGAGTTTTCCCTGTTTGCCAGGGATACAGAGTTGCAGAATTCCGATGTGACTTCGTTTGTAGAGTTTGTCCTCTACAAGAACGAAGGACTTGGCGCATCGTGCGAGTCGTCGGGCTTCCGTCTTGTCTACCGGTAGCATGTTGTGAAGGAAATAGTTGAGGTAAAGCGTTCTCCAGTCATCGGGAGGGTTGGACTCCACTGCTGGGTCCTCTTCTAGCTCCATGACCTTGTGGTCGGGCAGAGCAGTCGGTGGATCAGCCCTGGGGGTCGGACTAGAAGGGCCATCGTCGGCTTGTTCTGACCCCGCGTAGCGTACCAAGGGTTTGTGTTGATCACTGGCAAAGACGCCTGTTGGGACTAGCTCTCGGCCGGATGCTGCTTTTGCAAGCGTGTCAGCCGCTTCGTTGAGGCACCTGGGGATGTGATTGAGTTCGAGGCCGTCGAATTTGTCGTCCAGCCGTCGGACTTCTTGACAGTATGCCTCCATCTTGGTGTCATGGCAGCATGACTCTTTCATGACCTGGTTGACGACCAGCTGAGAGTCACCCCTGACGTCGAGGCGTCGGATGCCTAGCTCGATGGCGATTCGTAGGCCGTTGATGAGCGCTTCGTATTCCGTAGTATTGTTTGATGAGGGGAAATGGAGCCGAACCATGTACCTCATGTGGACCCCGAGGGGAGATACAAAGACTAGTCCTGCTCTGGCGCCCTTCTTCATCAGCGATCCATTGAAGTACATTGTCCAGTACTCTTGATCGACAGCTGCCGGTGGCATCTGGACCTCGGTCCACTCCGCGATGAAGTCAGCCAGTACCTGAGATTTGATCGCTGTTCGAGGGGCATAAGAAATGCCCTGATCCATCAGCTCGAGTGCCCACTTTGAGGTTCTTCCCGTAGCGTCATGGCTATGGACTACCTCGTCGAGGGGGAACAATGTCACTACTATCACGGGGTGTGACTCAAAGTAGTGGCGTAGCTTTCTTTTGGTGATGAGGACGGCGTAGAGGAGTTTCTGGATTTGGGAGTAGCGGGTCTTGGAGTCGGATAACACCTCGCTGATGAAATACACAGGGCGCTGCACCTTGAAGGCATGCCCCTCTTCCTCTTGCTCTACTACTAAGGCGGAGCTAACCACTTAGGTGGTGGCCGATATATAGAGTAGGAGGGATTCTCGGTTGCATGGAGGGACTAAGATCGGCGGTTTTGTTAAAAATTGCTTAACCATGTCAAGCGCCTCCTGAGCCTCGATCGTCCACTCGAAGCGGTCGGCTTTCTTTAGGAGTCGATAAAGGGGGAGTCCTTGTTCGTCAAGGCACGAAATGAATCGGATGAGGGCGGCGAGGCACCCTGTGATTCGCTAAACCCCCTTTATGTTTTGGATCGGGCCCATCCTTGTGATGGTTGTTATCTTCTCCGGGTTGGCTTCGATGCCACGCTCGGAGACGATAAAGCCGAGCAGCTTGCCTCTCGGGACCCCGAAAACACATTTTTCGGGATTGAGTTTAATGCCGTTTGCCCGGAGCTTCGCAAAGGTTTGCTCAAGGTCGGCGACCAGGTGGTTAGCTCGTTTGGTTTTGACTATGATGTCATCAACATAGGCCTCAACGGTTCGCCTGATGAGGTCTCCGAAGCAATTGAGCATACAGCGCTGGTACATTGCCCCAGCATTCTTCAGGCCGAATGGCATTGAAACGTAGCAAAACGATCCGAAGGGGGTGATAAAAGATGTTGCGAGCTGGTCGGACTCTTTCATCGCGATTTGATGGTAGCCAGAGTATGCGTCAAGGAAGCAGAGGGTTTCGCACCCCGAGGTGGAATCAACTATTTGGTCTATTCGTGGTAAAGGAAACGGATCCTTTGGACACGCTTTGTTGAGGCCAATATAATCGACACACATTCTCCATTTTCCGCTCTTTTTTCGGACAAGAACAGGATTTGCTAACCACTCTGGGTGGTATACTTCCTTAATGAATCCTGCGGCCAGTAGTTTGGCTATCTCTTCGCCGATGGCCCTGCGTTTCTCCTCGTCGAAGCAGCGCAGGCGTTGCTTCACCGGCTTGGAGCCTGGGAGGATCTGGAGAGTATGCTCGGCGACCTCCCTCGGGATGCTCGGCATATCTGAGGGTCTCCACGCAAAGATGTCTTTATTGGCGCGGAGGAAGTCGACGAGCGCGCTTTCCTATTCGGAGGAGAGCGCGGCCCTGATACGGACTTTTTTTGCCCTCGGAGCTGCTGGGATCCAAGAGGACCTCCCTGGAGCCTTTTGCCGATTCGAATGACCTGGTTGATTTCTTTGCGTCGGGTGCCTCTTTAACGACCTTCTCCCTAAGGGTGGTGAGCTCTTCGGAGGCGATGACTGCGGATGCGTGTCCGCAGCATTCGACCTCGCACTCGTAAGCATGCTGGAAGGAGGTGCCGATGGTGATGACCCCGCGGGGGCCCGGCATCTTCAGCTTCAGGTACGTATAATTGGGAACGACCATGAACTTCGCGTAGCATGGTCACCCCAGTATGGCGTGGAAAGTCCCCGGGAACCCCACTACATCGAAGGTGAGGGTCTCAGTCCGATAGTTGGACCGTTCCCCAAAAGTGACGGGCAGGTCGATCTGCCCCAGTGGTACGGCTTGCCTCCCAGGCACGACGCCATGGAAAGGTGCTCGGATGGGATGGAGGTTCATCCGGTCGACGCCCATCTCGTCGAGCGTTTTGGCGTACATGATGTTGAGGCCGCTGCCTCCATCCATCAGTACTTTGGTGAGCCGCTTTGGATCGACGATCGGATCGATGACAAGCGGGTACCTTCCTGGGTGTGGGACAGCATTCGGATGGTCGGTCCGATCGAAGGTTATGGCCGATTCCGACCACCGGAGGAAGGCTGGCGTGGCTGGTCCGGCGGTATAGACCTCACGACGTGCGAGCTTCTGGCGACGCTTGGAGTCATAGACCGTTGATCCTCCAAAGATCATGAGGGCGCCGGTCGGTGTTGGGAAGGCGTCGTCCTTCTCCTCTGCGTCGTCTATGGTGGGAACAGGTTCCTTCCTCTGCTCCCTTTTGTTGAGGCCCCTGGCCAAGTACTTGCGCATGAGGCCGCAATCCTTGTATAGATGCTTGGCCGGGAAGGTGTGGTTTGGGCACGGCCCCTCGAGCATTTTCTCGAAGTGGTTCAGAGTGCCTTCCGCGGGCTTGCGGTCGGCAGCGGCCATGAGCGAGTTGTCGCGCCGTTGCTTCTTATTTTTCTTTTTGGCGGGATAGTTGGAGGCGCCTTCGCCGGCGTCCTCGTCCCGCCTCATCTTTCCGTCGGAGCGATCAAAGATGGCTCCGACCGCCTCCTCTCCAGAGGCATGACTGGTGGCGATGTCCAGGAGTTCCTTGGTAGTTTGCGGGCCCCTGCATCCTAACTTGTGGACCAGGGATTCACAGGTTGTTTCGGACAGAAAGGCTCCTATCACGTCGGCGTTGGCGACGTTAGGGAGCTCGTTGCACTGTCGAGAGAAGCGTTGAATGTACTCGCGAAGGGTTTCATCGGTCTTCTGGCGGTAGTTCTTGAGGTCCCATGGGTTTCTAGGGCGTTTGTACGTGCCTTAGAAGTTGCCCACAAAGATCTCCGTCAGATCCGCCCAACTCTGAATAGCATTGGACGGTAGGTGCTCCAGCCATGCTCGCGCCGAGTCAGCCAAGAACAGCGGGAGATTGTGAATAATGAAATTGTCATCACTCGTACCACCGGCCTAACATGCATGCCGATAGTCTTCGAGCCAAAGCCTGGGATTTGTTTCGCCAGAATATTTAGGGATGTTGGTAGGCGGTCGATGCCTTAGGGGGAACGCAGCATTAAGGATGTGTCGGCCGAAGGCCTGAGGGCCTAGCAGGCCAGGGCTCAGGCTTCGGTCCTCGTTGCTGTCGTAGCGTCCGCCACGTCGGGGATGATAGCCGCGGCATGCTGCTTCTCCATCGTCGCCGTGGGCACGTCTCTGAACGTCGATGATGCTGCGTACGTTGCGGCCATGGCTGAGGCATTGATGTACTGGGACGATGGAGGGCTGCCCGCTGGCTGGCGGTGTTTGGTGAACGGACACGTCCTTGGTGGGACGCACTGAGGGCGTGTGCTGGCTGGTGTCGGGTTTGCGTCGTCGAGACAACGAACTTTCCGCCTGCTACGTCACTGCACGCTCGAGCAATGTGCGAATCTCCTGGCGAGCGCGGCGATCCTCGGACGTCGCGGCCTCCGAAAAGCCATGCAGCAAGGTGGTTGCTACGGCGATGTTCTGGCTGGCTCGGGCAAAGCGAGGAAGGGCCCCATCGTCGGTGAGGATCCTTTGATGTACGGTGCGGGCCGTGGCGCGCGCGCGCCCCCCGTCTTTGCGGCGTTCAATCTCGCGATTGATGTCCGCGTACTCCCGGACGAGCCCTTGCCTGGCCTCATCGATCTCTTGCTGACGGGCCCTCAGCTGCTCCATCCTTAGGCGAGATGGGGCTGTCATCTCTTCCCCGGATCTGCTATCAGGGTTGTTTGTAGGGGTGACCTCTTCCCTGGAGGCACTTGCGACGTGACCTTCGGGGGTCTACGTCATGAAGCACTCCTGGGAAGGGTGGTGGATCCCCCTACTAGAATCTGAGCTAGAGAACGATCCCGGCTCCTCATTGAGGAGCTCGTAGAGGGTCTCCGTATCCTGCTCAATCGCCCCCACGAACTCGATGTCCGTGGGTGATTGAACCATACGTAGCGCCAGAAGGCGGCCAGCGGTCGCCGCAGCATTGCGGAGACCGAACAGAAACGCTGTCGGGGCGCTCCATACGGACCCTTCCGGACCCAGGGTGGCGTTGTGAGAGGCCTCCTTTGATGACGGGACTCCCCGAGAGTTGCCCGGCGGGCCCTTAAGCCTAAGACGGCTAAGGTTGATGGAAGGGGGAGATGGGGTGACTGAGTGAGTCAGCACCAGCTCTCCTCCTAGTGTGATGATGAAATCTAGGTCGCCGAAACACACGTGTGCGCTCGGGGCCCAGGTGATTGCGTGGGTGGCCATCTGAGGCCTGATTTGGAACGCGCAAGCTCCCCTACCTGGTGCACCAACTGTCGGTGTTTCGTACAAGCACCGGCAAGTTAATTTATAGTAATGTGCATTAGGCTCGGATGGTGCGCTAAAGGACACAAGATTTATACTGGTTTGGGCCGAAAGTCCCTACGTCCAATTTGTTGCTGCTCGTGTTATTAGCACCATGAATGGTTTGTAGTAAGGGGTACAAACGATCGAGAGAGGGACTGGTCCCAAATCTCTGATGGAAGGGTTGAAGGGAGGTCAAGAGGTTTGAAGCCACTTGACTGTGTGTATCTGAGTGTCGTATTGTTCAGTCTTAAGAGTGCGTCTGATGAAGGAAGCGCATCCCCTTTTATAGAGGAAGGGGTCGCTTTTACAAGGGTGAGGGTTTAGGATGTATACTCTACTTAGTCTTGTGGCTCACGTTTACCCAATCCTCCTCCTTCATTCTGATGAGTGCGAAGGAAGATAGGCGCCTACAATACTGTTGATGTCTCTGTAGAATGTCAGGTTGATCACAGAATGCTGCCCTACACAGGGTGTGGGCTGTAATACAGTGGTTTTGACTTATTGGCCTCTCCCAGCCTTGCTCCACACGCCTTCTGGTTCCTGTGAGTCTTCGTCGGAGGGACGAGGGGTCGGGGTCCGGAGCGACGATGTGGTCAAGGCCTTCTGACTTGGCGGACCTAAGGGGTCAGGAAGCGGGTGCCGCTCCCTTGGGTCCATAGCACGGTGACAGAATGTCCGTCGTGCGTGGAGATATTAAGTCCTTTTCTGGAGCATAGCGATTGTCGTATATCTTCATCGAGTTGCGTGTCCTAGGGCTGAAGGCGGCGCCTACAACTCTACAGGGTGAGGAGCACGCACCTGTACAACCTTTCGGGCTCTACGGTGCCCGGAAGGGTCTAAAGCACCTGTCCTGTCATCCCCTGGCAGTACTTTTCCTGCCAGGGCATAGGGTATGGTCCTTGGAGCCATGGTTGACCCGAACGTCTTGTCTTGCCCTGTACTTATCATCTTGAGGGAATGGGGAGAAGTTGTCAGGGAGGATGAATCCAATCTTTAGATATGGAGCAGGGTGAGACTCGTTCCTTGCCGTCGGGCGAAACAGAGACCAATTCCTATCTCTTGGGTGAGACCGACCTCGCCCCTCCGGGGTCGGGCGAGGCGGAATCTATCCCTCAGCCCTCGGGCGAGATCGAGCCCGCCCTCAAGGCGTTGGGCGAGACGGAGTTTATCCCTTGGCCCTCGGGCGAGACCGAGCCTGTCCCAATGGCGTCGGGTGAGACGGAGTTTATCCCTTGGCCCTCGGGCGAGACCGAGCCTGTCCCAATGGCGTCGGGCGAGACGGAGATTAACCTTGAGCCCTCGGGCGAGGTAGAGTCATCTCCCAAAGGTGTCGGGCGAGGCGGAACCAAACTCCTGTCACTCGAACAAGGGATGAAACGGTGCCCTTATGCGTCCAGAAGTTTTTCACGTTCGGTGGTTATTGGTTCCACCTTCTGGGGTACCCCGGTATTTGGTCCCCGACAGTAGCCTAGTTGTGTGACAAGTATTTCTTCTTCAGACAAAGGACCATAACCTATGTGAGCGGGGGAAGATGGGCATGCTTCGAAGTTATCATTTCCTAAGTCGGACTCCTTACTTATTACTAAATCCAAAGATCGCACTTTTGAGGCCAATACAACTGCCTTGTAATCATTCCATTCAGACTCGCTTGTAATTTTGAGCAACCTCTTGATCCGAGGACCCTTCGACGACCCAACATCTATGACACCTTCAAACTGAACATGCATGTCTCCTTCATTCCAGCCTAACTTAACCTTCACTCGCTCCACTAACTGGGTCAAAGATGGTGTTTCAGAAAAAATCAACAACTCCTCACACATGTCCAGAAATTCCAAACTATCATCTCTTATCCTAACAATACGGCCTCCATGATGCAACCTCACTAATTTATCCATCTACAGCCATCACACAACAAGTAGTGTCACCTATCAATATATCATGCGAGTTTCAATCCAATAAGTAGAAACTAAAATATATCATTTCATCTTTTTCAACCCCAACAACATAATCATTTCTAGTCATAAAAAATTAAAATCTAATGACCAACAAATAACTAAAATACATACTAACCCTAATGACCAACAAATAACTAACCCTAATGACACCTACAATAAACAAAGAACCCTAATGACCAAAATAACTAGAAAACAAACTAACCTAACATGTTCAGCACATAAAATAGTTAAACAACAATGCACTCAATCAACCTAAGCCATACATTTTGCAAATGCAAATACACATATACCAAAACACCATACACCCATGATTCCACATGATTAGAGACAATGCAAGCACATCTACACGGATAGATTGGAGGAGGGGAGGGACCGTTACCTCGAGGAAGCTTCGAGAGACGAGATCCGGGCACCTAGGGTCGCATTTGGGGGCAAGGGTTTCGTGGGGGCCATGGGGGGAGAAGGGAGATAGAGAGCGGGCGCTTTCAGAATGGAGGGAGGAAGAAGAAGGGGGCCGCGACGCGGCTTCAAGAGTCCAGACCTCGGCGTTGAGTCGGGCCGCGCCGAGTCTGGTGGCTCGGCGTTAAGTGACTCCACGCCGAGCTATTGGGCCATGAAGCATTGTTGGGCCGCCTGGGCCGCGCGCCGGATGGTGCCAATAGCTCGGCGTGTAGTCCCACCACGCTGAGGTTGGGCCTGTGGCGTTGGCTGACACAATGCCGACGTGTCGGACCCCATGCACCACCGTGTCGCCGTCGACCGGGGTCGTCCATGACGTGGCAAGACCTCGGCGTCGTGTTAGTCGACGCCGACCCTCATACCTTGGCGTCATGTTCTAAGACGCCTAAAAATGGTCTATTTTCAGCAAACGTTTTGGCATAGGTCTTTTTGTAAAAAATGTTTTCAAAAGGGACCAAAATGCAAAAATTACACATAAATTAGCCGCAGCAGCAATGGCTCTGTTCGGTTGCTCGTAAAGCCGTTTGTGCTGATTTGTACGGCTAATTTATTGGGAAAGAAAAATATTGTACCATGACTTATAAGCCGACTTATAATGATAGCCGAACACTCCCAGTAAGTCCTGCCGGCCTTTGTCGCGTGTGCTCTCTCTCCTCTATGTCACTGATATTGCTGACATGCTCTGTAACAGAACCGTCCAAATTATACAAGATCAAGTACGGCTGTCCCCGCTAACATGTTGACACACACATACCTTCACTCATATAAACCCGGTAGTCCACCGAGTGTCCCGAAAGACCTCGGTAAATCAACATCACAACCAAGATCGCGTGATTAAGCAAATACACATCACATACGTAGAGTTGCAGCGAAAATAATATTATAAATGGGTTCACAAATAATAGTACAAGTTTGGGTTTCAAAACCGCTTAGTGAAAACAATCATAGCTTTCAAATGATTACATTAATAGAAGTTCCAAATATATTGCTAGCATAAGTGACATCATCTGACAAAAGCATATAGACGAGAAGTAACTATAGAATCACCGAGCCCACCGGCGGTTAGCCACCATCTTCAACAGGCCGAGAACTTCACCTGCAACATGGTGGGATAAACCCTGAGTACGAGAATGTACTCAGCTAGACTTACCCGTCAAAACCAGAAATAAAGGACACCAAGGGTCATGCAAGGCTTATGAGGTGGGCTAGCTTGACACAGTTGCATAAAAGAGCTTATGAATATAGTGACCAATTTAAACTTAGCATCAAGTTTATCATCATTTACCTATCCACTAGATTAGCACCTGTACTAGAGCACTCACTTATTAGGAGCAACCAATATTAACCATAGCAGGTATAATAAGGCTGTCATCATCATACCATCATTCCTGAACCATTATGTTATTTAGTGTATCTACTTTGGAGATAAGCCCATCAAGTTCTCACTAACCGGTGAGAGACGACGACTCGAATTGAATTACAACTCATGTATTATCATAAAGTCATGATTCATAACTTAACTAAGCCAATTAATCCAAACATGCAGGACTATTTAGAATAGGAGCAAAGCAACACATGCCATTTGTTATTTTTATAGATCTTAAACTATCAAGCGTAAAATCCTAAAATTTTTACCAGACATTTACCATCACATATGTAGCATGCCATAAAAAATTTACATTTAATTGAGCACTAATACTGCAGTTATGAAAAAGACAAGTAAGACTAGCATTCAAACTCTAACCTGCATAAATCCATTTTTACAGCAGAAACTTAAAACTAAAGCATGTCATACTATAGATCTAATGCATAGATAATTTCTCAAGGATTCCAAAAAGTCCTCATTTGTTATTTTAGGATTTTTCTACTATTTAATACGAATTTTCAAAGTTCATTATTCAAATCTGTAAAAATCAAAAGAAAAGGAATGTAAACTTGCATCGGGGTCCCTGCAGTAAACACAAATTAAACTCCAGCGAAAAGGTCCTCATGAGCACTATTCATGTGAGTCACAACTTCTTCACTTAACCCCCTCTCTTCTTCCTTATTCGAGCGCGAGGTCCTTCCTTCTCTATCACACAGAACGGTCGCAGAGCACAGCTCTGTGGTCGGCCGACGGCCGACTCGTCCGGCTGGAGGGGCATCGGCGGCCATAGAGGGGCGACGCACTGGGCTTGGCCGCATCTAGCCATGGCCTCGCTTGGCCCAGGCCAGCCACGCTGCAGGTAGCAACAGCGCAGCAGCTGAGTAGCGCCAGGGCATTGCCGGCAGCGGCGGCTTCGGCGCCGGCAAGCGCACTGTGGTTCACGGCTCCATCTAGAGCTTGGGGAGGCGGTCGCGGAGCCGTAGGCATTCTCGGTGGTGACACTGGAGGGCTGCAGGAGAAGGAGCAGCGGCGGCCATGGCGGCCGCGCTCTGGCACGCGAGCAGGCGCGCGGTCGGAGCGAGAGGGGCGATGGGAAGGCGAGAGAGGAGGCGAGGGCCGCTCGGCTTTCACTCCAGGAGGGCGCAGGGACACGACAGGGGCGCGCGGCAGCGGCGCGCTGCAATGGCGGGAGCGCGCTCACGCATGGTTGCCACGCACAGGCCACGTGGCAGCCGTGGGGGCATTTCCACGAACACCTGGCGAGCGACGGAGTGAGGAAGGTGGGACGCCGTTTTGGGCCGGCTCGGGTCTGAATTGATCCATGGGCCAAAAATGAAGTTTGGTCTACACCTGATGCTCTCCAACTTTGCTTAAGGGTTCAGGGTCATTGGGGTTATGGTTTAGCAGATAACGTGCTCCTAATTTTGGTTTGTCAGCGTGACGACGGTGATTAGGAAAAACTCAGAATTAACCATCAACACGAAGCCAAATGGGTTCCAACTTTCTGCATGCTCTTCTCCATAATATAACCTTCAACTTTTATTTTTGGACCAACTCAAGTTGCTTAACGAATTTCGGAGAACGCGAGACGCCAATGGCGATGGCGATGAATTCCAGACTTAGAAAAATTCTAAGTCTGAAAACAGTCGCTGATTCAATTTTTGAGCCTCTGTTTGACTTAGTTCAAGTTGATTTGGCTCTTGTTCCAAAAACAAAGTTTGTTCTACTCTACTCAATCTTCAACTTTTATTTAAGGTGCAACTCCATGCAAGCACTGTAAGTGGTTGGTCAACATAGGTCAAAGTATCATCACTGTAAAGTTTAAATTAGAGTAATTGACCGATTGAGGCATTTTCTTGACTTCTGCTCAACATGAACCTTTTATAACTTTTGTTGTAGAGTTCATCTAGAGTTATTTGGGTAAGGTTGCAAGGTTTGATTGATGACCTACATTTCCATTCACTTAATAGTGCAATTCACGCACTTAGTAAAATCATTCCAATAAGGATATAACTTATCATTTTATGTGACTTTTTGATTCCAAACTTCATGAAACTTTTCCAGTGATCAATATAGATGGATATTGATGTGAGACACATGAAAGAAGTGCATCCAACATTACTCAAGCATACTTTTTGAAAAGGCAACATGTAAGCAATGGTGCATGGTCCAAGTTTAAGTGGTGGCTCATTTTCATATGTTTGACCTAACGTCTCCATCACCACTTAACATGCCATGGTTAAGTTTAAACCCATTGCTTAGCTGGTGACAAACACCTGGGGTGTTACAGCCTTTCCCCCTTAAAGGAATCACGTCCCGAGATTCGGTGCGAAAGACTTTTAAGGAAGAGAGACATGTTACCAGTTTCCAATATCAGCGATAGCTTTAGGCTACATAGCATTCAAGCATCAGAGGGACCAAATTGGTCGAGATAACTTTCTATACTTGTTCTTTGTAGTAAATTTTTGCCAGAAGAATTTCCTTCATTGGCTTCCATAAAGCATTGTTACATTGGGAGGAATCCAAGATAGCACTGTCCTACGTACTTTGTCCTCGATGTACGAAGAGTGATTCAAGCGTAGACCAAATACTTGTAACATTTACTTCCCTAGTGGATATAGCACAGAACTTATGGACTTTGCACTAGATCGTAGTCGGTTGACGGATATTCCTTGCAACGGTGCTATATTTGCTCCTAAGGTTTGAAAAGCAGTTCTCTACTAAAGTGGCTTGAGCATAACTTCTCGTAAAGGATGTGATCATAGACGGGGTAAACATCCTTTGAGGGTATGAGAAGCTAGTTAACCAATATCCAAACTGGTTGTAGCGGTGCAATCACTCATATGTCAACTGATGGAAAGCTGCATAATATTCCATGTGTGTAGTGCTCTTTCTCTGATAACAACACTGTATTATCTGAGTCTGTTGAGTGAGTGATAAACGTAATAGCTGACTTAGTCGGCTCAACGTTCTCGATGATCATTCCTTAGGGAGCCTTTGGATCCAAGTTGCAACAGTGATCTAGGTTGAATTTGATGCAACCTATTGGGTAAAAACACATATAAGGTACCAAAGACATGTCAGCATTGGAGAACCATTGACGCAGAAGGATGTTAGCGAGGCTTGGAGGACAATATAAGTTGCAAGTAATCACAAAACTAGGGACTAGTTCACTACCAAGCAGGTTAAGTAAAATTTGCCTTCGTGGTGCAGTTGCACAGCAAGTTGGTTGACTTGCATTGTAGCAAAACCAGCTTTCTTAAACTATATTTGACGTCGAGGCTTCCATTCTTAAGCCAATCGATATCTCAAAAACCATAATCCAAAAATCTATGATTTGACACCTTTTCAATTACTTTCGAATTGCAAGGGCACAATTTGCCTTCTAGAACACCTTGACTGCTCATGCATTGCTGATCTAAGAGGGCAAAAGCAAGGCACATAGGGGTGCAATTAGTCTTCTCAAGGGTATGGAGGGTTGTCTAACAGCAATACACCTACAAGTTGTAATTTCTTGGCATTAATTACAAACACAACCATCTAATGGAAAAGATGATCGCAGTCACAGCGAAATTGCAGATTCTATACCCTTTTGTTTTCTATTCATATATCACAAACTAGTGTTCCATTGTGCATGAATTTTAATAGGAATATAGATCCATGGGTCTTCTAACTACTCACCAAAATTCAACTCAACCGGACACCGTTTGACCATCCAAACAATTCATCTACCAAAACTGCTGTGTTCTAAAATGGCAGCAAACCGAGACGACAAGATATCTCTCAAATCCGATGTTTTACTCAACCAATACTCAAACCAACTTAAGACATTGAAGGGTCCTAAGCAAGGAATGAGATCACCAAGTTTGGGGTCAATCCAACTTCGTTTGTGTCACTAATCGTTGGCTTGAAGATGTTCAGTTTTGTACCCTAAAATCTGGACAGATTTCTCGTTCTTCTCTTTCTTTGCTTCACACGTTGTGGTGTGTGTTCTATACTCTCGATCTCTTTGTATAGCAGCAGCAGCAGCTCCTTTCTCTAAGGATGTAGACTAAGATTTTCCATATATGATTCTCAGGAAACAACTTAAATCGTTTGATTTAGACAGCAACTTGACTATGCACAAGCATTGGACTTGTGACTATGCTTTCGGAACACAAAACATACTCTTCATGGAGGGACTGTCCTACAGAGATAAGGGAACGTCTCTTATTATCCTTCTGTGCCTCATCCAATAGAATCCGGAACAATCCTTTGATAGCACCATATACATAACGATGCTGACCGAAACTAGGAACGTGCTCTCTCCAGCTCTTTACTTAGCTGATATAGCATCCAGCACTATCTGTGTGATTGTCCAAGATGGACTTGACTTGACAACATAGGGCTTGGAGAAGGAAGCAGTACTAGCATCGATGACCGGCTTTGCTATTCGTTTGCTTAACATTGTTTTGTGAGCTCTGGCCTTCATAATTAGCAAAAAGTTATCACCTAGCCAAAGGTTAAGCTTCCTACTAGTAACTAATCAGTTGTCTCTCAACACTAAAAGTTTTAAATCTTCACTCCTACCAACATAGTTGTGATTGACGCATAACAGATGGTCGCCATCAAAGTCAGTAGGCAAGGGGTCACACTAGAGATGGTTGATCTCGGCCGTGCGATTATCATGCACATAATAATCAAGACTTGGATAGCCAGGTCATAATCATAATGTGACGTTCGATTCTTATCTGACTAACAACTTGTCCAACATTAAGTGTTGTGTGCCTTTCTGATCCAACAATGATGACATAAGTGGTTCACTAGGTGACGGACGTCAATACTGGGATAACCAAGTGGAGTCACTTGTCTACCACCTCTTTTAGTCTGTTAATGTTTATGTCGATGACCAGTTCTTCAAAGGTTCTCCTTTTTGTGACTTCAAAAGGAAGCTCTACTACTTTCGGTCTGATATATGGATCTTCGATAAGATATGGAGAGATAACCAAGGAAGAGCTCACATGAAAATAACACATCGGTACAGTTCGGCAATGGATCATGACTAGAAACCTTGATACCAGCGTGCACCTAGCAGCACAACCATGCGTCGGCCGCCCACAAGGAGGCCCTAGGTTCCGTCGCGGCACCGTAGATCGCTAATCGTGGCACCATTACTGAACTTACAACCAAAGTGAAATTTCTAGTGGCACCAATTAGATTGTAAGAACAAGCATTGTGCAAAAGAGGGATAGCAAACAAGGATAGTCACAAGGTTAGGAATCAATAAGGAGGCAATCAGAAGATCAAAACACAGCGCAAAAGAACATAGCCTAATTGCCGAAGGCAACTATGTAGGAGACTCTTGCTTAATTTCCACAAACACCTCGTGTCCACCAAAGTGATTACCAGATAAAGATTAACATGAGATTTGGCCTTATCGAGCAGCAACATGAGATCAAGACTGATAAACATCCAGAGACTTGAAAGGGTTGGAGGCAAAATAAACGAGATTCGAGGGATAGAGCCATTGCACTGACTAGGGATTGAGTTGATAAAGCAATGACATGATCTGCAAGGAAAAGGTTCCAAAGCCAGGGTAGATAGCGATTAGCATTTCACTAGCTCACCAGTAGGAGAAAGAGCAATAAGGTCCAACAAGGATTTTTGAGCAGGGTCCTCCCACACAGGAGCGGGATAACCATGAAACATGCAAGCATTCAAGGGAACTAAGCTTGGACCTAAGGTCAAGCAAAGGCATGGATAAAGGTCTTCGTAGCGCAACGTTCAAGGGCTAGCCACCACGTGTACAGGCTCAGGCTCTTAAGAGAGAACTTAATTGGAAACGACAACCATGAGATTATCAAAACTTGGATGCTATTCTAGGATAGCGCTCTTCCACACTCGTATGCTTACCGAGGACAAAAGGGTGACAACTACGGCACTACCTAGATAACAAGCATCCACACATATATCATGTTCTTAAGCGAGCATTTCGAAACACTCAATTCTATTAGCTTAAGCGACTATTACTAAGCACAAAGCTCACACCTAACAAGTAGTCACCTACAACAACACCACTACACACAAACATGCGAACATGGTGGTAAGGTACTGTTATCTTTTATTTCCCTTTTTACTGAGTAGGTGGATATCTCTACAAAACAAGTTTTACTTACATTTAGCAATTTAGTTTTCGAAGGGGTGAACTTTTTGTTAACTATTAACTCATCATCTATTTCCTTTGGAAGCCAACATACGAGGCAAAGCTAATCACACACTAACTTCAAGCATAGCTATTCAAGCAGCATGGGACAAGGCATTTTGGCTAGCTTCACACAGGGAAAATAGTGACATCACATTGATCACAAGTTACTTAGCATTAGAACAAGGTGAGGGAAGCATATTTATGCATAAGCACAATCATGATGCATGCTCGTCCTATTCGTCCTCACGAAATTGCCAGTCTAAGGTGGCAATCACGTTCTATGTCGGTGGCATAACACGTACTCTCTCGATATATAGCTAGTCGTCAGCTATATTCAATCTACGCATTCGTGGTTAGTGTACCTGCAGGCAAATTCATTGTAGCCCATCCCCACAAGAGATAAATAAGCACACAATGAAAGCAGTAAACTAAGATACTCTGTATATATACATCCCCAAATGTATATACTTCGATATCCATAGCTACCCGATAAATATACCCGCAATTAAGTACCTTCATATATACATGTGTGTGACATGTAAATATTCCAGTAACCACAGCTAACTCTCCCCTAGATCTACAGTTGGACGGTCATGCTCTCACAACTCCCACTTACCTTTTACCTAGGCGTAGAGGCAATTGATCCATACATTACCATTCAAGTGAATGGCATCCATACAATAGCACGCCGTATGGACGGCGAAAGTAAAAACACCCATGTTAGTACTTAGATAGCCACCTAATAGTCCTTAACTGGGCATAAAGGGGGATGTCGCTAGCATAGTTTTGCAAATAAGTTTTGACAATTTTGTTTGTAGTTAAAGTTTTAGTCAAAATAGGCTTTTTAAAACCAAAACTTTATTTTTTAAAACAACGTACATGACAGTATTATGCTTAATCTTGCTCTAATGCCAGTTGTAATAGAACCGCCCAATTTATACAAGATCAAGTACGGTTGTCCCCGCTAACACATTGACACACACATACCTTCACTCATATAAACCCGGTAGTCCGCCGAGTGTCCCAAAAGACCTCGATAAATCAACATCACAACCAAGATCGCATGATTAAGCAAATACACATCACATACGCAGAGTTGCAGCGAAAATAATATTATAAATGGGTTCACAAATAATAGTACAAGTTTGGGTTTCAAAACCGCTTAGTGAAAACAATCATAGCTTTCAAATGATTACATTAATATAAGTTCCAAATATATTGCTAGCATAAGTGACATCATCCGACAAAAGCATATAGATGAGAAGTAACTATATAATCATCGAGCCCACCGGCGGTTAGCCACCATCTTCAACAGGCCGAGAACTTCACCTGCAACATGGTGGGATAAACCCTGAGTACGAGAATGTACTCAGCTAGACTTACCCGTCAAAACCAGAAATAAAGGACACCAAGGGTCATGCAAGGCTTATGAGGTGGGCTAGCTTGACACAGTTGCATAAAAGAGCTTATGAATATAGTGACCAATTTAAACTTAGCATCAAGTTTATCATCATTTACCTGTCCACTAGATTAGCACCTGTACTAGAGCACTCACTTATTAGGAGCAACCAATATTAACCATAGCAGGTATAATAAGACTGTCATCATCATACTATCATTCCTGAACCATTATGTTATTTAGTGTATCTACTTTGGAGATAAGCCCGTCAAGTTGAGATGCCCACTTAGCGAGTGTCGTCTAACTAACACTGACTTAGTGTGGGATCCCAGGCAAGCCCCGGAGCATATTAAGCCTCTTAACTTCTGAAATATAATTAAAGTATTATTGTTACATATATATTGTTGCATTAAGTTTAGGTGTTGGATGCAAACACTTGCTGCATTGGTTATCCAATCCTTGTCCAGATATTGATACCCTGAATCCTATGTAGCTCAGGCTCGTGTAGTGCTTAGCCCTGCTTAAATGCGGTAGAAGTCAGGTGATTTCCTGTCACCTGCGAGCTATATGGATATACATATGGCACGGTTGGCTATATTTGCTATCGTGGAAAAGAACCTGTCTTAATTTGAATTGAAGACCGGGCGGAGGCTTACCGGTTTGTAGTGACTCCGTCTGTGTCGCTTAAGGACCAAATCTTGGAGCCTTTCCTGTTCATGTTGAACGCATGCCTCTCTCTTAGTTGGCCGGGTCTAGAGACCGACCACGAAGCCGAGTAGCTCACCTCAGGCCGAGAGTCGATAAGTATAAAGTACGCCTCGGAAGGGAGCTGTAGGCGTGAGTCCAAGGGCAGGTGATTTAAAAGTCCTAATCGTCCTGGCAGAAGGGTAATCCCTGAGAGTGCTGGCGCTGATCGAACCCGCGAATTTGGTTCCTGAGTTGTACCAAAGGTGACCCACGGCTACCCTTGCAAAGTATGCCAGGGTGAGAGTTAGTGCCTGGGTGAGAGTTAGGAATACCCCCTCAGCTGAGTTGTAATTCGATTCGAGTCGCCGTCTCTCACCGGTTAGTGAGAACTTGACGGGCTTATCTCCAAAGTAGATACACTAAATAACATAATGGTTCAGGAATGATGGTATGATGATGACAGCCTTATTATACCTGCTATGGTTAATATTGGTTGCTCCTAATAAGTGAGTGCTCTAGTACAGGTGCTAATCTAGTGGACAGGTAAATGATGATAAACTTGATGCTAAGTTTAAATTGGTCACTATATTCATAAGCTCTTTTATACAACTGTGTCAAGCTAGCCCACCTCATAAGCCTTGCATGACCCTTGGTGTCCTTTATTTCTGGTTTTGATGGGTAAGTCTAGCTGAGTACATTCTCATACTCAGGGTTTATCTCCCACCTGTTGCAGATAACCAGTTCTACTTTGGTTGCTGCAAGTATTGCCTTCTCTCGGCTGGGGATGAAGACTAGACCGTTGGGCGCGGTCTCTCCTAGTTCTCGTACCTGAAGATGCTTTTGGTGGGACATGACTAAGATCTGGCAATGTATTTGAAACTATGAAGTTGTGTACTAAACTATGTTGCTTCCGCAAATTTGAACTTGGTTTGTAACATTTTATTTGAACTCTGATGGATGTAATCCGAATGCCACTTGTGAAATGTTGTAACGAATGATGTGTTGTGTTGAATCACTACGGTCTTGGTTTATATGTCGGGAGTTGTTTGAAATCCTTCGTGATTTCTGGACTACCGGGATTATGGGAGCTTAAGTACAGGAATTTGATCACTTCGGTGATTGTTTTTTGGGAGATTTTGCCACAGGACACTATTAGTTTGTGAAATTGCTGTGGGACACTGTATTTTTTTTCTTTGCTCTGGACACACTAGGCGGTGTGCCACAGCAAAGAAATTAGTGTCCCACAGCAAAGAAAAAATATTCCAGTGTCCCATAGCAAATTTCACATAACTGGAGTGTGCCACAGCAAAATTTCCCTTGTTTTTATACTTACGTTCTTATAATTTGGTCGATGTAACATCCTGACCCAGGGCTTAACAGGATTAATAGGATACTCGTACCAATAAGTTGTAACTTCTTTTTTGGAAGCCCATCTGTAAAGAACTCTGAGATTAAGCGTGCTTGGTCTAGAGCAATTTCAGGATGGTTGACCGACCGGGAAGTCCTTCTCGGGTGCGCATGAGTGAGGACAAAGTGCGTAGAAAAGACTTATGTGGGTCTGTGAGGGCAGTCTATGTCCTAGAAAAGCTGCCAAATGTAAGCGGGCCCGGCCTTGTAGAGGCGGGACGTTACAGAATGGTACCAGAGCCGACTCTCGCGGTTGCGCAGGCATGGTGCGTATGACTGGAGTGGTCCCAGAGTGGTCACACAGCATGGCACATGCGTTGGCACTAGACACACGGACGTGGCCAAGAGGGGACGTTCGTAGCTTGGGATTGACCGA
This sequence comes from Miscanthus floridulus, assembly GCF_019320115.1. Taxonomy (NCBI): domain Eukaryota; kingdom Viridiplantae; phylum Streptophyta; class Magnoliopsida; order Poales; family Poaceae; genus Miscanthus; species Miscanthus floridulus. The sequence goes on along the minus strand of NC_089588.1, from coordinate 7,562,411 downwards.
CGAGGACGTTGGTCTCTTAAGGGGGTGAGGATGTAACATCCTGGCCCAGGGCTTAACAGGATTAATAGGATACTCGTACCAATAAGTTGCAACTTCTTTTCTGGAAGCCCATCTGTAAAGAACTCTGAGGTTAAGCGTGCTTGGTCTAGAGCAATTTCAGGATGGGTGACCAACCGGGAAGTCCTTCTCGGGTGCGCATGAGTGAGGACAAAGTGCGTAGAAAAGACTTGTGTGGGTCTGTGAGGGTCGTCTATGTCCTAGAAAAGCTGTTAAATGTAAGCGGGCCCGGCCTTGTAGAGGCGGGACGTTACATGCTCGGCGATTTGACAAGCTGTTGTACCTGCTCTTAGATGGTTGTTTGTAAAAGTTGAGATAAATTGTTTTTTAGTAAAGTTACAAAATATTCTCATATTTTGAATTTTTATGCTATTATTATTATTGTAAAGGTGAAGAGAAGGACTGTCTCGCTTACCAGATTGCACAAGACAAACTTCTTTAGATTTTAGTTATATAAGCTGGCTAAAAGCTAATATATTTGGAGCCCTATGTATATTCTCAAAACTAGCTTCCGCGGGTCCCTAAAACCCAAGCAAGCTTGTAATATATGAGCATGCAGTTATTTTTCACGAATATTCTTGAGCACCTTTGCAAGCCAGAGTTTTATCCACTTTTAATACTATTATGTTTAGATATAGATTAATACAAGTTTACAGGGAGTTTAGAAGGAAGAACTTATTGAGTCTCTTGTTTGTTTGGTGGGAATAAGAGTTTTGGTGGGATGAGGATGAGAATTCCAAGGCCAACGTCAGCTACCTAAGGTGACGTTTGGTTCCATCGCCGGCAACGTGAATGGAACCCATACGGGAGGCCAACCATCGGAAGTTGCAGGTAGCGAACGTGATCGTCTGCCGTCGAGGATCGGGCGTGAATGGATCGCTGAAGCCTCGGATCTATTCCCGGAGCAATCGTTTGCATCGTGCATGTAACAAACATAAACCAACGTAACCTGGTAACGCAGTAAACAGATACGGGCCTAAAAAGGATGAACCAAACAGGACCATGATCCTATGTTTGTATTCGTAATAATTCGTTTCTCTCGTGAGCCGTACTATTTTAGCAAACGAACAGTGTTTTTCTCTCACAACAAATCAACGAGCAGTACTTTTAGTGGGCTTTTCAGCAAAGCGAACAGGGCCACTAGGCTAGTAGGCTTATAATCTTTAAAATATTGAACCGATAAATTTTAAGATTGGTGAAGAAGTCATTGTGATCTTTTCGCTATTGTTAGACATGTCAGCTAGATCTTGTAAAGCTTTTTGCCGTGCTGAATCGATTAGACAGAGCAGAGTTCTTGCCTCTTATTTAAAAAGAGAGAAAGCTAGCCAGTGGCTGCAGTCTCTGGGCCATTTGAATCGATCGTAGAGCAGAGTGTTTTCACAAGAGAAAAGTGATCTAGACTGGTCAAGCCATGATCGGAGACTCGAGTGCAGCACAGGACTCCGTTCTGTTCATCTAGAGCCTGCTGTCTAGATACCTGCCGGCCGGTAAAGAGGGGAGAAAAAAGGCCTGCAGGTATATGCACGTATGCACAAGAATTTATCAGGACTTGATGAGTACTGCAAATGGGGCTTTAATTAGTACTCTCTCCATCCCAAATGAAAAAAAAAACAATCTAGCTACATTGTTAAGTTAATCCGATCCATCTTCAGTTCGACTATTTCTCCGTAAAAAATAATTAATATTTAGAATATCAAATATGCAAGTTTTCATAATTTTGGATATAAAAAAATAATTAATATAAAAAAATCAATCTAACATGCAAATTTTCATAATTTTGACGTGACGCTTTGTTTTGACATCAGTTGCTGTTCGTCAGCATGCTTATATGGAGTAGTACTACGTGCTTAATTGCGGTCAGAGTTGCAACTCCAATCATGCACACAGGCAACGAACAACGCGGATCCTCCCTAGATTTCCTCTTTATCGTTTGTCTCTATCTTTCTATATATAATTACTGCTTTCTCCGTTCCAAATTATAAGACGGTTGACTTTTTTTATCTTAAATTTAACCATTCGTCTTATTAAAAAAATTTGTGCAAACATAATCAAATTTAAATTATTCTCGAAGAACTTTTATTAATAAAACAAGCCACGGTAAAGGAAGTGATATTTTGTATAAAATTTTGAATAAGATTATGAGTGGTCAAACTTGGTGCTAAAAAAATATTAAATGTCTTATAATTTGGGACGGGGAAGTACTAGCCTACGCTAGTGTAATCAGTCAGCACGTACGTGCTGTTTTCTACACGCGATGCACGTACATGACTACTACTCCAATAATTTTCTATTACCCGCGCAATCGCTTTCCACAAGAACTTCATACATCGTTAACTTTCTATTACAATATAGTAGCGTATTTGTGTTTGCACATGGGCAGCTGCCTATATCACGTCAACTTGCTGACGTGCGGTCTGTCTATATGGTAGTGGCCTTCGTGCTTGTATGTTCTTTTTTCCCATCTATATCGTCATACTGGCCAGGTATTTTTTTTTTCATTTCACTTTCAATTTTGATTTTTGTATTGTTCAACAATGTTTCATCCAACAGCTCTCCTCTTTAATTTCTTCCTCGGACTTTTCTAGGTATATAACTTTTTGCTAAGAACCATATATACATTATGGCTCTAGAAAAACTAAAACGACTTACAATTTAGAATAGAAGAGCACGTGCTAATATAACTCATTAGAGTGAGTTTCTTGATCCCAACCTTTCCCTACCGGTCATCCTCCCTGGTATTGTGATTTTCTAATAATAGGTGGATCCTAGACTGCTGCCCCGCCCAATAACCACAAATCCAATCCACGACCACACCGACATTGTTCCACCAATCATCCCATGGAACCCAACACCCCCCCTAGCCTCTCCAAAATTCTCAAATCTCGAACCGAAGAGAAATAACAAAGGTAAGGGTGTGAATGTCCAAAATCCTAGGTGAAGGGTCATGAATATCACAAAAAATGGAGAGCAATTTGAAGGTCATGAATCTCTCTACTAAAACTTTAGGGATTCCCCCAATGTCATTGCCTTTGCTAAGGACCATAACATTGCTACAACTAGGCTGACTTTACCATCCATGGATAGGTACAATCAGTTATAACTTGGGATGTACCAAGTAAAATTTGGTACCTAGATACCAAATCTTAAGCTGCAATTAGGGTATCTCCATGGTTCTAAATAGCTTACTATTGCTCCACTTTAACATGCTATAGCTCCACTACAGCATTTTTAGATGTATACCGCTATGATATTGTCAATTGTTGTGCTACTGTAGCTACGGCCTTAGGTTCGTTAAACGCCGTTATTTGGTTTGGACACAATTTTTTTTAGCTCTGATAATCCTTACTGAGGCAAATATTCATTGTTTTCTCAAGATGACTATAATCTATGTCTTTCTGTTATGTTTTTTACTAAATAAAATGATGTAATGAACATTGAATAATTCTTAAGTTGTTTTCTGATGAATGTTGTGAATATGAATGTTAATTACAATCATGATTAAACTAATTAATTGAATAGCTATGAAGTAACGGCGTGGCTAGCGCCCGGATGCCCGGACAGACGCGCGTGTCCGGACGGCCATGCAGCCCGCCCCATCCGCCTTTGCCCTGCCCCATGAGTGCACTCCACCCCGTCTCTGCGCCCGCCGGTTCTTCCCCTGACCCCGTCCTCTCTCTCCGACGACTCTCCGCGCGGGCGACACTTGGGAGAGCCAGGATGAGTGGCTAAGGACGAGCACGCCCCCAGCGCGCCCCGACCCACAGCACCCCATCCACCGGCCCCAAGCGCCCCTGTCTGTCGCCCCCCCCCCCCCCCCCCCGGGCATCACGTGCCCCGTCCGCACGGCCCCCGACTCACCCCACGGTCGAACAAC